>NC_082698.1:5279579-5622704 GCF_949987515.2 Delphinus delphis
GTCTTGCTTTAGCAATAAGCTTGCTAAATTATCGTTAAAACTCTGAGAAAAAGAACAGATACCATTCCTTGTCTCGACAATCTGAACAGGACAGACATCTACAATACTTTAGAGTAGACATAAAACAGCGAAGTAGGAGGGCCTCAGTTCCTTTTTAAGGCCCTTCATAAAATTTTATTAATGGCATCTTAAATGTAAATACATAGAAAGAACCTGCCAGAAGGATGAGGACTTAGAAGAACATATGCATCCTTTGCTAGAAGTAAGCATGAGAAAACCAGAACCAAATGCTGGTTTGTTACTCTTCAACTTTGACACTGACTTATGGAGTCGTGGCAATGAGTACCTTTAACCTACTAGACTGTAAATAAATGCATCCCCACTGCTTGCTGTATCGCGGTACAACATGGTTAGTTTCAAAAGGCAGGTGGGAAAGAACCACATGGATTTTCGGGCTTGAGAGTGAATGACTTTCCCGGGAAAGATGCTGTCAGGCACAATGAAACCCACAAGCGTGTCACCGAGCACTTACGATGAGTTCGGAATCCCGTCCCATGGAAATGACGGTTCGGTTCACTGTCCGGAGAAGCTTCTCCATGATAATCTGGACATGCCTCTGAGTTGGTCCCTGCAGGAGGACACACCAGTGTAAATATACCACCACCTAAGACAGTCATTAACATGCCCGTCCCGCGGCTGTCACTGAATCCATTTATCCTGTAAAGAGTAAATCAATTACAACCCTTAACGAGATGAAAAATGGCCCTTGTCACAGGCAAAAGCCTTCACAAAGAAAACTCAAGGCATTTTATTAATTATAGTCCTTTAATGATAATGTGTTATATAATCATAGTAATTTAATTGAAGCAAACCTTAAAAATAAAAGCAACTCTGTTTAAACAATATAATGTTTATGATCCC
Source organism: Delphinus delphis (assembly GCF_949987515.2). Lineage (NCBI taxonomy): Eukaryota > Metazoa > Chordata > Mammalia > Artiodactyla > Delphinidae > Delphinus > Delphinus delphis. The sequence goes on from NC_082698.1 coordinate 5,280,501, forward strand.
TGATTAGCTCACCAGTGAGTTTTCTAAAGACACTTGGCCACTTGTAAATGGAAGGCTGACAGGTAACAACCATAGATGGCGCTGCATGTCAGGTCCCAATAATGTGGGAACAATCACATGGAATCGAATGTTTAAATATCGTTTTAGCACACTACTTAAAATTCAGAGTGCCAGAGAACCTTCTATCGGTAAGAATTTGCTCCTTTATTTTGTGTGTGATGGGACTGCCGATTCTTCTTCATGAACTTTGAACGTGTTTAAATGGGCTTTCTAGATGCTTCCGCACAGGCCAGGCAGGCACTACCTCCTCTGTGAGGCTTGGCCACACAACCTCTTTACTCCTAACCTTTCATCTGGTAAGAAAAGGAAAAGGCCTGGCATGGGACCCCTGGAGGCTGGCCTTTGGGTTAAGGCTTCCAACACCTTTCAAAGGCAAAGCCCGGGAAGAGCGGATGCAGCCACCATCCCAATGAATTACTTCACCTTATCTCCTTCAAGGGCAACACCCAGGCTCTGAGAGAATGAGCAGGTGCAGCAAGGAAGTGGGCAGGACAGGTGCGTGCATGCGCGTGCACGCGCACGTGTGTGTGTGTGTGTGTGTGTGTGTGTGTGTGTGTGGACTGGGGAGGTGGCAGGAGGTCACGTGGGGAAGAGCTAAGAGCAAGTCCTGCCGACTTAAAATCCTGGCCCATCTGGCCACTGCTAGAGGCAGACACACTGCTAGAGGCAGAGACAGACATGGCCCTGTACACCTGTCCAGACACACCTGGAGAACCAATGTCTTTACATGTGTGTGCACACGTGTGCCCAAATGAATGTGCTGGGTACAATGGGGTCGCGGAAGCATAGGGTCAGATGTTTCCATATGTGCTTGCACCAGCTTTTGATTAAGACAGAAGGTCAGTGGAATAAGCATACAATTGAGAAATGCAAAAGGAAATACCATTTTAAAAAGAAACAGCCAAGAAAGCACAGGAAAAAATTTCCTGTGGGGGGCGGAACCCAGGAAAAGGGGCAGAGAACTGCTCTTCTCAAAACTCTCAGACGCACTTAAAACAACCAACAACTACTATGTGCATGTATAAAAAATAATATTATCTATTTATTAAATATAAAATAATAATTGAAAGAAAGTAGGCAATTAGCCTCCTGTTGTTTATTTCTAATTTTTAATATCAAAGCCTTTGACCTTAAATATCAAATCTAAGTCTTGGGAGTCACTTAGCTGAGAAGTCATAGGAAACAAACATAAAACAGTATCTTCAGTGCTGAAAAGCACACGTGGTAATATAATCATCATGCTTTACACATAAATAGAAAATAATTTGAGGATGCAACTCTAGAGAGAGAAAAAGAAAGGATAACCCTTCAAATTCAGGCCATACTTTTTTTTTTTTTTTTGCTGTACGCGGGCCTCTCACTGCTGTGGCCTCCCCCGTCGCGGAGAACAGGCTCCGGAAGCGCAGGCTCAGCGGCCACGGCTCACGGGCCCAGCCGCTCCACGGCACGGGGGATCCTCCCATACCGGGGCACGAACCCGTGTCCCCTGCATCGGCAGGCGGACTCCCAACCACTGCGCCACCAGGGAAGCCCCCAGCCATACTTTTTTAACTGAATCAAATATGACTTGGTCCTGGGAGGCTGGGGCCCCTGGGGATCGCAGGCCCACACTTGCTGCAGGGTCCACAGAGGTAGCCCCGCCATTACTCACCACGTCCTTCCTGTACAGAACCTCCAGGATGTTGCTGAGCAGCTGGCAGCAGGCCTCCAGATCTTCCTGTCTCTCCAGATGGTACTTGAGCTGATCCGTCATCATGGGAAGCAGGATCTCTCTGCAGTCTGCAGGGGACACCGGGTTGCCAGTCAGCAGGAGACCCACCAAGATGCAACTCTGCTTGCTAGAAGCTTGTTTTCCTAGCTTGTGACACTGCATGTTACACTTACATTGCAATGTGAAACTGACATCTGGAGGGGGTCAGACTACTTGACTGGGAGGAAATCACTTGTTTTCTTATAAAATAATTCACTCACGTGTGCACGCATGTGTGTGTGTGTCACCATGTAAATATACAACGATAGTTCACAAACAAACATATAAATACATATTCACATATATCCAACAGTATGTACACAGACACAAATGCCAACAAGCGTGCTGGGGTTTTAACTAATTTTCTGTGCTGAACTGTAAATTTACTGATTTGCAACTTTAGAAGAAATACTTGTTACAACAAAAATGATTTGAATTGCAGCTCTTCTTATTAATTCCTAGGAAGACCAGAGCATGGTTCCTTCCTGCTCCCATATACCTCCCGAAGTTTCCTGAGCTTGGCCGGTTCATAGCTTACTAAATTCCCCACTTAATGTTTACCCACTCAGGGACAACTTTCTGCTGGGCTCACATCTGCAGAGGGACAGTCTGCAGGGGGCTGAGAGCTCAGGCTCTGAAGTGAGGTTGTCTGGGTTTAAATTCCGTTGGCTTCCTTGCAAGGTTATCTCGGGCAGAGCTAGTTACCTCTCTGAGCCTCGGTTTCCTCATTGCTAACATGGGCACAGTGGCACTAGCTACTCACAGGTTGGAGGTACAATGTACTCCTGCAAGGTGAGGCAAGAAGGCCTGGGCCTGGCACAGGTGAGATGCTCAGGACAGGGTACTTGCTCTTATGATGTGATACAGATACTGGTGAAGAGCCCCAGCCCCTCTTTGGTCTCCCAGACCCCTGGGCTAATGAGGGAGGGGGCGGTGGGGAGCAGGTATTGACCTTGGAGGTGAAAGTTAGGGAGGTAATACATTCACCTTCCGGGAAGAGAAATCAGAATTTCCCACAAAGTGAGGCGGGGGGGGCATCCAGGAAAAGGAACCCTAGTCACCAAGTCAAGTAGACAGGAGCAGATGACATATTCACAGAGCCACACGCACAGTTCAGGAGGGTGGGGAGAGGAGAAGCAGAATAAAAGACCAGACGGGCAGCTGGATTTCATCCTGAACATGATGGATGAGACAGAAAGAGGTGGAGAACTGGAAGATGCTGACAGGGAAGGGACATGATCAGATCAAAAGGCCAGAGACAGCAGCCGTGACGGCACCAGGTAGGGCAGTGGAGATGGGAGGCTCATTACTGGACAGGTTAGCTAATGCAATAGTCCAGGCAAGACACAGTAAAGGCCTGACCTCCTGCTACAGTGGCAAGTTTGAAAGAAGAGGCCTTGAACAAAAGCAAACGGGAGGCAGGCTGACCACAGTGGCAGGTGATGAAGTGGAGAGGAGGGGGGGGCTAAAGGAGAGTCAAACACAGCACCCAGCGTTTGCGTGACAAGTTCATCCAAGGCACCAGGTGATGCCATCCAAGGAGAGGAAACTGGGGACAGAAGGGTGCTTAAGGACAGAGAAAAGGACCAGGTTCTGGACACGTTGAATCTGAGTTGCTGCTGGACCTCCAAGCGGCCTCATCTAGTAGGCACATGGAGAGAGGGTTCTAGACCTTAGAGATTTCCAGCCTTACAGACTGAAGAAGCAACAGCCCTAGACCATAATAAATGCCAAGTATGTGAATAAGACCATCAAAGAGGAATGTGTAGAATGAGAAGGGAAAACTGTGAACAGCAGTCAGGATGTTGGTATTAGAACAGAAGATGGAGCGAGGAAAGATGTGGGCTGACTCAGAGATGAATGACATCACCCAAACCAAGGGAGGGCAGGTGGCCAGCGTGGCCAAATATGGTGGCAAGAACGGGTAGAAAAGCACAGCCCTGGGATGTGACAATAAAAAGCACACCGAGGAGAATTCCCTGGCGGTCCAGTGGTTAAGAGTCCACGCTGCCAATGCAGGGGCGCAGGTTCAATCTCTGGTCAGGGAACTAACTATTCCACGTGCCGTGCAGTGCAGCCCACAGATCGAAAAAAATAAAATTAAAGAAGAAATAAATAAAAGCAGATGGAGTCCTTCTCAAGGCAGCTTCCTGGAGTGGGATGAGAAGACGAAAATAGGAGCACAGACACGGCTCCGGAAAGCACGGCTGTGAAATAAAGGCACACTGGGGTCTAAGGATCAAAGATCACTTGGGTTTTCATTTGTTTTTTAGATAGGACAATAGAAGGAATGTTCAGAAATATCAAAGAAAAATAATGAACCAGACACAAATAAGATTCGAGATGAAATGCAATTACTAATTGTCTCTTCCTGTTGGGAAATCCTGTTAACTCCAGCACCATCCATCCCCCAACGTGAACTGTCTGCTGACAACACCAGTTCTGGATGGTGAAACCAGCCCAGCCGCTGCAGGTCCCTTTAAAATGCAGTGCACGAGAGAAAAGACAGCAGAGCTCGGGAACTTTAAATATCCTGTGCTTGTTTTTAGAATTTTACACTTTAGGACTTCCAAAGTTAATGATACCTAAAAGCAAGTTTTGCATTAATGTTTCCTGAGTTTTCTGAATATAAGGAAAAATTAAGCATGCAACATCGGAATGGTTCCTGAACGTATGCAGAGACTTGCTTAGAAGACTTTCCCAAGAAGTACACGATAAAGAAGGCATGGGGCTGGAGGCGCGAGGCAGCTCAGGGGAAGGTGCAGAAACCGCACACGCCCTTCCGCTCCTCTGCCCTCCAGGGGACCGCATGTAGGAAGCTCACGCTAAGGCTTTTTCAAGCTCCATTTTGATTTAATCCCTAGAAAAGGAACTGATAGCAACTCCATTTTTCCAGATGGAGTTTTGTCCAATGACTATATGAGTATATGCATTTACTTGTTGATGTCACCATTACAGTAACCAATACTTAGGCAGGGGTAACGCAGACATGCTGAAGTGCTGCATATCTCCGGACAGGGGCCAGCCGGGCTTGGATGACTATGTTGTCAGGGGTCGCCGAAGGTGAGGGAGTGAGAGGACAGCACAAGGAGGCGGCGCTGTCCCATGGGGACCAGGCAGTCTCTCCACATTGGTGCTCCTGGATGTCACGGGCCGTCACACGATTCCCTTATCTTCCCACCCAACCCTTCCTGTGACGCCAAGGGTGAACACAGGACCCCATGGAGAGGATCTCTCTGAACGCCACAGCCCCCTGAACTTGTGATGGAAGTGCTCCCAAGCCGAGACGGGCTGCCAGCGTGGAGGGGATGGGGGAGCCCAGGCATCAGAGAGCCGCCCAGGGACAAAGCCAGTCCAAGGGACATGCCACAGGAAAATGACCACGTGCAGTGAACCCAGCCTGAAAATGCAGTTGCCCAAAATGCTGACCCACTGCATACAAGAACTCCACAAGCATCCCAAATCCAATGTCTTTCCTACACAATCCTGACATTCGCAAGTTACATCCGCCCCAGTAGCTCTGTTGACCTTCCACACCACAGCACAACATACACAGTAGGGGCTACACTCCCAGCTCCCAGCACCCAAGGGGCAGGAGAGGTCCCCTGGCAAAGCTGGCTGCGTGCAGCCCCGCCTGCGTTCAACCTCAAGGTCCCAGGCAGGACATCTCCAGGATGAGTCCTCTTTCCCTCCTACCTGAAACACATCACCCAGTGTGACCTCAACGGGGGGTGAGCCCTCGGCCACCCCTGTCCGCGCGGTCATGCCTATCACTGCCACCACCGTTCTGGGGATAAGTCTAGTTTCCAAGACGTGTCAGTGGGAGAAGTAAGAGCCACGAAGAGCTGAGCAGGTAAAAACAGACCCTGACCACATGACCAAGGAAAACATGACAACGGAGGCTTAGCAAAGCCATGTCTGAAGCAAGCCTGGGAGGGACCCAACAGCGGTAGAAGGCCAAGTGGGTTTGCTAGGCCAGCGCGGGAGCAGGCGTGTGTCCACAAACAGCCCTAGAGGATCAGGGAACGCAGCTCTGGACTCAGAGCTTGCAGAAATGGCTCTGTAGGCCCTGGCAACCCATATGCCCCGGCCAAAGTCCATTCCATACGGCCTCATTTATCCGTCACGCTGGACAGGCAGGTGTGGACTTCACCGTTCTCAGAAGTAACTGAGTGTGTTGGTGTCATCTGTCAGAATTACTCCAGGGAGAGGGAAGTGATGGCCGCCCTGTCCATCCTCCCCGGGGAAGATGCTGTCAGCCATCCTCGGCTGCCTGGTGGGAGCGCCCGCCCCCCACCCAGCCCAGGGCTCTGCGGTCGCTCTGTGCATTCGTTACCCAGCCTCCTCTGAGGCTCTGGACACCAAACTTTTGGACACTTCACTACCATTTTGTCACGTTTAGAGACATTTCATTCTCCTAGCCTGAGAACATAAAAAGCCCATTTGTTATAATCCTCCAGATGAACCCATAGTATGTACACGTGGGATGTTTTCAACATCCACAGGACAACTGTAGCTCTAACGCCATAACCCACCCCATCTCTGGCTGGTCACGATACAGGCGGGTCATGGGGATAAGCCTACTTCATCGAGAGGATGAAACAAGACAACACGAGCAGGACTTTGTGAGGGTCCAACGTTCCTGTGTGGAGGACCACACCTCCGGCCCCAGGACAGGGCCCCATCCCCGACCACACGCCCATCACGGGACCAGGTCACCAGGCAGAGCAGCCTCTTGCCTGGGCTTTTCTCACAGGCACAAGGACCACGCAGGCATCTCACGCAGGCATCTCACGCAGGCCTCCAGAGACAGAGGGACACAGGGCAGCAGCGCCTTCAGAAATACGTCCCAGGTCCCCACAGGAAGAATGGCAACGCCCCAGAGTCCTGCAGCGGCCGCAGGGACCAAAGCTGGAAGCAGCCCAAGCTGACACACCCACCTTCTTGGTGAGCCGTGATCAGCAGGCCCCAGCTCAGCCCCCCGACGGACCTGGGGACAGGCAGGCCTCCGGTGCCAGCTCTGGGACTGCCAGAAATTACGACTAGCTCTGTGACCTGTTTCTCCTTCCTGGGACACAGTCTCCGTGAGAGCAGAGGTCTTGTTCTCATCCATGGGAGTAGCCCTCACACATACACTAAGACCTGACAGTGGAAGTGTGTGTGTCCATGCGTGCACACGTGTGTGCAGTGACTTCAAGCACGTGTGCAACCGTGTGTGTGTGTGCATGCATGCATGCATGCATGCATGCGCTCGTGTGGAGAAGCGCGCTCTTCCCAGCAGGACAGCTGCTGCATAGGACTTTTGTCCATAGGACTTTTTGTCCTTTTTCATGCGTAAACCTAGCACTTTGCTCCTATCCGTCGAGGAAGGACCTGCAGCCGAGGGCTGCCCCGTCGCATCCCAGGAAGACACCAGAGGGACAAAGCAACCATAGCAAGATCGCTCCTGCCTTTCTGGTGGCTCAGTTTCACTGGATGGTGTCCAAGCCGATCCGGACAGCAGTGTCCAGGCGCACGGGCACACGTGTGTGTGAGCGTGTGTGTGCTCGCACCCGCATGTGAGCGGTGGTCTGGGGTCACTGTGTTACAGGTGCAGGGTTATCACAGGAGAGTCTGCAGTGAGAAGCAGGTCCACCTCCTGGTGCCGTCCCAGCCACCCAGCAGCCCGCAACCAAAGCAGAACAAACCTCACTCTACAAAGGACGTCCCCACTCTGCATTTCAGCTCCTTCCAGTTTGTTTTTCAAGAAGTAGTGGGACACAAGTTCGGAATAACACTAAAGATCCCGAAATTTTATTGTAAGTCAAGACAAAAAATTAAGAGCACAGAGGAAGCTACTACCCCCCCACACTCACACACACACACACTCTCTCACACCACACACACTCACACACACCACACACACACACACACACACCATACACACTCACACCACACACTCACACACACACACTCACGCCTGCAATGAGCTGTTTTAAAGCATCCAAGGAAGAGGAATCTCCTGTCATATTCTAAGTGTCCCAACTCAGTGTCCTGAATACCCTTCTCCATGAACAGAATGTCATTTCTCTAGCATGATTTGTGCCAACTGTCCCATTTTGTTCAAAACAGATGGCCCAGGAACCTGACAATCCCCCCACCCAAGGAAAAAAAAGAGAAAAGAAAAAAAAAGAAAGAAAAACAATCAAACAAACAAACCCTTATATTTTAAAAAGAAAACACATTTCAAATAAACTACCCATAGATAAACACATGGAAAACAGCTGCAACAAATACCTGACTGGAAGTCCAGGAACCTGGGTCTATTCGATTTTGTTTGTTGGCTTTTTAATTGGAGTAGAGCTGATTTACAATGATGTGTTAGTTTCCGGTATACAGCACAGTGATTCAGTTATACACATATCTAACCTTTTTCAGACTGCTTTCCGTTATAGGTTATTACAAGATATTGCTTATCACAAGGTCCTTGTTGTTTACCTATTTTATACATAGTAGTGTACTTTTTGTTAATCCCAAGACTCACAGACATAGAAAACAAACTTATGGTTGCCAAAGGGGAGGGAGAGGGGAGGGACAAAGTGGGAGTTTGGGACTAACAGTCTTTTTGATTTTGGAACAGCCTTTTGGCCTCACTAAAGTTCAGTTTACCCGTGCACACAGGAAATCATAAAACCCACCTTGCTCACTCTTTGCCTTGAATCTCAGGCGAGTGACTTAAATTCTCTAAAATCCTTAATTGTCCTTCTTTGCAAAATAGGCCTGATATTGTTAACCCCTCGGGTTTACTGTGAGAATCAGATGATATAATGTGTGTGTCTGCCAAGTAGTAAGCATTCAGTAACTAGCAGCTGTCAGTAACAGTCACAGAAATAACACTATTATGCAAAGTCAGCCTTTTCAACAAAGTACACACAGAAAACTAATGCCTTAGAGTTTGCTATCCAGTAGGGTAGCCAGTGAACCCCTGAAATGTAGCTAGCAGCTGAGGAGTAGAATTTCCCATTTCAGTTAATTTTATGCACTATTTTAACTTAAATGGAAAAAAAAGACATCTGATTCAGTTATTGTTAACCACTGTTTGGAACAACGGGAACAACTTGGGTATGTAGGTCTACTTTTCACTGGTAAATTATATTAAATGTTAAGATCAAGCATCTGTGATGAAAATATAGCATCCAAATTGAGATGGGGATAAATGTGAAAAACACACGGGATTTCAGAGACTTCGTATGAATCAAGAATGTAAAACATGCCAGTTGTCCTATTTAGATCAAAGTCATGTTGACATGATATTTCAGATAAAATATATTATTAAAATTAATGTCACCAACTGCTTTGTACTTTTTTTTCTTACTGTGGACTGTATAAAATTATCAATTACATACGTAGCTGGCACTCTAACTCGGTTGGACAGCGCAGTCTCGGAGTATGCTAGGAAGCAGATGTTACAGACCTCTTGTGCGATTTCTCATTTTAATAAACCAGTGTTCATCTCTGGAAGGAGAATCAAGGCCACAGCTTCCTCCTGTCAGATCCTCTTCACATGTACAGGACTGCAGGCCTCATCAGTGCCTGGTAGTCTGAGTCAAGGCACAGGCCTGACCCCACAAGGAAGCGAAAACCAGCCAGCACGGTTGGGTTGTCCTGGTTTTCGCTGCCGTGCACAGAAGGGAATGCTGACAGCCCGGAGCAGGCAGCCCATGGGCTCAGACTCCACGCAAATCAGCCGTGGGGATCAGAGGTCCTGCAACACACCAGCCAGCCTTCCGCACCCCCTTTCCCAGTGTGATCCACTATGATTACAGACAGCAATGACTGCACATCTGTTCATCCTCAGCTGTGCAGGCTGAAGCCATTATGATTAATGCTCTGGTAATGGGCACAGAGTAAAAAATATTAATCTTTATAAAAGGTATTCAACAGGCATTATCAGCTTATAAATGTCCAAGCAGAATATCCGTCTATAACTCCATTACAGCTCTACATCAAAGCAAGATGCAAATACAAGAATGCATCTGTCCATTTAAAACTTTCATTTTATGAACACTAAATAATGTGCTTCTTAGTTTTTAGTTTGGTTACATTAAACAAATGATCCATAAAGTGCATTTAATAACCTTGAGCCTGTTACACAGAACTGAGACCCAGATGAACGCTTTCAATGCGAGTTAAACAGTACGAGCCCCGCAAATGGGGGAGGTTTGCTATTCGTCTTATACAGTCGTCTTACTTTTCAACGATCTAAGAACTCGGCACCCACATGATTCGATTTGTTCAAATAATTCTCTCCTTCCATGCAAATCTTTAAACACCAGAAATAAAGAAAACAGAGCCAGCAATGGAAGGGATCACGGGAGCAATCTACTCGTGTCCAACTTGTACAGATGTGGGAGCCAGGAGCCAGAATAGGGACCAGGAAGCAGCTGAGCCAGAGTCAGATGCCTGATCCTGAAGCCAGAGCTCCTCTGACCCACGCACGTGCACGTGTGTGTCAACATGTATGACTCAGGTATCTTTACAGGTCTAATGCAGATTAAACTTTTCCAAGAATTACTTTCATTCACTTTAAGTAAGCTGTGATCATGAGCAGAACTAGGAGGATCAATTCACATCAAGTAACCCTAAGTATGTCAGTTCTCCTTTCTGAACTTCAGTTTCTTTGTCTGTAAAATGGAGTAAATACAACTGCCCGGCACTGTGTTTCGATTCCTACCTCCAGGTAGTACCTCTGTAAGTATTCTGGTAAGAAGATTCTCAGCACCACTTGGCTCAGTGCTGAAATGATCAGAAATAAGATAATCTGCCTGTCAGCTCTGAGGTACCCAATGTCACAAAATTTTAATTGAGTGATAGAGCAATTAAAAGTATCCTGGAAATTGGAAGTGAACATGGCAAGATACAGATTGTGGAACAATAGGAAAAAGAAGCTGGTCAAAGACACATCTTCTGGATGAAGCCACCGGGCCTCGTAAAAAGTGTGTCATCTGTTGAAAGAACGGAGTGGGGCAGCAGATAGTTTGTATCCTGTAGTTTGGAGAAGTATAATCATAGAGGTGAACCAGCCACTGGTATCATAATAATAAATACTTTGTCAGAAAAAAGAAATGGAAGAAGAACCAATGGAGAAAAGTCTAAAATGAGTCCCATTTAAAAGCAGATGAAAATATTAGAAAGACTCAAACAAAATGCCAGGGAAGATAGTGTGGAAAGTACTGGTCAGACCAGGAATCTATCCTCTGGATGGAAATGCATTTAAGGAGGTGGCTTGGTACATTTGAGAGGAATTCGACGGGTCTGCCTATCCTTGGGCAGAATCTTACCACGTGGAGGATGAGAAAACAGAGAGGAAAACAGAGCTGGGAAGTCGTGTGCATGCTTTTACCCAAGAGCGTGAAGCTAACCAAGAACACAGGTTTTGGCCAGTGTGGCCCAGCACACACTCCTCTACTGCTTGCCCCCATACTGAGCTCTACAGTTAAAAAAACAACGTCAAAATCATATGGTCTGTCCGCTCCATCTTGAGGGAAGGACTGTGCCCTCAGGGAGGAGTTTACGCAACAGAAAAAAGTAGGGTCTAGAAGGAGAACATAGGAGACTGCAGGCTGACCTGGGGCTCCTCCAACTGTCCCAGGCAAGTTTCTGTACGCAACACGGTGCACATACAGAGCTAAGCTTGGGGCCGGGAAGGAACCATGAACTGGGGAGACTCAGAGACCTGCTGTCCCAGTGCCAATGTGAGCATGACTGGGTATGGGACAACCAAGGCAGCCTCTTCTAAGACTGCTCTCATGTCCCCAATATCAAGCGACAGGGACAGGAGTCCACTCAGAGGTGGGTGCAGAACAGAGAGCCTATGATAAAGGCTAACCTATGATAAAGGTTAGACCAACTACACCCTGAGGAACTTAGCACTGCCAATATGATCACACAGAAAGAGAAGAGAAGACTATGAAAACTCCATAAGCACATGAACACAACACTACATGGTTTATTTATGTTTAATCTATTTATGTGTTTACTTACTCACATACGTGTACTTTATCGTGTTCCATATGGCACTTGAAGTGAACTCAGTTTTCAGAATGCATAACTCTTATGCTGGATGTGAACCAGCTTATGAAGAGAGTAGGGGGTGGATTTGTAACAAGACAGCTCCCTAATCAGCACCACGGTGGTGGACAGCTCCCTGCCTGGGATTTTACTGGCAGACTAGGACTTGCTACTTAACTCCTGGGTCATTATCTGTAAATTAAGAAAATTACTCTTTTCCAATTATGCATTTTTAAACTGATGGCTCTGAAGCCATTCTCAGAGGAATCAAACTTGCTAACCAACAGTCCTGAGCACATGGTAGGTACTCAACAAATTACAATGGAATTGGAATGGATATAATTAAGAAACTGAAATTGAGTTCACCCTCCTAGATTCATTAGGCCATTTCTAAAAAGGCTGCACTGTTTTAACAAATGATCTTTTCAAAAACACGTATAATGAAAGCTACAGAGTGATATACAGAATGAGGGATGAAGAAAGGTACAGTACTTTGCAGATAAAGATTAAAATTTTCTCAGGGCATAAAAAAAAGAGGAGAAAATTGTATTCATACTCCATCATTACTTAAAGAATTAAGCAACTTTGGGGTTCACAGCTGGTAACGTTCATTAGAAGTCTTCAGCACAACTCTCTAATTAAAGTATTCCAGAATGCTATACGAGTGGTACATTAAGTAATTACGGCATATGAGGGTCCCAACCCCAATTTTTCTTTCTGTGAAAAGCATCCATCAAGTTAACAAAAACTACTACAGAGTACGTCTGGGTTTAAGAACCCTTTTAGTAAGAGAAATACCTCTCCATTCTCCACAGTGGAGAAGCTCAGGAGATTTTATTTTGATTTATTCATCGATCCAAAGCACTAAGAAGGTATATTTTACTATAGGTCTATATTAAACACACAGCTTTTCTTTCTACGATTTAAAGCACAACAAATTGATTGACAGGGTAATTTTTTTAGAGATATAAAATCTTGGATCGAATCACAGTGAAAACGGTCTAGAAATCTGACTTTGCTAATTCCTACTAGCTAGCCCCAATAGGCATCTGGGCCTTTGCCCTCAGGTTTTAAAGAGCGGCTGTAACTAATGTTTCCACCATTAAAAAGGAGAATTTTACTCTGCTTGACAACTGGAAGAATCATTCACCTTGAAAATAAGAATGAGGAAAATTATTTGAGCTCTCCAGGCCTACATTTTTAAGGAGCTCTGTATTGTTCAAAAATGGAACACAGGGCTTCCCTGGTGGTGCAGTGGTTGAGAGTCCGCCTGCCGAGGCAGAGGACGCGGGTTCGTGCCCCGGTCCGGGAAGATCCCACATGCCGCGGAGCAGCTGGGCCCGTGAGCCATGGCCGCTTGGCCTGCACGTCCAGAGCCTGTGCTCCGCAACGGGAGAGGCCACAACAGTGAGAGGCCTGCGTACTGCAAAAGAAAAAAAAAAAAAAAGGAACACAAATGGTTCTCATGAACCTAGGGGCAGGACAGGAATAAAGACACAGACGTAGAGAATGAACTTGAGGACACGGGGAGGGGGAAGGGTAAGTTGGGACAAAGTGAGAGAATGGCACTGACATATATACACTACCAAATGTAAAACAGATAGCTAGTGGGAAGCAGCTGCATAGCACAGGGAGATCAGCTCCATGCTTTGGGACCACCTAGAGGGATGGGATAAGGAGGCTGGGAGGGAACCATAAGAGGGAGGGGATATGGGGATATACATATGCAAATAGCTGATTCACTTTGTTATACAGCAGAAACTAACACAACATTGTAGAGCAGTTATATTCCAATAAAGATGTTAGAGGAAAAAAGAAAAAAATGGAACACAAATGAAGTTTTATGAGGTTGATGAACACTGTGTAAAAGGAGCCTACTTGTTATACTGAAGGAAAGAGCTACAGGAATGGCCCGAGAATGAAGGAATGGCACATTTTCCATTCCTACTCACTGCTAGATTCCAAACATCAGAGAAAAAATAAAAAACAAGGTGGCCCCAATGAACAGTAAGCTTAAACCAAAGTAATCCACCAAGAGTATTAAACTAAACTACTATCAAGACTACACAGGGATTGTCTTACCACTAAATCTTCAAATCTTTATTCTCCAAATCTTACACTATTCTGCAAAAACAAACTTATGACATAAGGTAAGTAGACAGTAAGCTCTAAAGGAAATCTGTCAATTGCTTTGGTCACTTTGAATATGAGAATATGGAAAGGCTAGATCTTGAAAGGCAAGGGAATTCAGCGTTAACTGGAATGAGCTTTCCCAAGGTCTCAGGTTAAGGACTGCAGCAGAAAGCAGCCCATGTGGGTAAGAGCACAACTCCCATCTCAGCTGAAAGGCTTCTTGCAAGGATGTCCAATGCTCTTGACTAATTTAAAAGTTAATGGTATCTAAGGTTGATTTCTTTTATTCCAATTCCTATAACACTAATGTAAAATATCTGTGTGGGCATAAATCCCAAACCTTGGTGTCCTAGTGTCTATTTTAATTTAATTATATTGAAAATTTTCATTTCTATAATAGGATTTAAGCTTTAATTTTCCCAGCTTTTGTTAGATACGTGGGCAACAATATAATCACATGGGAACAAAGCTACAAATGTACAAATTATGAAGCTCTGACCTTTCTGTCTCTTCGTAACTTGCTTTGAAAATCTGCTCACTCCATGCTGCAGATTACATGCAAGAGTCATCTTTTTTGAGAAGCACATAATCTATTTAACCAGCTTTCAAGTAGTCAAGTCACATCTCCCAACAGTGCTTGGAGCCATTACCGCCCATTCATTGGCTGTCCGCACACAGCATGATAATGAGCCCGAGTCCTTCACCTCAGCTGGGGAGGAGGAGCCAGGACAGCCAAGGTGGGTTCCGGGCTCCAACGTGGGGATCCACCCCTCTGCACATCCTCCATTTCCTGAAACAATGCCAGTTACTCTGACTACAAACTTACATTTGAAAAGACAACCTCATGAAATGCTGTGAAGGCTGGGATTTGCCTCCAAATATCTGGGGCAGGGGGAGGGATGAACTGGGAGTTTGGGATTAGTGGATGCAAGCTATGATATAAAGCATGGATAAACGACGAGTCCCACCATGTAGGACAGGGAACTATACTCAAAATCCTGTGATAAACCATAATAGAAAAGAATATGAAAAAGAATGTAGGGGCTTCCCTGGTGGCGCAGTGGTTGAGAATCCGCCTGCCGATGCAGGGGACACGGGTTCGAGCCCTGGTCTGGGAAGACCCCACATGCCGCGGAGCGGCTGGGCCCGTGAGCCATGGCCGCTGAGCCTGCGCGTTCGGAGCCTGTGCTCTGCAACAAGAGAGGCCGCGATAGTGAGAGGCCCGTGCACCGCGATGAAGACTGGCCCCCACTTGCCACAACTAGAGAAAGCCCTCGCACAGAAATGAAGACCCAACACAGCAAAAATAAATTAATTAATAAACTCCTACCCCCAACATCTTCTTTAAAAAAAAAAAAAAAAAGAATGTATATGTGTGTGTGTTTAAGTGAATCACTTTGCTGTATAGCAGAAACTAACACAACCGTGTAAAGCAACTATACTTCAATAAAATAAATTAAAAAAAAATATCTGGGGCAGGGGGAGGAATGGACTGGGAGTTTGGAATTAGCAGATGCAAACTATGACATACAGGATGAATAAGCAACAAGGTCCCACTGTGTAGGACAGGGAACTATATTCAATATCCTGTGATAAACCATAATGGAAAAGAATATGAAAAAGAATATATATACACACACACACATATATGTGTATGTATAAGTGAATCACTTTGCTGTACAGCAGAAACTAACACAACCGTGTAAAGCAACTATACTTCAATAAAATAAATGTAAAGAAAAATATCCGGGGGAGGAGCATCAAGATAAAAACAAGACCATGACTTGATAGGTTCTGAAGCCCAGCTAGGCGTTCATTACACTCTTCTCCTCATTTTCCTATATGTTTAAATTTTTCCGTAGTTTTAACAAAGAGCTATCTTGAGTCCAGAGGTAGAGTTGAGCTGTCCCCTCTGCCACTTCATCTTTCCACAAAACAGAGGAATAATAAAATCAGAGGCAAAAAGAAGACAATCTTAAAAAAAAAAAAAAAAAGCCCCATAACATTGTAAAGCAACTATACCCCAATAAAAATTTAACATAGATAGATAGATAGATGAGGGCTTACCATGGCCCCTGGCACACAGTAAGAGCTCAACACTATTTAACTATCATAATTATCATCTGCATCCAGACCTCAGCACAGTGGATGGGACACCAGAGACCCCAAAGCAGTTGCCTGGGAGGCCAGAGATGGTTTCCTGGGTAGATGCAATCATATAAAAAAAAAAAGAGGAGACGACAATCTTAATTTTATAAAACTGCTCACAGACGACCCTCTGTATCTTAACTCTCTCACTTATCTCTTTCTGTTACTCCTCCTCAAAGACACCTCCTTCCTGCTCCATGATCCATCCATTCAGAGCCCAGACGGGGAGAGACAGCCAGCTTCCCCGTGTGAACACAAGGCCTCTCCTCCCCCAGATCAAGGGAACTACATATGCATGTCACGCTTCCTTCTCTGCACTGCTCCCTGGGGAAAGAAGTGCTGCATTTGAACATGAGATAAATATGCACTGTGAGCCAGGCACTGTTCTAGGCACCAGAGATGGAGGAACAGCAAGATGAACAAGAAGGCCATGCTCCAAGGCCTCTCATTTTAAGGAAGGACCAGAGAAAACAAGCAAGCCAAGAAGTAAAATCAGGCAACGATTGCACGCTGTGGGGAGTGGCAGAAGGAGCCCAGGGGCAGTGTGTCTGGGGACATTTTATTTATGCAGGGTGATCAGAGCACCTCTCGGAGGAAGCTCGCTATGTAATCCCTTCCAGTACTTGGTCCAGGTCTATTTTCTTTTGCCCCATATTTGACATGATAGCCCCGCACCCCGCCACAAGGGCAGGGTCTCACCGGCCATTCTTCTAATGAATCCGCAACAAAAATGAAAAGACATGGCTAACATTTCTTGAATGTTCACGAAACGCTCAGGGTAAATCTCAGTACCACATATGTATTAATCTTCAAGATACGTAACGGAGGCAAGAAGAAAAGGGCAGCTGGAGAAATTGAAGCCTGGAGGGTAACTTACCCGAGGTCACTGAGTTAGCAGGTAACAGAGGCAGGATCTGAACCCAGGCAATGTGATCACAGAGCCCACACACACTCGCAATCCTCTCGTGAGCTGCCTGCCCTCATCCCAGCAAGGGCTTCCGACATGCGTAGTTCTTTATTAATGAGGCAGTAAAATCATTTACAGGAGAGATGATGCAAACCAGTCATTCATTTTATTTTTTAAGCAAAGCAAAGGGAGAGAGACATGTCCTCAGAGAAAAAGCTAATGTGACTGGCAACCAACCATGCACTCTGAGTCGCTGGACACCTGCCGAGGGGCTGGACCACTGGCATGGTCAGTAATCTACTGTGGCAGACGTGCAGGAGGGCCAGGTCCACACACATCTTCTGAACAGGCTTCTTAAATTCGGGGTGGGGGGGGTCTACATTTTGAGCTCTCTTTCCCCAGTACAGAAGCCAGAACTCGAATCCACAGCCACCCTTGCAGCTACAACTGTGTTCCAGGTTCTGCCAAGGAGGCACGACTTCTTAGGATGGCAACTGGAAATGAGCAGCGGGAGGACAGCTCTGTCAAGAACTCTCGTTTCCTTCGGACCAGGGTGGAGGCTGCAGAGGCAGTGGGAGTTGCAAGGTCCTGATTCAGAAGGAGCCTTACAGCTGGCACGGCTGGGAACAGACGGCAGTGACAGCAGCTGTGGTGTCCACACTAGCTGGGGCCACACACAACCCGATTTGCCAAAAGACGCATCTCCTGTTGTAGCCTAACAAACCCAGCGGGATGCACCCTCAGTCTTCTGGTCCTTAAAGAGGACAGAAGAGGAGCCAGGCTGAGCCAACCAGGGCCCTGGAAGCCTTGACCTGCTGGGACCCAAACCTGCCACAGGAAGGCTTTCCTGCAGAGGAGCAATGGCAGCTTCAGAATTCACTGCCAGCCTCACTGCACCCAGATCAGCTTCCCACTTCCATCAAAGTAAGACTCTCAAAACGACGCAATAATTTTGATATTGGAGGGAGATAGAAAGAAACATTTCAGAGCAAAGCAACAAAGTGAGTCTCTTCTATGAGTGAAGCAACACACATGCTGATGAGCAAAGACGTGCCCTGGAGCCCAACAGAGGAACCGGAGGAGCCAGACAGGGATGCGCTCTGGCCACATCCCCCAGAGAACACTGACGACGGTCTGGCACACCCAGTAGCTTGTGCAGCTAAACCTAGTTACAGCACGTTCCAAAAATCTAGACACGAAGGGAGTTAGTTTGACTGATTCCACGTGGATATTCCAGAAATCTAGACACGAAGGGAGTTAGCTTGACTGATTCCACTTGGATCAGGAAAGAGGACACGGACAACTGCATTTTTTTACAAATTAACAAGAAATGGAACGAGGCAAGAAAATCACAGCCATCATATCTCACCAGAAAATGGTTTGGCTTTAAATATTGATACCAAATGTGGCACAGAATATTTTGCACAAGTAATGACATCTTCGTAAGAACAGACCAACTGGATGATTTCCAGTGATAAACCTTTCCTGACAAGGAGGTAAGATGGCTCTGGGTAACTTTGAAGAAGCAGGGAGCCTAAAGATGAGAAAAATCTGGGCTGTCCTTGCTGTCTTCACCCAGAACTCAAGCCTGTAAGCGCGGCCATTTTCACATTGGACAACGCATCCTGAAATGCTTCCATGCAGCCAGTGAGAGTCCGGAAGTACATTTGCACTGAAGATTATGGCTTAGACAATGTCGACTGATTGGACAATTCTAGAACTGCTTGTAAGACATGAAGCTTCAGGCTAATTTTGGCTCACTTTGCCCGTGATAATTGTGGACTCATATATTTCCTACAATCTCCTTTACTACGTTGGGCGCAACTGACTATTAACATTAAATTCCTACCTTTGCAGTATCTAGAAAGATACTAAGTTAATAATTCCAAAATGTTACACATCCTGACAAGACCCCGTCAAACAAAGCTAAATATTTATTTGCATGCTGCATTATTTCCAAAACAAGACTTAAGGCAGTCTATGATAAAAGACTTACAGAACAGGAGTGAAAATAGAAATGGAGCACAGTAAAGAGAATCACAACTGCCAAATACAACGGCTGATATAATTTGAAAAAATAAATACTAAGTTTGCCTTCAAGCTATCTACTAGCTAAAGAAATAAAGTGTCCATAGAAGAAAACATTTCCTTGAAATACACTCCTTAAGAAGATCTATTTTAAAGATTTTTGGTTGAACCATTTAAGCCTTAGGTCCTTATGCAAAGGACGTGGAACAAAGTTTTGCAACAGAAATTTTGAAATGTACGTAATATGTCCTCAAGAAGGTCATCCCTGTACCAACACTCAATAAAAGCCAAGCACAGTCAATCCGTGATAACTGTTATTTTTTTGATAACTGTTAGCTCAGTTGAAGGCACTGGTGGTGGCAGCGATGGTGATGGTGATGGTGGTGGTCGTGGTGGTGTGTGTTTTTGCGTGTCTTGGGGTTGGATGGTTGGAAGGAGAGATATTAGTAAGCTACCTAATAAGACCCAGATATAAAACTTTCAGGGGACTTCACCTACTGTGGTATAAAGTTTAGTCAATATGGAAAGAAACAACGAAGCAGCATCTCCACCTATCGCCTCATGCCTCCCTGGAGTCTCACGAAGTCCCAAGCTTTAGAAGACACCTGAAGAATAAGCAATTCAATATCCAGCCTTCCAAGAAGAGCCTGAAATACTGACAGCTGGGATTACTGGCTTAAGGCGATTCATGGGCTTTGAGTCCCAAATAACGGCGACACAGCTGACTTTCTTTTATGCAAGTGAGAAAGAGATGTCTGTTTGGAAGGGCTGCAAAAAGCTACTCCCTTCTTGGTTTGATGTGTTTTCTCCAGAAGAACACTCCCACCCAAATGAAGTTTTAACATTTCCTCTTGACATAAGCCTTAGCTGTAAGTGCAGACTCCAGTGAATTGTATAAAGTTAAATCAAGAAATAAGATTAAAAACATAGGGTCCAGTAGTCTAGATGGTACAAAGGACTAATCCAGACACACACTGAGTTCTCAACCGGGACATCTCAGGACTGAGCTGCTCCAGCCCTGAAACAACACCACACGTGAGGACAAAAGAAAATGAACAAAACAGCCAAACGTCCAGACACAAATGGAATAGAATAAATGTATGCCTCTCCATCAGAATGTCACTCAACAGTCTTCACATTTGTCTCCAGTAAGTGAGGAAGGTTGTGGAATTATGCAAAGGTCTTAAGCTTTCAATAAAACTTCTTGACAAGTGTAAAATATTAATCCAATCTGTCCAAACAGAAAGAAAGTGATTAATTAAAAGGGTAGGGAGATTACGTGTGGAAATGTGAGGTGTTCCTTGGGATAAATGAGTTGAGGAATCATTGAAATTCTTTTTCCTTTGAGCAGGGTTTGAAGAAACCCTGTCACAGAATGCAAAGTTCAGGCTA
The DNA here is from genome assembly GCF_949987515.2 of Delphinus delphis. Classification (NCBI taxonomy): domain Eukaryota; kingdom Metazoa; phylum Chordata; class Mammalia; order Artiodactyla; family Delphinidae; genus Delphinus; species Delphinus delphis. The sequence continues at coordinate 5,300,969 of NC_082698.1, forward strand.
AGACATAACCATGACTTCTACATTTAAAGAAAATTTGAAATTTTTTGTTGCAATCATCTCAATGGAGGACAGTGATTGCCTCCCCAGGACAGATAATCGCACATCTTACAGGCTACAATGTATGCTGATTACCCTAGGGCTCTGGTGTTACACCTAAATTCCGAACTGCAAGGTTTGTGCCTTCATTCTTCAATGATCTATTACCTACAGTATATGCCAATTACCATTCTCTGGTAAGGGCTAAATCTTCCTGTCTTGTAATGGAGCTGTTTTAATTGGCTGCAATCTCCCCACTCCTTTCTTTTCTTTTTTTTTTTTTTTTTTTGGTACGCGGGCCTCCCACTGCCGCAGCCTCTCCCATCACGGAGCACAGACTCCGGACGCACAGGCTCAGCGGCCATGGCTCATGAGCCCAGCCGCTCCGCGGCATGTGGGATCCTCCCGGACCGGGACACGAACCCGTGTCCCCTGCATCGGCAGGTGGACTCTCAACCACTGCGCCACCAGGGAAGCCCCTCCCCACTCCTTTCGACAAAGAAGACAGAATTCAGACGGGGCGAGGTCTACAGACAATGACAAATGTGACAATTTAAGGATTCTCAGGGTTTCACTCACCATGCTGTGTGAAGAGGTCACTGTGAATTATTTCAATCAAGCAATATAGCTTCTGAATGGTCAGCAAACCCACAGGAACATTTAGGATGAAATCAGTAAACATTTTGCTATAAAAGGAAAAACACAAGTGAAAAGAGACGCTGGAAATACTGCAAAATGACCCAGTGGGATACAAGACAGTACCGAGACGCAAGTTCAGTGAACGGTCATTAGATGCCACCGAATGTTGGAATAGGCCCACTGTACAATACGGGCCGAAATCTCTTCCAAAAGAATGATGCTTTAGAATGTTATTTTTCACTTCACACCCACTAAAATGGCTATAATCCGAAAGAGAGCCAGTAACAAGTGTTGACTAGGATGTGAAGAAACTGGTACCCTCATACCATGCTGGTGGGAATGCAAGACGGGGCAGCCACTTTGGAATAATGCTTGGCAGTTCCCGAAAATGTTAAACATAGATACCATACGACCCAGCATTTCAACTTCTAGGTATATACCCAAAAGAAATGAAAATATTTATCCACACAAGACCCTGTATATGAATCATAGCAACGTTATTCATAACACTTGACAAGTGGAGAAACCCAGACGTCCATCAGCTGATGAATGCATAAACACAATGCAGCAGATCCACACAATCCACCCATAAAAGGGAATGAAATCCTGACACTAACAGACCCTGAAAACGTTACGCTAAGTGAAAAGAAGCTAGTCACAAAAGGTCACGTATATTATACGATTCCATTTATAGGAGATGCCCAGAAAAGGTAAATCTATGCACACAGTAAGTAGGTCAGTAGTTGCCTAGAGCTGGGGGGGGAGTGGGCAATGACTCTGACTGGGCACGAGGAATCCTACTGGGGTGACAGAACTGTTCTAACGGTAGATTATGGTGATGGGGTAGAAGTCTCCTTCCTGATGTGGGAAAACAAGATGTCTTCAGCACAGGGGTCGACTGTAAAATAGAAACTGTAATGCTGAATTCTCTTAGGGGTGTATGGACGTGTGTGTTAGTGTGCGTGCACACACGCTGCCACACGGAAGATAACTAGGAAGATCCAGATCCTCGTGGAATTAACTTTGAGTTATTCTCCTCTGTGATCTCTTCTGTTTCATCAAAACATGACTCAATTTTCTAAACAGGGAAAAATACATCCATGATTTTCAATGTCATTTTTTAAAAAAATCAGTAGGTAAGGTGTTGAAGAGGAACCCACACCCGCAGAGTCAAGGGCCCAAGAGCAGATGGGACCGGTCCTGGGGAAGGGAGTCTTCCCCGGATCTCCAAGCACAAGGCACAGGTGCCCATTGTGAACATGGACGTCACCCCTCTAGTGAGCAAAGGCCTGGTCCCCATGCCCCAGGAGGACAGGCCCAGAGTATGGCCATGGCCCACCCAACTGCAGCTCCCCCCTCGTCCTCTGTTTCTCCAGACCTGAGGTTCTCAAACAGCAGCATTCATTGAAAGTGTCTGGAGGCATCATTAAAACCGAAGAGCTGGGCCCCGCCCCCAATTCCTAATTCAGAAGATCTGGGAAGGAACCCAAGATGCAGCAAATTCCCAGGGGCTGCGGATATCGCCATTGTCTGGACCACTGCCTGAGAGCCGGGCTGCAGGCACAGAGCACGCGGAGACCCGGGAGGGCAGACCTGTTGCCCGTGGGCCCATCTGTGCCTCCTTTTCTCATTTAGAACCTGCTGAACTATAACCAGTATTGCCAGTGCCTGGGAGCAAAAATAAATGTGTCCACGCAGGACACTAAATCCTCAGGCACATCAGACACGTGATGATTCGTGGGGAGAGCAGCTTCCCAAAAGCCCCTCACCCTTCACTTCCAGGGCATGAGTGACCTATGGTGGACATAAAGTACAGAAGGGTGACCGTTTTTCATTCCGCTTAACCACCCGACGGACAGGTGACCCTTTACTAATATTTAGGTGGACTTTTCTGGCTGGTCAAGAGATGCCACCACCTGCAGGTAAGTTTATTGTGTCAAACGTTAAATCAAAACCCAAACAAGGAGCAGACGAGGGTTGTGCTGCGGATGTCTGGGGTCACAGAGGCTGTGCACCCACTTGCTCGTGACACCTCTTTCCCAAATGCAGTGACATCTGCACAGTAAACAACTGAGACCGAGCTTGGATGGGGACGGTGGCAAAATCGGAAGGTGAAAGGAAGGATTCGGTCCCCAGCCTGACTCCTCCACCTGAAAGCCAGTGCCCAGCTTGCCCAGAGTTTGTTTTGGTTTGGTTTTCATTTTACTATAACCTGAGCTGACAACTTGCGGCTCCTGTCTGAGGCTCACAGCCCTTGGGCAGGAGCCCCCAGAAAGAAGCTGTATGGTAATGAGGTAGAGGAGGTGAGACACCAATATTAAAGCTCCCGAGTCAAAACGTTTAGGTGCTGAAACCCAGACCCAAGAACCACTTACGGAAGTTTAAAGTCTAAAGGATGCAAAATGCCCAATTTGTATTATGTATGCGTGAGGCTATAAATAATCTTCTGAAGAAAATATTGTGACTGTTGATAGAAGACACCTTTTCCACATAAAGACATAATGAGCAAAGTGTCACAGACACCATCACTAGACCATGTTCCAGAAAGAGTCAGGGCACTGAACTACGTGGACATGAGACAACCCAAGCATCCCGTGAACCAACGCCCTCAAAAGGAGGCCAAGCGTGGCACACGGGAAGCCTTCGCCTTGGGTGCTTCCTTACCTGAGCTCTTTGGGATCAAATACCAATTTCACATCGTTGACAATGGTTGGCAAGTACTTCAGCGCTGCACCCTGCAAACCAAGAACAAAGAAGAACGTTGAGCCTGAGGCAGTTGGCAAATCTTCACACGAAGTTGTAATTACTTTGAAAAACCACACACATACCAAAAAAACAAAGATCACTTTCCTGATGAGAAGCTGATGGTTAAACACAACAAAAATTGAGGGGAAAAAACACAGCCTCTGATCCACAAACAGTGGAGATGTGTCGACATGGATATCCTGACACATAATAGAAGTGATATGAGCGGAAGCCAACATTCAATGCTTGCTCACGAACGCCTATACTGTACTAAGCTTTTATGTGATTTTCCCCTTTACCCAAAGGAAATCCTAGCAAATGAAGACCTGTGCCCCCAGAAGAATCCTCCACCCACAAATTCACTGTAGCTCTGCCACATTCAACAATGAGAATGACTGCCTTTGCTCCATTCCAGAAGTGACTGCCTGTATATCTAGGTCCCTGAACTTGGAATCACTTTCTTCTTTAGTAACTTTATCTCCTATATTCACATTCTGTATCTTCTAGAAAACCCACACTTGCAGAAAATAAGAGTGATGGTAATAATGATAGATCCTAATACATGCTCTGCCGCTGTGCTACACCAGTGTATATTTTATCTTTAATTCCAACAGACCTCCTACAGGGAGTTAGCTGTGCAGGAAGGCAAGGAAACTGACAATGGGGATGTTAATTACTTTGCCCCTGATCACACAGGTAGCACTGAACTGAGCTAGAATTAAAATTCAGTTTGGTGGGAAGCCAGGGCCTCAGCCCACCCTCATCTATATGCGATTGGGAAAAGGTCCTGGGTTTTAAATGTTCTGACCCTGGCTGGGACCCCCCCCCCGCCCCGCCTCTGACTCTAAGTGACTCCTGCTACCAGGGGGGGCTCCCCCTTCCTGAATGAAATGGAGGAAATAATACTCATGTCAAATACCTCCAGGGGCTGTAATAAAGCTCAAAATCTAATTGAAAAGAGAACTGGATAACACTTTGAACACTGGAAAATGCCACACCTATTACCTAAACAGCTGTTAGCATTGTTTTCCAAAAGCAAGTAGGCAGAAACCCACCTTAAACGGATTACCCTGAATATATATGGTCAACCAATTTGCAAGAAGGGACAAAGGTGCCCCCTCGGTCAGCACCAAATAAAATTCCTTCCACACCTCACATCCTATATAAAAATTCACTTTAAATAGATCATAGATCTTATATTCTTAAAACTATAAAACGTCTAGAAGAAGATACTTGTGACTTCGGGCTAAGCAAAGATTTCTTTCATATGATACCAAAAGCAAAATCTGTAAAAGAAAAAAACTGGATCCATTGTACATCATCAAAATGAAGAATTCCTGCTCTTCAAAAGAACTTCTGCTGAGACAACAAAGACAAGCCACACACGGGGAGAAAATAACCACAAAGCAAGTAAAGGCACAAGCGAAGTGAAGCTGTTTTGCCAGTATTTGGAGCCAGTCCACCTCCAAGCCCCTCGTGCCTTAACGCGCCACAGTCAAGATGATCAAGGACAGGTAAGCCAAGTTTACCTCTAAATCTGCACTACAGAATTAGTGGTGTTTTTCCCCAGGTGTTAACCCTGTCCTTCAATGCCGGCCACATCAAGGAATTCCAACTCTCTGCTTTGAGATGCAACTTTTTTTTTTTTTTTTAAGCGGTACGAGAGTCTCTCACTGCTGTGGCCTCTCCCGCTGCAGAGCACAGGCTCCGGACGCGCAGGCTCAGCGGCCATGGCTCACGGGCCCAGCCGCTCCGCGGCATGTGGGATCTTCCCAGACCAGGGCAGGAACCCGCGTCCCCCGCATCGGCAGGCGGACTCTCAACCACTGCGCCACCAGGGAAGCCCGAGATGCAAGTTTTGAAAAGAACCTTAAATAGAAATAATTTCATTCTGGCTTCCAAAGTTCTGCTTCAAATACCTTAGAGTTGCTTTGAAAAAATAAAAACATATTTACTGTGACGTTTAATAATAAGCGTTTGCACAGCTGACTGCTCGGGCCAGAAAGTGTCTTGTCTAGTTTGTGAGGGTCCCGCGGGCGAGGATGCATCAGCATAATGCGTTTTAGCCTGTACCCCACGAAGCACCATCTGCCTGGAGCAGCGTGATAAATACCATCTTACAAGGACAAACAGCGGCAAACAAGACAGGCCTTCGTGGCCCACCCTCTGCTCGCTGCCCGGGGGCCGCCGGGCGCTGCCTTAACCAGGCTCCTGAAGGCTCCCCGACCCGAGGTCAGGCGACACCCACAGAGGGAGGGCTGTACCCGCGGAGACCCCCAAATGCTGCTTAACAGGGAACTCTGCCGAACTGAGCCAGATCCCAGGGACGTCGCGTTTTACAGTTCACGAGGGTCACAGAGAACAGAGCAACCGCGAGCCCATGTCAGTCCTGGATAACGTAACAAGGACAGACAGACGGAATGAAGCGAAGGCGAGGGCGTGCCCCCGCACCCCATTTCCAGCTCTGTTCTCTCCGTACTCCGGCGGTCGTGGGCTCCTTTCCACCTTCTGCCCTCCCCCAGTGACCGTCTCAGCCTCTCTTCGCTCTCCTCCAGCCCAGGATCCCACCCCCTTTTCGCTCAGCTCACCTCCTGCTTCAGGGAAAACCCAAACCATCAGAACAGGCTGGGCAGTTCTGCCCACCACTCAAGCCAAAACAAGCCGGACGCCCGGCCTCTGCCTGTCCCTCCAGGCAGACGGAGGGAGCACCTCCCTCCACGGGGTGGGGGTGGGGGGATCCTGCCCGCTGGGCACGGCCCCTGCCCCACCGTCTGATCGAGCACCTCCTGCATTTTCCTCCACACTCCAGCCCACGCCAGCCTCTCCCCTTGAAGGCACCCAGAGCCGCAGGCTCCCCACCGCCCAGCCCAGCACAGACGGCTCCCAAGCTGTGCACTCACCCCGGTGTCCAGTAACCAACGCACTCCCCAGACCTCTCCAGCCGCCATCAAGTCTCCATTCCTGCCGAGGCCACAGCGACTCCAGGCCTTCGCTTAGGTGACCTTCCCGTGACACTGCTGTGACCCCTCATTTTCCGGAGCGTCCACAGCCCTCACTGCCAGGGCAACCACCTTCCTCTGTCCCCTGCCCCTCCCTTAAAGGTGGGTGTCCTTGCAGTCCCATTCTAGACTTTTCTCCCCCCTCTCCATACCCCTCAGGAAGCGCCAGCTTCAGAGGCCTAATGCCTGTCTCCCAGGTCACCTCTCTCCTGAGCTTCACACTCACACACCCGACGGCCACTGGACTCGTGGCTGCCCCACAGATGCTGCAAACTCCCCCTGCCTTAGAGGGGGCCCTACCCTTCGTCCCGGTGCTCCAGGCTCAGGGCGCTGCACCCGGGAGCCCCCAGGTCACACGCTCAGGATGCTGCGTCTTCGGCACAGCCCACTTCTGACCAGTCACAGAGCCTGGTGGATCCTCACTATTCCACACGCCCTGCCTCTACGGCCTTCTCCATTTCTATAGTGTCCACCACCTGGCCCACGCCTCTTGTGTCTCCCTCCGGCAGGAAGGCACGGCCTCCTAAGGGGCCTCCCGCCTCTGCTCTGACCTCCTCAAGGTCACGTCCCACCCGCAGCCAGAGGAGCTTTCCTAAGATGCAAATCTAACTGAGATGCTTGGGTGGCAATGCCCTGCTCCTGGGATACAGGCCTGACCACCCAGCATCCTCAGAGGCCCGGGCCCCACCTCCCCCATGTCCCAGTCAGGGGCCTCCACCTCCACCTGCAGGACCGTTTCCAACAATGTGGAGCCTCTTGCCGTCTCCCCCATGCTACGGACATCTCTGCCAGCTCCGAGGCTGTGCCCATGCTGTTCCCTCCTCCTGGGTCACTGTTCCCCCCACTCCTGCCCCTGGTCCTAAACACGCAGAGGTAACCTCGTGACTCCTCAGCCCTTAGCCACTGTTTTCCTCAAGACACACGGATTCCGGGTCAGCCATCGAGGACTATTACCACGCTGGGCCGTGTGTCTGTAGCCCCCCGACCAGGGTCTCACGGCTGTGGCCCGGCCAAGGACCCTAGACACAGCAGAGCCTCCATGACTCCCTGACCCACAGAGCTTTGCCCAAAAGCACCTCTTTAACCTCAAGAGACTCTGTACCTCTTTGCTTTGCACCCACTGAAATCGGCCTCGTCAGCTGAGAGACCCAGCTGTATCCCCTCCAGGAAGATGAGCAGCCATAAGAGGCCGAGGGAACCCTGAGGTCCCCCCAGTGCAGCCCAAGCCTCCTGAGAAAGCGCGTGCCATCCCCCACTCTCGTTAAGGGCGCAGCCCGCTTTGCCCATTTCTAACACTGGCTACTGGACGAGAGACTTGAGTGTTCTGGTTTCCGCTCGTGCTTGCAGGAAAAGGCCCCCGTTTCCTCCGTGGAGTCAGGCTGCTTCACTGAATTCAGGTCTCTTTCAGGGGCAGGGGCTACTGCTTCGAGAGCTTCTCAAGGTGTGCGGCACGGGCCAGACAAGGCGGGCTCCGGCTCGGTGATGGGCAGCGATGGGTCGAACCTCATCTGCAGAAGGCGCCTCCAGAAACAGAAGGCCCGAACGCAGACGAGGGAGGGTAGACGGCATGACGCCCAGGAGCGGGTGCCCCCCCGGACAAGCACCCGGGCTCCAGGCCAGGCTGCCACCTCCGCCACCTACTATGTGAACTCAGGAAGGGAGCCTTTCCTCTGGGTGCCTCTCAGTGGGAAAAGATGGAGGTTAGTAGTGGTGAATGGGGCGGCCTCCAGCGGCAGTCGGGAGAACGGAAGGGTGCCGTGGAGGCGACGAGACACCCCCAACCCATCACTGCTGCCCACGGACGGTGCTCACCACTCGTTGTGGCAGCAGGAGAGTGTGGATGTGTGCAGATGTGAACACACACACCTTCTTCAACGTGCAAAACTCTCCATTCAGTGAAAACTTCCATTTATCAAGTCCTGATTAAAGTGGTAAGTAGTGAGTAGAATCATTTGCCAAGTCTCAGAGACAGTCGGGTAACAGGAATGGAGGGCACCGGAGACGTCTCTTTTTCTGTCGTTGTTTTCTATTACTTTTTGTAAACCAGTTATTTATTTACACAAAATCTTGCTCAGAACATGCCAGCCTCTTTCAAATGGTAGGAGAGAGGCCAGGATGCCCGCATGGCATGTCAGCAGCCACCAGGGTGCCTCCCAGGCCTTGGCTAGGCTCCGGGCAGGCGGGGGGCACGCATCGGTTCACTGGGCGAGTGAGGTGGGCAGGAGGTGAGGCCTGTGGGATGTGCCCCAGAGACAGGGCTCAGCTTGGAGTGGGCGCTCCTCGGCACCCCTCCCGGGGCTGTGAGCCGGGGCCACATAACCTGTGTGAACACACCCACCGGACAGGGTCTAGCCAGGAACAGAGACCAGCACAGCAGAGGAACGTAAATGAATTCAACGTCTGAGCTTTGTTTATCCGTCTCCTGTGTCTTAAGTCATAACTGAACTTATCAAATCAGTGTTTGCTTTTTAAGAAAGTTATTCTTTCAGAGTTGACTTTAAATTTACCTGAATTAACAAAACGGCAGCTTAAGTCCAGGCTGCCACTTCTCCTTGAACGTGGAAAAGCTTTTCCCACGTGAGGACGGACGGGCCCAACCCTAAAGGCCTTTGGGCCTCAAATACGTGTGCAATGACCCACTGACATGCTGAGAACACGCACTTCAGTCCCCCACACACTCAGGCACGTGAAGGATTCAGGTACAACTGAAACTACCACCAAAAACAATAGGGCTCCCTGCCATTGAGCACTGACTGAGAGGCAGCAATCCACAGAAAGATACAAGAAACAAAATCAAGGGCCAGTGGTAAAGCTATTTCTACTAATATTAAAAGACAAGCGGGCTTCCCTGGTGGCACAGTGGTTGAGAGTCCGCCTGCCGATGCAGGGGACACGGGTTCATGCCCCGATCTGGGAAGATCCCACATGCCGCGGAGCGGCTGGGCCCGTGAGCCATGGCTGCTGGGCCTGCGCATCCAGAGCCTGTGCTCCGCGGCGGGAGAGGCCACAACAGTGGGAGGCCCACGTACCGCAAAAAAAAAAAATTAAAAAAAAGACAGGCAAGTTGCTGGGTGGTCCTCTTAATACTGGGTTCATCACTTAACATCCAGGCAATCAGGAACTCATGGTATCCATAGAGCTACCATATGATCCTGCAACCCCGCTCCTGGGCACATATCCAGATGAAAATATAACTTGAAAAGATACATGCACCCAACGTTCATAGCAGCACTACTTACAATAGCCAAGACATGGAAGCAACCTAAATGTCCATCGTCAGATGAATGCGTAAAGAAGATGCGTGATACATATATATATATACAATGGGATATTTACTCAGCCATAAGACAGAATGAAATAATGCCATTTGCAGCCACATGGATGGACCTAGAGATTATCATACTAAGTGAAGTCAGTCAGACAGACAAAGGCAAATATCATATGATACCACTTACATGCGGAATCTTAAAAAAATGATACAAAAGAACTTATTCACAAAACAGAAATAGACAAACTTATAGTTGCCAAAGGGGATGAGGTGGGGGGGGATAAGTTACGAGTGTGCGCTTATCAGGTACACACTACTATATATAAAAAAGGCAAACAATAAGGACTGGGCTTCCCTGTTGGCGCAGTGGTTAAGAATCCGCCTGCCAATGCAGTGGACACAGGTTCGAGCCCTGGTCCAGGAAGATCTCACATGCCGCAGAGCGACTAAGCCCGTGCGCCACAACTACTGAGCCTGCGCACTACAGCCCACGAGCCACAACTACTGAAGCCCGCGCACCTAGAGCCCAAGCTCCGCAACAAGAGAAGCCACCGCAGTGAGAAGCCCGCGCACCACAACAAAGAGTAGCCCCCGCTCGCCGCAACTAGAGAAGGCCACGTGCAAAAACAAAGACCCAATGCAGCCAAAAATGAATAAATTAATTAATTAATTTTAAAAAACAATAAGGACCTACTGTATAGAACAGAGAACTATACTCAATATCTTGTAATAACCTATAATGGAAAAGAATCTGAAAAATATATATATATGTGTGTGTATGTGTATAACTGAATCACTTTGCTGTACACTTGAATCTAACACAACATTGTAAATTAATTATACTTCATTTTTTAAAAAGAGAGAAACATCTCTGAAGAGGGCAATAATGAAGTATGATTTAAAGGTTAAAACAAAAAACTCATGGTATCACAACTCTGAGGAAGGAAAGTATGGTCAGAACTGAATCAAATGGACAAATACACATTGAAACCAAAATTCTAGAGAGAAAGAAATGAAATGCATAAAAGAATTATGAAATGGCAGAAAATTCCAAAAGTTTTCTAATTGCTCAAACAGTTCAGGTTAAAGAAATTAAATAAATTTTATACTCTTCCCTAAGCAAATTTAATTGTCATGCATCTCATGAGAATGCCAACTTAATCCAAACTGTAAAACAAAACAAAACATGCACTTTCCATCCAGTATCGATTTAATGCTGTAAGTATCTCTCTGGATAAAAATATTACTACTGATGATGATTAATAGACACTATTTTAGGGTAAAGTTCAGGCTACATTTTTCAGCATAATTAGTTTAATTAAATCCATTAGCATATCTTTATATAAGATTACAAGAACTATCTGTGATACAAAATAAGTTTTTCTTGAATAATGTATGAAGCAATTATTAATTACATATTTCTCCAGAAAACACATATTAAAATGATTCCATTTGGAGGTTTTGAGCTAAAATATATATGGTCCACAAATTCTCCTTTCAGACTTGGCTCAGAAGAACCAGAGCATCCTGATACAGGAAAGCATCATGATACAGGAACATGTAGCAAGAACAGTTCAGCCAATAGGTGCCCCTGGACCAGAGCTTGTGTATTTCATAGGGCACAAATGAAATGGAGCAGATGGCAGGACACGAAGGTTTCATGCAGTTAAAATGGAAACACACGGCACTTTGGAGAGATTCAAGGATGAGCCACACTGTTCTTAGACACAGAAGAATCCAGAACAAAAGAAAGATAATGACAGTGACTGCTTCTGCTCCTTACACCCTATTCAATCAAGACTACCTACATCTTCTGTATCTTAAATCTAAAATTACCTCTCCTCTTTATACCAAGCTCCCTTGAAGCAGATTCTGGTCTTTAACATAACATTCCCCATCTCTACGGCCAACGTTGTGGTTCATTCAATCCCGAGTGACAAGTGAGCAGCTGGAGGAAATCACTCCTCTGAGTAGTTTTATGTATAACTATCACAAAATCCAAAGGAAAAAGGTACTGAGAAAAGTACAAACAGTACACTAAGATTAAGATTCTTCAGCGAGGACTTCTCTGGTGGCACAGTGGTTAAGAATTCACCTGCCAACGCAGGGGACACAAGTTCGAGCCCCAGTCTGGGAAGATCCCAAATGCCGTGGAGCAACTAAGCCCGTGTGCCACAACTACCGAGCCTGTGCTCTAGAGCCCGCGAGCCACAACTACTGAGCCCGCGAGCCTAGAGCCCGTGCTCCGCAACAAGAGAAGCCACCGCAATGAGAAGCCCACACACCGCAACGAAGAGTAGCCCCCGCTCGCCGCAACTAGAGAAAGCCCTCACACGGGAGCGAAGACCCAACGCAGCCAGAAAATTAATAAATTAATAAATAAATAAATTTATTTTTTAAAAAACACACAGAACAACAGAAAATAGCGGGTGTGGGCAAAGACACTGAAACCTCTGTGCACTGTTGATGGGAATGTTAATGGTACAGCCACTGAGGAAAACAGTATGGAGGCTCCTCAAAACATTAAAAATAAAGCGACCATATGACCCAGCAATCCCACTTCTGGGTATTTACTCAAAAGAAATGGAAGCAGGATACAGAAGATACATTTACACACTCCTATGCACTGCAGCATTATAAACAACTGCCAAGAGGTGGAAGCAACGCAAATGTCCATCAACAGATGAATGAATAAAGATGTGGTCGACAGGAGCTTCAAGATGGCGGAAGGGTAGGACGCGGAGATCACCTTCCTCCCCACAGACACATCACAAATACATCTACACGTGGAACAACTCCTACAGAACACATACTGAACGCTGGCAGAAGACCTCAGACCTCCCAAAAGGCAAGAAAGTCCCCACGTACCTGGGTAGGGGAAAAAAAAAGAAAAAACACAGAAAAAGGGATAGGGACGGGCCCTGCACCAGTGGGAGGGAGCCGTAAAAGAGGAAAGGTTTCTACACACTGGAAGCCCCTTCGCGGGCCGAGACTGCGGGTGGCGGAGTGGGGGAGCTTTGGAGCCGCGGAGGAGAGCACAGCCACAGGGGTGCGGAGGGCAAAGCGGAGAGATTCCCGCACAGAGGATCGGTGGCGACCGGCACTCACCAGCCCGAGAGGCTTGTCTGCTCCCCCGCCGGGGCGGGCGGGGCTGCGAGCTGAGGCTCGGGCTCCGGTCTGAGCTCGGGGAGAGGACTGGGGTTGGCGGCGTGAACACAGCCTGCAGGGAGTTAGTGCGCCATGGCTGGCCGGGAGGGAGTGCGGAGAAGTTTTCTTGCCTCTTTGTTTCCTGATGCGCGAGGAGAGGGGATTCAGAGCGCCGCTTAAAGGATCTCCAGAGACGGGCAGGAGCCGCTAAGGCTGCTGCTACCGCCACCAAGAAGCCTGTGTGCGAGCACAGGTCACTGTCCACACCCCCCTTCCGGGGAGCCTGTGCAGCCGGCCACTGCCAGGGTCCCGGGATCTAGGGTCAACTCCCCCGGAAGAAGGCCTCAGGCTACTGCAACGTCACGCCGGCCTCTGCCGCCGCAGGCCCGCCCCGCACTCCGTGCCCCTCCCTCCCCCCCGGCCTGAGTGAGCCAGAGCCTCCGAATCAGCGGCTCCTTTAACCCCGTCCTGTCTGAGCGAAGAACAGACGCCCTCCGGCGACCTACACGCACAGGCGGGTCCAAACCCAAAGCTGAGCCCCCTGGGAGCTGTGAGAAAAAAGAAGAGAAAGGGAAATCTCTCCCAGCAGCCTCACAAGCAGCGGTAAAGCTCCATCAACTTGATGTACCTGCATCTGTGGAATACATGAATAGACAACGAGTCATCCCAAATTGAGGAGGTAGACTTTCGGGGCAAGGATATTTTTTTTTTTCCCCTTTTTCTCTTTTTGTGAGTGTGTATGTGTATGCTTCTGTGTGTGATTTTGTCTGTACAGCTTTGCTTTTACCAGTTGTCCTAGGGTTCTGTCTCTCCTTTTTTTTACTTAAAAAAAATTATTTTTTCTTAATAATTATTTTTTATTTTAATAACATTATTCTATTTTATTCTACTTTATTTTATTCTATTTTATCTTCTTTCTTTATTTCTTTCTTTCCTTTTTCTCTCCCTTTTATTCTAAGCCGTGTGGAGGACAGGCTCTAGGTGCTGCAGCCAGGTGCCAGGGCTGTGCCACTGAGGTGGGAGAGGCAAGTTCAGGACACTGGTCCACGAGAGACCTCCCAGCTACACATAATATCAAATGGCGAAAATCTCCCAGAGGTCTCCATCTCAACGCAAAAACCCAGCTCCACTCAATGACCAGCAAGCTACAGTGCAGGACACCCCATGCCAAACAACTAGCAACAGAGGAATACAACCCCATCCATTAGCACAGAGGCTGCCTAAAGTCATAATAAGGCCACAGACACCCGAAAACACACCACCAGACATGGACCTGCCCACCAGAAAGACAAGATCCAGCCTCATCCACCAGAACATAGGCACCAGTCCCCTCCACCAGGAAGCCTACACAACCCACTGAACCAACCTTAGCGACTGGAGACAGACACCAAAAACAGTGGGAACTATGAACCTGCAGCCTGCAAAAAGGAGACCCCAAACACAGTAAGTTAAGCAAAATGAGAAGACAGAGAAACACACAGCAGATGAAGGAGCAAGCCAAAAACCCATGAGACCTAACAAATGAAGAGGAAATAGTCAGTCTACCTGAAAAAGAATTGAGAATAATGACAGTAAACACGATCCAAAATCATGGAAATAGAATGGAGAAAATACAAGAAACGTTTAACAAGGACCTAGAAGAACTAAAGAGCAAACAAACACTGATGAACAACATAATAACTGAAATTTAAAATTCTCTAGAAGGGATCAATAGCAGAATAACTGAGGCAGAAGAACGGATAAGTGACCTGGAAGATAAAATAGTGGAAATAACTACCACAGAGCAGAATAAGAAAAAAGAATGAAAAGAATTGACACTCTCAGAGACCTCTGGGACAACATTAAACGCACCAACATTCGAACTATAGGGGTCCCAGGAGAAGAAGAGAAAAAGAAAGGGACTGAGAAAATATTTGAAGAGATTATAGTTGAAAACTTCCCTAATACGGGAAAGGAAATAGTTAATCAAGTCCAGGAAGAACAGAGAGTCCTATACAGGATAAAGCCAAGGAGAAACACGCCAAGACACATAGTAATCAAACTATCAAAAATTAAATACAAAGAACAAATATTAAAATCAGCAAGACAAAAACAACAAACAACACATAAGGGAATCCCCAGAAGTTTAACAGCTGATCTTTCAGCAGAAACTCTGCAGCCAGAAGGGAGCGGCAGGACATATTTAAAGTGATGAAGGAGAAAAACCTACAACCAAGATTAAACTACCCAGCAAGGATCTCATTCAGATTTGATGGAGAAATTAAAACCTGTACAGACAAGCAAAAGCTAAGACAATTCAGCACCACCAAACCAGCTTTACAGCAAATGCTAAAGGAACTTCTCTAGGCAGGAAACACAAGAGAAGGAAAAGACCTACAATAATAAACCCAAAACAATTAAGAAAATGGTAATTTGAACATACATATCAATAATTCCCTTCAATGTAAATGGATTAAATGCTCCAACCAAAAGACACAGACTGGCTGAATGGATAAAAAACCAAGACCCGTATATATGCTGTCTACAAGAGACCCACTTCAGACCTAGGGACACATACAGACTGAAAGTGAGGGGATGGAAAAAGATATTGCATGCAAATGGAAATCAAAAGAAAGCTGGAGTAGCAATTCTCATATCAGACAAAATAGACTTTAAAATAAAAACTCTTACAAGAGACAAAGAAGGAAACTACCTAATGATCAAGGGATCAATCCAAGAAGATATAACAACTGTAAATAATTATGCACCCAACATAGGAGCACCTCAATACGTAAGGCAAATGCTAACAGCCATAAAAGGGAAAACTGACAGTAACACAATCATAGTAGGGGACTTTAACACCCCACTTTCACCAATGGACAGATCATCCAGAATGAAAATAAATAAGGAAACACAAACTTTAAATGACACATTAAACAAGATGGACTGAATTGATATTTATAGGACATTCCATCCAAAACAACAGAATACACATTCTTCTCAAGTGCTCATGGAACATTCTCCAGGATAGATCATATCTTGGGTCACAAATCAAGCCTTGGTAAATTTAAGAAAATTGAAATTGTATCAAGTATCTTTTCCGACCACAATGCTATGAGACTAGTTATCCATTACAGGAAAAAATCTGTAAGAAATCCAAACACATGGAGGCTAAACAACACACTACTTAATAACCAAGAGATGACTGAAGAAATCAAAGAGGAAATCAAAAAATACCTAGAAACAAATGACAATGAAAACACAAAACCTATGGGATGCAGCAAAAGCAGTTCTAAGAGGGAAGTTTACAGCTATACAAGCCTACCTTAAGAAACAAGAAGCGTCTCAAATAAACAACCTAACCTTACACCTAAAGCAGTTAGAGAAAGAACAATAAAGCCCCAAAGTTAGCAGAAGGAAAGAAATCATAAAGATCAGATCAGAAATAAATGAAAAAGAAATGAAGGAAACGATAGCAAAGATCAATAAAACTAAAAGCTGGTTCTTTGAGAACATAAACAAAATTGATAAACCATTAGCCACACTTATCAAGAAAAAAGGGAAGACTCAAATCAATAGAATTAGAAATAAAAAAGAAGTAACAACTGACACTGCAGAAATACAAAGGATCATGAGAGATTACTACAAGCAACTATATGCCAAGAAAATGGACAACCTGGAAGAAATGGACAAATTCTTAGAAATGCACAACCTTCTGAGACTGAAACAGCAAGAAATAGAAAATATGAACAGACCAATCGCAAGCACTGAAATTGAAACTGTGATTAAAAATCTTCCAACAAGGGCTTCCCTGGTGGCGCAGTGGTTGAGAGTCCGCCTGCCAATGCACGGGACACGGGTTCGTGCCCCGGTCCGGGAAGATCCCACATTCCACAGAGCGGCTAGGCTCCAGGAAGATCCCACATGCCGTGGAGCGGCTAGGCCCATAAGCCATGGCCGCTGAGCCTGCGCGTCCGGAGCCTGTGCTCCGCAACAGGAGAGGCCACAACAGTGAGAGGCCCGCGTACAGCAAAAAAAAAATCTTCCAACAAA
Organism: Delphinus delphis; assembly: GCF_949987515.2. NCBI lineage: Eukaryota > Metazoa > Chordata > Mammalia > Artiodactyla > Delphinidae > Delphinus > Delphinus delphis. The sequence continues at coordinate 5,317,835 of NC_082698.1, forward strand.
CAAAAGCCCAGGACCAGATGGCTTCACAGGTGAATTCTATCAAACATTTAGTGAAGAGCTAACACCTATCCTTCTCAAACTCTTCCAAAATGTAGCAGAGGGAGGAACACTCCCAAACTCGTTCTACGAGGCCACCCTCACTCTGATACCAAAACCAGACAAAGATGTCACAAAAATAGAAAACTACAGGCCAATATCACTGATGAACAAAGATGCAAAACTTCTCCACAAAATGCTAGCAAACAGAATCCAACAGCACATTACAAGCATCATACACTATGATCAAGTGGGGTCTATCCCAGGAATGCAAGGATTCTTCAATATATGCAAATCAACCAACGTAATACACCATGTTAACAAACTGAAGGAGAAAAACCATACGATCATCTCAATCGATGCAGAGAAAGCTTTCGACAAAATTCAACACCCATTTACGATAAAAACCCTCCAGAAAGTAGGCATACAGGGAACTTTCCTGAAAATAATAAAGGTGTTATATGACAAACCCACAGCCAACATCATCTTCAATGGTGAAAAACTGAAACCATGTCCACTAACATCAGGAACAAGACAAGGTTGCCCACTCTCACCACTATTATTCAACATAGTTTTGGAAGTTTTAGCCACAGCAATCAGAGAGGAAAAAGAAATAAAAGGAATACAAATTGGAAAAGAAGAAGTAAAGCTGTCACTGTTTGCAGATGCCATGATACTATACATAGAGAATCCTAAAGATGCTACAAGAAAACTACTAGAGCTAATCAAGGAATTTGGTAAAGCAGCAGGATACAGAATTAATGCACAGAAATCTCTTGCATTCCTATACACGAGGAAAAATCTGAAAGTGAAATTAAGAAAACATTCACTTTTACCATTGCAACAGAAAGAATAAAATATCTAAGAATAAACCTACCTAAGGATACCAGAGACCTGTATGCAGAAAATTATAAGACACTGATGAAAGAAATTAAGATGATACAAATAGATGGAGGCATATACCATGTCCTTGGATTGGAAGAATCCACATTGTAAAAATGACTCTACTACCCAAAGCAATCTACAGATTCAATGCGATCCCTATGAAACTACCACTGGCATTTTTCACAGAACTAGAACAAAAACTTTCACAATTTGTATGGCAACACGAAAGACCCCGAATAGCCAAAGCAATCTTGAGAAAGAAAAACGGAGCTGCAGGAATCAGGCTCCCTGACTGCAGACTATACTACAAAGCTACAGTAATCAAGACAGTATGGTGCTGGCACAAAAACAGAAATATAGATCAATGGAACAGGATAGACAGCCCAGAGATAAACCCATGCACATATAGTCACCTTATCTTTGATAAAGGAGGCGAGAATATACCGTGGAGAAAAGACAGCCTCTTCAATAAGTGGTGCTGGGAAAACTGGACAACTACATGTAAAAGGATGAAATTAGAACACACCCTAACACCATATACAAAAATAAACTCAAAATGGATTAAAGACTTAAATGTAAGGCCAGACACTACCAAACTCTTAGAGGAAAACATAGGCAGAACACTCTATGACATAAATCACAGCAAGATCTTTTTTTGACCCACCTCCTAGAATGGAAATAAAAACAAAAATAAACAAATGGGACCTAATGAAACTTAAAAGCTTTTGCACAGCAAAGGAAACCATAAACAAGATGAAAAGACAACCCTCAGAATTGGAGAAAATATTTGCAAATGAAGCAACTGACAAAGGATTAATCTCCAAAACATACAAGCAACTCATGCAGCTCAATATCAAAAAAACAAACAACTCAATCCAAAAATGGGTAGAAGACCTAGATAGACATTTCTCCAAAGAAGATATACAGATTGCCAACAAACACATGAAGGAATGCTCAACATCATTAATCATTAGAGAAGTGCAAATCAAAACTACAATGAGGTAGCACCTCACACCAGTTAGAATGGGCATCATCAGAAAATCTACAAACAACAAATGCTGGAGAGGGTGTGGAGAAAAGGGAACCCTCTTGCACTGTTGGTGGGAATGTAAATTGATACAGCCACTATGGAGAACAGGATGGAGGTTCCTTAAAACACTAAAAATAGGGGGGGTGCAGGGGCTGGGAATCCACCTGCCAATGCAGGGGACACGGGTTCAAGCCCTCATTCGGGAAGATCCCACATGCCACGGAGCAACTAAGCCCGTGTGCCACAACTACTGAGCCTGCACTCTAGAGCCCGTGAGCCACAACTACGGAGCCCACGTGCCTAAAGCCCGTGCTCTGCAGGAAGAGAAGCCACAGCAATGAGAAGCCCGCACACTGCAAAGAAAGAGTAGCCCCCACTCGCCGTAACTAGAGAAAACCGACACACAGCAAAGACCCAATGCAGCCAAAAATAAATATATAAAATAAATAAACTTACAGAAAAGAAAAAAAGAACTAAAAGCAGAACTACCATATGACCCAGTAATCCCACTACCAGGCATACACCCTGAGAAAACCATAATTCAAAAAGAGACATTACCACAATGTTCACTGCAGCTCTATTTACAATAGCCAGGACACGGAAGCAACCTAAGTGTCCACAGACAGATGAATGGATAAAGAAGATGTGGCACATATATACAATGGAATATTACTCAGCCATAAAAAGAAATGAAATTGAGTTATTTGTAATGAGGTGGATGGACCTAGAGTCTGTCATACAGAGTGAAGTAAGTCAGAAAGAGAAAAACAAATACCATATGCTAACACATATATATGGAATCTAGAAGAAAATCATTCTGATAAACGTAGGGGCAGGACAGGAATAAAGATGCAGACGTATCGAATGGACCTGAGGACATGTGGAGGGAGAAGGGTAAGCTGGGACAAAGTGAGAGAGTGGCATGGACATATACACACTACCAAATGTAAAACAGATAGCTAGTGGGAAGTAGCCACATAGCACAGGGAGATCAGCTCGGTGCTCTGTGACCACCTAGAGGGGTGGGATAGGGAGGGTGGGAGGGAGATGCAAGAAGAAGGAGATATGGGGATATATGCATATGTATAACTGATTCACTTTGGTATAAAGCAGCAACTAACACAACATTGTAAAGCAATTATACTCCAATAAAGATGCTAAGAAAAAAAGTAGATGAACATTTGTTATGCCTCCCTTGGAGAATATCCACAATGGGGGAAGGTCTCCCTGTTTCTCATGGGAGAGATGTCATTTCCATTGGGCAGGACAGTTTTTACCACCTCTCTGACTCCTGCCCATTAAATGCACGTAACCCCCTGCACATAACACACACACACAGAGTCACTGTCACAATCAAATGATGTCCCTGACATTCCCAAACAGCCCCTGGCTAAGAACCACCAGGTTAGACCAGAGCTTCCCCTTCTGTGTCACGAATGGGTCCCCAGCGGGCAGAAGCCCTCAGCCTTTGGGTCAGCCTGGCCAGACCCAGGCCTCTGGATCGATGGGCTAGTCCCCTCTGGCCACGAGTAGCTGTGCTATACAAGGATGTGCCCATGTATGGAAACGGCGGGGACGCGCAGGCTCAGGTGTGGCTCTGCTCTCCCTCGTTTAGCTCCTCTCAGTGGTTAAGACTCACTCTTGGAACTAGCTCCTGCACCTGTTTCATCCTGGTTCCCCGAGGCTGGGCACATGGGACACCAGAAGGGAGTTCACTCAAGGACGGAATGAACTATAGGACAAGGGGCCAGGGGAACCGCCATGACTCAGGAAATGAGGCCAGGCTGAGACGCTCAGCAGAGCACAGGGGCCCTGCAGGTAGCACAGGGCTCTAGGTAGCAGGACCACGGTGCAAAACGCACAAGGCCAGAGACAGAGAAGGGGACGAATTAGCACATTCAAGAACAAAACCTTCGGGCTTCCCTGGTGGCGCAGTGGTTGAGAGTCCGCCTGCCGATGCAGGGGACGTGGGTTCGTGCCCCAGTCCGGGAAGATCCCACATGCCGCGGAGCGGCTGGGCCCGTGAGCCGTGGCCACTGAGCCTGCGCTCCGCCACGGGAGAGGCCACAACAGTGAGAGGCCCGCGTACCAAAAAAAAAAAAAAAAAAAAGCACAAAACCTTCTTCTCTGGAGCCACTGTGATCTCCCTAGCCTTCTAAAATCCATTTGCCAAGAATTAAGTCATGCAAAATAGTGGTATTACCGTAATGTCGGCAGGAACAAATTTGAAACAAACTATGAACTTTTCTTTTTTACTTTTTATTGGCACAGCCGTGTAGCAAGGAGGCCCAGTGAGAAGGGGACGATCCTTTGGAACAGACCTCCACTGCCTCCAAATTGGCGAAAGTCAGTCACCTGTCTAGACAGCTTCCAGGAGGCAAAGCATGCTTCCAATGATGGTGATTTTCTAAAACACACTTGAAACTCCGAAGTCGACAGATAAGAAGATGGTCCATTCAAAGCATGTTAAGGGGCTGCGTTTCAGTGAAGGAGTTTTGAAAACAGCGACTGAAGGAAACAACACGTCATACTTGTGTTTTACTCACGAGCTGAATAATCTCACAGAACGCAGCCTTTGAGGAACAGGAATGGGTGGACGAAGGGGCTCCAGCAGACAAGGGAGGACGGAAGATGCAGGAGGGAGGCTGGTCTCCTCCACCCTCCCAGCACCTCCCGCTGCCCGCTCGCCCCAGCCCACCCGACCCCCCTCAGGAAAACCATTAGAGATGACGCTCTAGGGTGCGGAGACACTCAACAGGCAGATGTAGCCAAACAGGGTGAATAAAAGGCCCCTCAAGAGAGTAAACAGTGGAAACAAACAGGGCCCAACACTCGGACCCAGGCTCTCCCTCCCACTCCTACCCCAACCCCAAGCCCTGTGCACACTGGCTGCCCTGCATCCAATGCAAAAAACAGCCCATTGTGGGTGGAACTGTGCCCCGTCCCCCGCAAAATATGTTCCACTTCTAACCCCTGGGACCCATGAAAGTAAACTTATTTGGAAATAGGTACTTTGCAGATGAAATCATATTAAGATGTGAGCACACTAGAAAGGGTGGGCCTGAAATCCAATGCCTGTGTCTCTGCTTTGTTTATTTACTCATTTATTGTGATTTAGTTTATTTATTTTCATTGAAGTATAGTTGACTAACAATATCATTAGTTTCAGGTGTATAATATGGTGATTCGATAATTTTATATATTATGAAATGATCACCCTGATAGGTCTGGGTACCGTCTGTCACTACACCAAGTTATTGCAATATTGATTATATTCTCTAGGCTGTACATGTCATCCCTGTGACTGACTGAATTTATAACTGGAAGTTTGCACCTCTTCATCACCTTCACCTATTCCCATCTCCCTACAGGTCCCTCCACTCTGGTGATCACCAGTGTGTTCTCTGTATCTATGAGCTTGTTTCTGTGTTGTTACATCTGTTGATTTGTCTTGTTTTTTAGATTCCACATGTAAGTGAAATCACACTGTATTTGTCTTTCTCTGTCTGACTCATTTCACTTAACACCCGCCAGGCTATCCATATTGTCACAAATGGCAAGATTTCATGTTTTTACGGCTAACGTTCCTGTGCGTGCGTGCGTGTGTGTGTGTGTGTGTGTACACACACAATATCTTCTTTATCCACTCATCTATCGATGGGCGTTTAGGTTGCTTCCAAGAGAGGGGGCTGTGCACCGGGGCACAGGCAAGGGAAAAGGCAGAGGCTGGGTGGAAAATGAACACGCAAGCCAAAGAAAGCCAAGGATTGCCAGCAGCCGCCACACGCTGGAGGAGACAAAGAGAGAAAGATGCTCCCCTCGAGTCTTCAGAGGTAACATGACCCTGCAGACACCTCCAGAACCACGAGAGAACAAACTTCTGTTGCTTTAAGCCATCCAGATCGCGTTCATTTCTCAAAGCAGCGCTGGGAAACTAACGCACTTCCCAACCCAAGACCAGAAGGAAAGGCTTCTCCCACTACCTGTAGTGAAAGACGAAAGTTTACTTTTATTTTCAGTCCGTTTCCAACCAACAGCTTTGTAAAATAAAATTAAAAGGATTTTCTAGTAACTGGAAATGCCACTTGGGTGACACAGCTGTGTCAAATTACTGGGTAAGTTCCTAAGCATTTACTGTCAATGCTTGTGCTGGTCTCACTAGGGAGAAGTAATAAACACCCGTGCACAGGCAAGGGTCTGAGACCACCCGCTTTCAGTGACACTAAGAGCAGCAGGTCCAAGTTCCCTGGGGGTGGGGATATGCCTTGGTCAGGGATGACGGAGCCGGGATTAGAGTTCCACCTTTCCAGGTTCAAATCCTGACACCTCCTCCCACACCCTCCTCTCCAGCACATCAACATTACTGCTGTGGTCACTCCAGTGTTGTCTCGCCAGCCCTGTCCAGGAGAACTTGCTGCAGTGATGGAAGATATCCTACAGTTGCTCTGTCCAATGTAATAGCCACTAGGTACATGTGTCTGTGGAGCACTTGAGATATGCCTAGGGTGACTGAGGAGGAGAAATCCCAGCTTTATTTAATTTGAAAGGATTTAAATTTAAATAGGGCAATGCAGATCCAGGAGACACCCACAGCAGCATTCCTCAGTCTGCTCCTTTTCTCCCAAAGTTGGTCCCTGAACCCTGGGGTAGGTTGGTATCGATTTCTCCCAGAGGACGCATCTTGTGAGAATTAAACAGGAACCTGCAGGGAAGACGTCTCATGCACGGTCAGTGCTCAATCATTTCCTTGAGGACAGGATTCGAGTCTTCTTGGCCCTGAGGCTCTTCCATGTCATAGGTTCTAAGATTTAGGAGGTCGTAAATAATACTGATGTTGCTGTCGCTGATTAGGAATGGTGGGTTTTGACAGGATGTACTCCTGGAAAAATGTATCTGTTGTGATTTCTAAATTCTCGAGATTGATTTGCTGTCCCATGACTCTGACCTTACGTCTCCTCCCTCTCTTCTTTCTGGATGGCCCGTCTCCTGCTCAGGGAAAAACACTGCGTGAACTTGAATTCTTTGGGTCTTGAATCTCAGTGAAGATCCTAGATATCTGAAAACATAAAATACAGCCCTGCATTTGCCCTACAGAGAAAGGTTTAATAAAATAAAGAAGGGGGGACTTTTCCATGTGGACTTTCATGTGTAATCCAGGAGTTCATACGATACGATACATTAAAGAGAATCACCATATGACCCAGAAGTTCCACTCTTAGGTCTATTCCCAAAGAACAAAAACAGGTCTTGAAAGAAAACCTTGTACAAGAATGTTCACAGTGTCATGATTCACAATAGTCAAAACAGTGAAAACAACTCAAATGTCCGTCAGCTGATGAATGGATAAACAAAATGTGGTCTATCCATACAATGGAATTTGATTCTGCCGTGAAACGGAAAGAAGTACGGACACAGGCTACCACACGGATGAACCTTGAAGATATGCTAAGTAGAAGAAGGCAGGCACGGAGGCCACATATTTCATTGTTATTTACATGATATATCCAACACAGGCACATTCAGAGAGACAGAAAACATATTAGTGCTTGCCAGGGGCTGAGGGAGGGAGTAACAGGGAGTCACCATGGGAACAGGGTTTCCTTCCGGGGCGGTGAAAACGTTTCGAACTAGGCAGTGGTGATGGTTTCACAACACTGGGATTGCACTAAGTGGTTGCTTTACAATGGCTAACGTGGTAAATTTTACGTAGGTACATTTCACCACCAAAAACGTAATTTAAAAAAAAGGAATGTGCTGTCCCCCCGACTATAAATGACACCCACAAGACTGCTCTTCATTTAGTCATTCAGAGTCACTCTCTGTCACTCGAGCTGTGACACACAGGACTGACCCTCACGATGGTTTCCAGCAGAGACAGACCAGCACCTTGGAAACAGCAGGGTGCCTCAAACTTCCTCTAAAATGAGCCGTGAAATTAGTCATCATCATAACGCTTCCAACGTCACTGCCTGGTTCACTGGGAAAGCTACGTCTCCCCCGAAGCAAGCCACAATCAACGCTTTAATTAAGCAAAATGTAAGGAAACCAGAAAGGAGAGCCGCCCGGATGCCCCCAACACCGATCACTGCCCCGAAATACCACCCCTGAGGCCCCCCCTTTCCCACTTGTCTATAGCTGTGTCTCAGCAAACATTTACCATGTAGGTCAAAGGATTCAAACCATGAATATCCAAATTGATAACTTGGTAAAAAGGCACTCAGAGACGTGGAACGGGGAATTTTTATAAATGTTGCCAAAATAATGAAAAGCTTGGGGTTAGGTAATTAAAAATATTTCCGCAGGTCAGTCTCTGCTCCTCCACAGGAAAAGCTGGTTGGGAAGACTAATTATCGCCGTACCAGACACCAGCTTGGGGCAACGTCTCTCCTGGAGACCCGAGTGTCAGGCCCTCTGCCGCCCCGCATGCCCCCCAACCCCTCGGCAGCCCTGGCCTGGTGCCAGGACTCGGGAAGCCTGCTCCCCTGGCTGGGGTTTTCTCTCCTAGAATCTTAGATGCGGGGACCTGAATCCTCAGTTATCCTGAGGTCTCCCAGAGGGGGAAGCACGATGTCACAGGGGGACTGAGATGAGAACAAAGGAGTGGAAGGAAATAAAGTGGGTGCACAGAGGGTGTGAAGGCAGAAAATGAGGAGGGCGGGCTGTGACCCGCCAGCAAGGCAAGGGAAGGCTGCGGTCACCATCTGTCCGTCTGTCCTTCTCTCTGAACGGAGCAGGTGGGCCTGCTCGGAATGCAGATGCTAAGAAGGCAAGGGGCCCCAGGTCAGGGCTCCATGGACACAGAGGGGACGGGGAGGAGAAGGTCACAGAGAGACCAAAATAGGGGGGCCGGGGAGGACAAAGGAAACCCCAGCAGGGCTGAGTCACCGGGGAGGCCGAGCGCATGGGCCTGGATCACCCTCTAGCTGCCCTGGCAAGATCCCCTGCCCTGGGCGGCAGGGTGATGACGATGGGGCGCTAGGAAGTCAAACCTAAGTTTAGGCAACTCACTGGGATTCGCTGTTACGGGCTGTGTGGGTCAGCAAGGGGTGTCCTAACACCCACGGATGAGGTGACTCCTAGAAGCCCCAGATCGAGGTGTCGCCAGGCTGGGCTCCTGGTGGGCTTGCAGAGGACCTCCTTCTCCCTGGGTCCAGCCCGGGTCCTCCCTGTGTCTCTCCTCTTTCCTATGTGTCCATGTCGTAACTTCCTCTTCTCATAAGGACTGGAACAGGGCCCACCTTAAGGGGCCTTGCTGTCCCTTAATTATCTCCTAAAAGCTTTGTCTCCAAAGTACAGTCACACTTGGAGGTACTCAGAATACAGCTTAAATGTGCTGGGGACACAATGCAGCCCATAACATATTGTTCCCCTCTTCTCCCTCCTTTGTGCAAACGTATTTATTAATAAAAAAGACTTTTTTCTTCTACCTAATGGCATTCTCATTATTTTACGTTCTTCAACACAGAGCACTGACAAAGGCTCTTTTGAAGGAAAGGCAGCCCCAAGCGAGGAAAGTTCAAAGTCTGCCAACAAACATGTTCTCTCAAAAGTACCCTTCTGCAAACGCCCCCACCTCCAGCCATGCAGGCACGAGCTCCCGTGGGACCACAGGCCGACGACTCCTGCTGCCCTGGCCGCAGACAGCTGCTCCTCTGCAGGTCCCTGGGGCACTAGCGCCAGGGATTAGAGGCCACGGGTTAAGAAATGCCAGACGGCCAGCGTCCTGAGGCCAGAGACTAGCACCTGGCACACAGGAAAGGTCAAGGCACATTTTTGGAAAGAACTGTAACAGGTGATTATGTGGGGTGTTTTGTCTAGCTCCCAGTGGCTGCTGGAGAAGAGAGAGAACGAAGCCCAGAACGTGCTGCCGGCAAGCTAAGGCTCACGGGAGCAACGCCAGCCCCACGCGTGAGCAGCAGCTCAGGTGAGCTGGATGCGAGGAGTTACAGAAATGGCTCTGGTCCTGTAACAGCACACACCGCAGGCACACAGGGGTGCTCTGTGCAGAACCACAGGGTGACCAGAAAAGATGGCGTCTGCGCACACAGGGCCTCTCCCAAGCGCCGCTCAGCCCACTGGGTCTGCCCTCCATGACGGCTCATGAGTCCCCACGAGCTGGGACTGGCTGTGCGCAGAGCCCACGTCCTCTTGTGCCCAGGCCGCCTCCCAACACGTGGGCACGACTTCCAGCTGGAAGGGCCCTCCCCCTCCGCCATCTCCACCCGCTTTCCAGCTGGAAGGTCCTCCCCCCTCCGCCATCTCCACCCGCTTTGCTCAGTGCTTCCTCCACTGGGACGGGTCACCATGGCCCCGCACCGCTCCTCAAGGATGCTGAGGTGGGTGCTTTTCGCGGGAGAGCAGGGAGCTGATGCTCCCCTCCCTCCAGAGCCCGGCAGAGCCTGCAGTACTCCCTGTGGATCCGGCTTCAACCGCCGCAGAGACATCCAGTGTGCCGGGCTGGCTCAGCATCTTCCTTGCTGAGCACCTGCAGGGATCTGGAGCCCCAAGAGGCCCAGGTCCCAGCTTCTTTCCCTAACACACAAGACAGCCATAGCCTGGCCACTCCCCACTGACTTTTCCATCCCCCAAAGCTAAGCCCCAGTCACCTTTACTTCTTTCCAGATTCCTGAGAAAGCCAGGTGGTCCTGCATCCTCCCCTTTGCCTCTGCCACCCTCTGCCCTCTAACCCATTCACTGAGCCCTTGACCAGGTGGCCGAGATGCCCCGGCACTGGCCATCCATTCATCCCTTCCTCAGATACACATACGGACACAACCCGAGACTAAGACCAGGGCGAACTTGACCATAGCCTGCTGTGAATGCCACCATTTTGTATCAACCTGGCCAGGCTATAGCAGCCATCTGTTCGATCCAACATCAGCCCAGCTGTCCCATGAAGGAAATTTGCGGATGTGATTAGTAACTCCAATCAGGTGACTTTAGGTAAAGGAGACCATCCTGGACAAGCTGGGTGAGCCTGATCCAATCAACTGAAAGATGTTAAGAACAGAACTGGGGTTTCCCAGAGTCTCCAGCCCGCCCTATAGACTTCATTCAGCCTTGCCTAGGCAACCCCACGATCACGTAAGCCAATTCCTTGCAATTAGTAAACACATACCCTACTAATTCTGTTTTCTAGTGGATGCCAGACTGACACACCTCCCACGCACATCTCCATCAGAGCCCTGCGTGAGCTCGCCTAGACCCACTGAACCAAGCACACCTGGAGGGGAAGGGCCTTGCCTAGTTCTGCTAGATCTCCCAACCTCTGCCCCGCCCTGACAAGACACTCAAGAAAGAACTGTGGAACAGGGGAGAATGGTGCTCAGTAATCACACGCTAAATTAATAAAAGGGAAAAAACCACAAATGCTCAGCCAATTTACAAAGGCAAGAAACACTGCTCCACGTGATTTAGCCATTTACTCTTTCACTCGTTAAAACAAAATGCACTGATGAGCAAAGATGTGTTAAAATTCCAAAGAGGATGCTCAGCAAAGCTGTTGAACCTCTAGAAAGAAACCTTCCAAGTACAGGGTTTTCCTTTCTCAATAGCTTTGACCCCTGAGGAAGGTGCCGTCTTTGACCGTTCAGCAGACATGCGATCCTCAGTCCCTTTCGGGCCTGAAGGCCTCCGAAGTGGATGCAATTAAACATGAGAGCAATGGAAAAGGCAACATAAATTCATTTAAAGTGACTTCCCCAGAACCTGGCTTCAAATCCATTTTTCCAGGTAATGCTAAAAGAAATAAGATGGACCTCTCGTGTTTTCTTTCCTCGATACAGTTCAAATAAACTGCAAGCACCATGATCATTGTTACTTCCAGATGCAGTAACAGGAAGGATAGATTAATTTGAACCAAAACAAGAGTTCACAGAAAGACATAAAACCAGGGCAAAATCAAAAAACAATGTTGAGGCTTCTACTGCAAAAATAAACACTAGTCAAGTTAATAGCTTTCAATGATTTCTGAAGGGTATTTTTAACACAGACAGGGGAGGAACGTCCCTGTTTGCAATCTGGAAAAAAATGGTATTTTGCTCCAGAAGAAGACAGCGCCGGCCTCCAAAACTGACTGAAGGATAGAAAAAATGTCAGAGAAAATGACAGTAAACAGTGCAACAGTAAGTGAAAAGGACAAAAGCCCCAACTTCCAATTTATAAAAGGTTTGCTATTTGAAGACTCCACAGTGTGTCTGAACATATAATTTAAAAAAAAAAAAAAATCTGAGGCACTTGATGGCAGCCAACTGGTTATCAAGTTAAATAAAATTTGGAATGAATTTTACAATTACACTCATAATTGCCACCATCAAAACAGAAAACCTGCTGGCGTTCACTTGGCATTTGTAAAGGATGATTTACAGTGAACTAGAGAAAACTCTGAAATTAAATACAAAAGCAACTGCAGGAAAAGAATTACATTTATTGGAAAATGAAATGACATGATTATCAGAGAAAATGCAATAATTCAGCTCTCGATCTTGGAAGGTCTAGAATTTGACAAACAACAGAGTATATCAAAATAAAGCTGTGAAGAAGAAAGTTCAGGATGAGATGGCCCGTTATGTCTAAGATGTGTATTTATAAACAAAAGTCATGTATCTCTTTTAATGACCAATGACTACCAAAATTATTCTGGGTCTACTTAACATAGATGGCCCTAAACGATGCAAATCTTTAGCTCCCCAGTGCCACTTACATTTCATCGGACTAATCTCACAAAGGCTTGGCTGCAATCCCAAACCCCACAGAACCCTTGAGGAGGGGAGGGGCAATGTTCCTTGTGAATGAAGTCTGCAAACTAATGTTCCTTCACTGCCCTCACATTCAATAAGCCTCCCCAGCCCACCCCGGTGGGCTTCTGGAAGAGTGAGCACTCATGAGTTCTCAGGGACCCCACCCCCCGAACCGTGATCCATCCTTAACAGCTCCTGGGACCCACCCCACTCAGTATTCTCCCCAAGATGGGTCCACAGAGCGGCCCTCTCCCTTCCCCCACCCCCATGAGCATCACGAACTGAATCCCAGCATGAACTTCTGGGACTTGGTCAACGCCAGGATGAATGTTACAGAGCAGTGATCCATCTTATTGGATGCTCTAAACATCCCAGAGCTTCTCAGGATCCACCCAAGGTGTTCTGTGTGCAGCTGGGAAAATGACAAGCCCATCCTCTGAAAACTCTTCCCACTTTGGCAAGCATCATGTGAATCTAACACACACATTACATGAACAAAGGCTCCGTTTAATGGCTAGTGCTCTAAGGACAAGCTGCAGAGTGGACTTCCTTCCATCCAAACCGGACCATGTTCCTTCACATTCTGGAGCCTTCTGGAGCCCACCGGGAACGTCTCTTGCTATATCCACTCCCACCTACCCAGCTGTATGGAACTTCCTATCAATCAGCTGACCCTGGATGTAAGACAATCCCTCATTTTTCCAGTGAGAGATTTTGGCCACTTCAAATATATATACTTTTATGGATATAGGGAAAAGCCAAGTGTCTAGTTGTAATATTTACACTTCATTAATTTAACTATGTAACACCTTAGTATATGGATATTAATTTAGAAATATTCTTGTCCACTCTCAGATTTCACAAAACTATTCTATATTAACTTTCTACTTGCACCTTTGATATCTAAGTACATATTCGTGATCTTTCATGATCTCCACAATGTGACCAATTATTCTATTTTATAAATGACCTTTAAAAGGCTTATTATAATGACAACACTTGAGTTCATGCTAGCAGGAAATCGCAAAATGTGTTAACTTTCTTTGCTCCCCTTTTATCCATTCTACCAGGTAACCTGCAAAATCATGGCAAACTAGCATCAAGATTTCAGGCTAATGTGTTTTAGTATTTTTTTAACAAAATAATGAGAAAGATGTTCTAAGACCAGAGAGAATGTTACTTAGCTTCGAGAGCTAGGAGCCAACTGTGGGGTGCACAGACCCAGGCCATGACACTGAGAAGGGCAAGCCGGGCTCCTCCTCCTGCATGTGGGCGCTTCTCCAGATCTGATTTGTAGGACTTCACAGCAATTTCCTACAACTCTCACACGTCCCAGGACTGAGGGGGCCCTGGTCCCTCTCACTGGGGTCCTCTCGCACTCCATCACTCACTCAGGACCTCCCCAAGAGCTGAGACTCTCTTATCTTTCTACATCTCCAGCACCTTCCATGGTATCTGGCCTTGAGTTAGTGCTGGCAAACGTTTGATACATGAACACACGTATGAATAACATCACCAAAATGCTTTAGAAAATGAAAAAGGAGGGGCACGGGATCCAGAGGTGAGATCTGGGGAACAGAAGGAAGGCCTTTGGTTCAAAGAGTTCTGCAGTCAGAAGTCTTAAGTACCTGTGGGCAACCTAGGGTGACCCACCACCGTCCCCCCACTGGACTGTGATAAAATAAGAAAAACGGACACAAAGAAATAGTTTTATTACGGCCGAAATTTTTTAAAATTTAGACCTGTTTCCTATTATGAGATTGGGGCCCTTCTTCTTTAGGAAGGTTAGGAGGGCCTGTCTTAAATAAAATGACAGTGATCATAACCAGCAGTTGATTTTTATCGTTGTTTATCCCTAAGTGACAGACGACTCCGTTCTCTGCCACCTCTTTCCCCTGATTAGAATGTAATGCCGACTTTGTATACAGCCCCCTCCACAAGTCCCAGACCACTGACAGAGCTCCACGCCTAGAATACTGCCTGGCAAATATACAGGGGCTCGGGAACAGCTGGCGAATACGGCTTTTTCGTCGGTGGCAACTTCTCGTTAGCGGCCCATCAAAATCCCGCTAACTGTGCAAAACCACCCAGGAAGCCCACGCCATAAAGAAGGTCAAGGGTAAGAAGGATTCTTAACCTCCCTCTCTTCTACCAAGTCTTCCCCAAATTCCAGGCCCAAGGCTGCTCCGCGCCACAGAGGCCAGAGGTTGATGGGATGGGTCAAGAAGCAGGGTTGGGGTAGACCATGGGCTAAAAGGCAGAGATGGGATCAGAGGATGATGAACAAGCCAGGAATCAAAAGGCAGAGATCTCCTAGCTTCCCTCCCACTTGGGGTGAGACAGTCTCAGTGCCCTGGTAGCTGTCCCGGCCTCCCACCTCACCATGTCTTCATGAGGTCAAAGGCCTCCTCCGGTCAACCATCTTTTGCAGAAGCCACCCCCTACCCTCCTCCTCACTTTTGCAAAATTCTGCCTCCCCCTGGTGGGTACGGCAGGGGTCACCAGGGAGCAGCCTGGGGGCGGATGTACTTTGCAGAGAATCTACTGTTGTTTGAGTTCTATCCCTTGAACAAGGAAATCCTCATGGAAACTCACTGAAAGACAGGGCAAACTAATATTCTGTTGAGATAGTAATTTGTGTTTTGTTCTCACAGACATATGACACAGGAAACAACAAGTGGTCTCTCTGCATCCCCATCCCAGGAAGACTGTCCTGCTGTGCTGAACAGAACACTGCAGCCACAGGTTCAGCAGCAGCATCTGTATGTTTCCATTTAGGTTCCCAAAGAGAAGCTGCTGCACACTGTGAGCAAAGCCCTGACCCCGTTATGCTCGCTGGCCCCTCTGGGGAGAGGGTCTTTGACACTATGATTAGATTTAACGTTTCAACATGCTGGTGAGAGAGGGGCTTTGAACCAGAAGTCTGCTTAACAAAAATAAACGAGGAGGGCTTCTCTGGTGGCGCAGTGGTTGAGAGTCCGCCTGCCGATGCAGGGGACACAGGTTCGTGCCCCGGTCCGGGAAGATCCCACATGCCGTGGAGCGGCTGGGCCCGTGAGCCATGGCCGCTGGGCCTGCATGTCCGGAGCCTGTGCTCCGCAATGGGAGAGGCCACAGCGGTGAGAGGCCCGCGTACCACAAAATAAATAAATAAATAAAATAAACGAGGAGACCAGTGATTATAAGGAGGTCACCAGATGCCTCCCAAACCCAAGTGCTGTAGCAGAGAACATACAAGGTTAGCTCAAAATGGCTTTAGGCATTATCTTCCTAACTGCAGTGTATAACAATCACTCACCAATGAAGAATTAATTAGTTATAAGTGATGAAACACCCACAATAGGCGAGATGACTCGCTGAAGAACTTAGGATAAAGAGGATTAAAGGAGGTTAAAACAATAGCATTATTTAGTCATCAAGCAACAGGACAGTATTAAGTACAGTCAGCCCTCTATACCCGCAGGTTCCTCATCCGCAGACTCAACCAACCTCAGAGTGAAAATACGCACCCCCCCCAAAAAAAAATCCCAACAGTTCCAAAAAGCAGAACTTGAATTTGCAGCAGTTTGGCAAATATTTACACAGCGTTTACATTGTATTTACAACTATGTACACGGCATTTACTTTGTACTTATTACGTAGCATTTACATTGTATTAGGCATTATCAGTAATCTAAAGATGATTTAAAGTATACAGGAGGATGCGCCTAGGTTTATGTAAATAAGGAACTTGAGCATCCACGGATTCTGATATCCAAGGGGGGATCCTGGAACCAATCTCCTGCAGCTACGGAGGATGGACTATAAAGGGATTTGGAACGATTCAGATTCATTAAGAATACTAATATTTTGGTGGCAATACAGCAAAAGAGGGAAAATCTATTTTATGTCTAAAAACTCATGATTCTGCTTATGACAAGCGTCAGAAACCTGATATTGTGATCAGTAAAACATCTAGGAACTTTGTCCCCAGGTTAACAAAGCACAGCGGAATGGACGTCTATAATTTATTTTCTCTCCTGTGTCACAACATAATAAAGGGACAGATAAATAACTCAGTTCTCAAGCTTTAAACAGCTTCTTAAACATTTTAAGCAACTATTAATGGGCTTATTCTTTTTCTTCTGTGTATCAGAGGAATTTGTTTGGAAGATTAAGAAATCACCTTAGGAAAAACAGAAAAGAGGACTCACTAATCATCTTCCATTTAGCCTTCTATATGAGTAAATTGGGAAATCATTTATAACCATATCCATTATAAAGAATTCAAATTACTCTACTCTGTTTTATTACCTATCAACAGGAAGCAGACTTCCTCACTATGAAGTTCAGTTAGCGTGTTAATCGTATGATGAGCTCCTTCGGTAATAGCCAAAGGGTTTCTCATATCAAAGCAGTCAGGTCAGGAATCGACACCAAAGGAGACAGCAAGAGGTGAGATGCAGAACAGGGCACACTCCCCAGCCACGCGACAAGGAGGTACCGCCGCAGAACCAGGGATGCTCAGCCCGCCTGGAGGTTTCCTGGAAAGCAACGGCACCAGGTGTTTTACAGCTCCTTGGATGCCAACAGCAGGTGTGTTTTCAGAGTAATTTTCTAATCTCCAGTTCATGCGTTTGTAAGGTGCCAGGCCAGGTGCTCAACGGAAGAGAGTCTTGATCTGTGGGAGAAGCAGAATATGCAAGCGACAATGGCCAACACACCTGCTTGCCGTCATTTAATAAAAATGTGGAGTCCTGCAGAGGACGCTGGGAGGCACCTGCTCGAAGCACAGGAGGCCAGGACAAACTGATACCAGCAGCTTCAGCAGTGGGTTTCAGAAGCTGACTGGCAGGTCCCGGGGGAGAGATGAGGGGAGCCTGCATTCCAGGGAGAGAGATCTCCGCATGCAAAGACTCAGAGACAGGCAAAAGCACCAGCATGGCCAGGAAGTGAGCAGTCCTGTTTGGGGTCACTAGACGAAGAGGGAGCAGCAAGGAGTAAGGCTGACAAGGGCTTGGAGCCCGTCAGGAGCGGACTGCAGGGGCTGGGGGGGACAGATGCCCAGGGCATGTTCCGGCTCCTTCCACACAGCCGCTGTCACCTTTTGTTCTCCCACTTAAGCCTCTATCTGCCCCATCCACTGCACGCCAGACCTGGGCAGACACCAACTCCCTGGGCCTAGAGGGACTGGGCATGACTTAACATTTCCACGTACCGAAGAAGCAAAAAATGACTGGAAGAAAGAAGACTCTTGTGTCCAAGGTGAGGAAATGATACCTGGTGGGGAAACTTCTCCTCATTACTACAATTATCCTTCACTGGCCTGAGGTGTCAGCAGCCTCTCACAGTGACAAAGGGAAAAGAGGAGTTAAAATATTTTAAAAAACTGTAGCTTAGAGAAAAATCACAGTAGAAGCCAAAGGAAAAGAGATCAGGGCTCTTCTTCTCAGTCTTTGGGTGCAACTGCTCTCCTGTGAAGAACCAGCATACGTATAAGCGTCGAGGGGCTGGCAAAAGAAGCTCACAAAGAGGTGATGAAATATTCTATCTCTGGATTGTAACAGGATGAGATGGTGGGTACATTTTCAGAACTCTTCAAGCCGTACACTCAAAAGGCTTGCATTTGTAAGATGTAAATTATACCTCAATAAAAGTGATTTTAAAAAGAACTCTCAGGACTTCCCTGGTGGTGCAGTGGTTAAGAATCCGCCTGCCAATGCAGGGGACATGGGTTAGAGCCCTGGTCCGGGAAGATCCCACATGCCATGGAGCAACTAAGCCTGTGCACCACAACTTCTAAGCCTGCGCTCTAGAGGCCGCGAGCCACAACTACTGAGCCCGCATGCCACAACTACTGAAGCCTATGCACCTAGAGCCTGTGTCCCGCAACAAAGAGAAGACACCACAATGAGAAGCCCGTGCACCACATCGAAGAGTAGCTCCCAGTCGCTGCAACTAAAAAGCCCGCACGCAGCAACGAAGACCCAGTGCAGCCATAATTAAATAAATAAACTTATAACTGTTTTTTTAAATAAAATAAAATAAAAAGAACTCACAAGGGTCCATGATTCTGCTTGTCCAGGGCAGGAGAACCACAGAGATGGCCTGAAATTCTGAGCCAGGACATAGGGATTTCCTTCCAGCCTTAGACTCAGGCCACATGGCTACTGGAGGTGCTCTCCCTGGAGAGGTAGCGACCATGCAACAGCACAGAGAGCACCGGAAGAGAGACGGAAGCAGACGAAAGAAGAGTGAAGACAGGAAAGACAAGAACCATGCTGACCCTTGGGTTTGGTCTGTTGTAGGGAGAGCGTCCAGGGGACACATCCCTTCTCAGACCTGGGGCCACAGAAGCAGTGTGAAAGGTCATTAACTGCCCATCAAGGCAGGAAGTCTCAAAACGAACAACAATGCCCAGGCTTAGGGTCTGCGCAAGTGCACATCAGTGAGCAGGAACTGTCACATATACAGACTGCAGAATGCCAGCAGCCACTTCTTCCAAGAAGGTGAACATCAGTTGACAGTTACATGATTCATAAGATCATTATATCTCCTAATAAACGGAAATATAAATGGATGGGTTTTAAATTCTCTGCAAGTAGTATTTATTTTGCCAAAATATAGCATCATGGGTTCAGGAACATTTCAAATAGAGATGACATGTATAATTCATAGAGAGAGCAAAATCCCACTTAACTACCTTGGGGGCGGGGGGGTCACAAAGGGTTGAGAGTGAGATCACACCAGACTCCGAGAAGGTTATGAAAACAATTATGAGCTAATGAGTAGACGCTGGGAGGGCGAGAGAGGAGAGTGGCAAATTGCAGGCTGGCTAACTCTATCCTCACTCATGACAAATAAGAGACCAAAGTTGTCATTTTTTAAAATATTAAATTATTGGGTAGGAAAGTCCAAATTCAAACACAGAATAAATAAAACCAATTTGTAATAGCCTAGCATTGAAGACAGGTTGGTAGACACAGACTCAGTGTGAACTGTGACACAGAATCTACTCAGGGCTCCTTCCAGCAAGGATATGCATGTTCAACCCTGTGAGACGCATGGGCCAGCGGGCCCAGAAAACCCGGAGGACCGTGACCACCCAAGCCCCGGCACGCCAGATGATGCGATTTTCCACATCCAGTGGAATGGAACTGCAGGGAAGGAAACCTCAGGATGGTCAGACATTAACTAGCCCTTACAATACAAAAGCAAATATCAATCAAACCCTGGACTGGAGGGCAGTGGGGGTAAGGGTGGGAAGCAGGGGGCACAGAGATTAGTAAAAAGTCTGAGGTAAGAAGGATAACTTTTCAAAAAAATGAAATGCTATTACTTTCAAGTTTTCAAAGGAAATTAACAACCCAGGTCAGCATGATATCGGCAAGAACTCAGAATTTCAGAGCTGGAGGGGGACCTGGAAGTCATCACTTCTCAGCTCCTTGGTAGAAATCTGGTGGAAAGAAGGGCTGAGGAGTACTGATGCATATGCGGTACCTAAAAAGATTCTACTCTCTGAGGAGGTGTAAGCACGCCATCAATGACTTCATCCTGCTCACAGTACGGATTCATCTGGCAAAGCTGCATTTTCCTAGCTGGAAACGTGAATGGCAGCCCAGCCACTACATTAATTATCCCAAATTATGCATAAGCGGGGTGTGAATGAGACTGTGCTCCACTGAATTTCACATAGGGTCAAAAAGAAAAAAAAAATGAGCTGGTAAAAGATTTTAAATATCACACAACTGGCATAGCAATTCGGGGAGTTACGATTTGTTTAAAATATAAAGATGAAGCACTTCTAAAGGACTGACTACTCAACCGGCTTCTTTTAAACATTCCATCTCTGTACACACTTAAAAGAAATGATTTCCCAATGCAAGCCAATGATGGCATTTTGACCTTTTCAGCCTGTGCAAAGTTTTCTTTGATGTTCATTGTTTATTTTAAAGAGGAGTTTATTTTAAAGAGGTGACCGTTTCTAGAGAGAGGATCACAGTGTGTAAATGCAGGGGCAACCTCAGAACACAGTCTAAACCATTTCCTTTATTTTACTGATGGGAACAAGAAAACTCAGTGGAGTAAAAAGTTTCGTTTTGAAGGAACCAGAGCTGCTGAGGCAACTGGGATTGAGAGGCTCAGATTCCAGAGAGGAAAATAGAAGAAATGCACCCAATATCACCAGTCAATACACCCAATGTACAAAACTGGTGATGGGAATGTTCTTTATTTTGATGGAGGGGTGAGTTACATGATGCAATCATTTCTCAAAACAGAGTATAAGATGGACATATCACATTTGTGCATTTCAATGTATATGAATTATACCTCAATTTAAAATTCAGTTTTTTGATATAGGTATTGTAAACAAAACCAAAAAAAAAAAGAATCAGATTAAATATCCCAAATAAAAGACAAAGGTTTCAAACTGAGGAAAAACAATACCAGTCGCTGTCCTTCAATATAAGAACAAAGAAAGGTTGGAAATAAAAGGGCAAAGGAGCTATTTTATGTACACGCTCACACACAGAAAGTGGATGCAGCTGTAATACATGAGAAATAATCTAAATCTTCCTGCCCCAATAACACAGCTTCTGCCCGCTTTCTGGGTGAGACAGTGCCTCCCAGCCCCTAACGCAGTGTTCTTTCAGCCCCACAGAGGAAAAGCCTTGCTGGCGTGGAAGCTGCTGGCACACGAGGTGACCGAAAAGCCCACAGGGCAGCCGGAAAAGCTGCAAGGGTTCCAGACGTGAAGGAGAGCCATGAAGCACAGAAGGCGGGGCCCGGGGCCACCGTCACGTCAGATGACGACTCAGGACACGTCCCATCCTCTAGCAAATATGACTGACAAACTTGCAAAATGGTCATGATTTTCTATAAATGTATTCCACATACGCAAGACATCACCTCTCCAGTTGAGCGAAGCTCGAGGAGGAGAGACAGGGGCCACTCCCCCATACCCCCAGCGGCTTCCCTGGATGGAAGGTCACCATCCCTGGGAGAGCTCCCAATGACAGCCACAAAGCTCGGAGAGGGGACTTGCAAGATTCCAGGAAAACTTTTTTCCCACTAAAAACATGTTTTACTTAAAAATACAAATGAAAAAAGGTATCCCGTGACACAAATAAAAGAACTAACAAAGAATTCTCTAATGTAATTTTCATACTGAGAGACCCCTGGGGGGAAAGTCCATTTTTTCCTCCCTTGGGAGATCCTGTCCTTTTCTAAAAATGTAATTTTAGATCAAAAACCAAACCTATATGCCAATTTTCAGGGGGTCAGTTCAGAATCTCAGAGATTACTACTACCTGATGAACAGAACAGGACCGCACTCCTCTTCTCAGCTCTGAGGCCCTGGGGTCGGACCAAGGCTGCCTGCCTCCCTGTTCCTGACGCATCTGGCCACTCCAGCCCCTGAGATGCAGTCTTCTCACAAAACCAACCCATTCCCGCCATCTCCACTCTCTCCTTCTTTTCCTTCTCCGTCCCGTCCCCAACCTTCTGCCCCTTCCCTGGAATGTTTGCTTATCTCTACTCCCACCAACCCTTAAAGCTCAGAGCCAGCCCTATCTGCTCCCACCATGCCTTATCTGGTGATCTCAGGCCACCTCCACTTTCTCTGGGTCCTTGTTTGGCCTGCAGTCTCCCATCTGGATGCCCAACGATGCAATAATGCACCACCTCATCTGTTACTTATTTTGCGGACTAAATACCTGCTTTCCTCTCCTGCAGACAGAAGGCTGCACCTTCCTCTGTGTATTCCTCGTGTCCTTGGGCCAGGACGAGTCCACAGCTGGCATCAAATGAGCATTTAACAAGCTAGAAAGCCAAGTGATCGCATCCACACCACCTCTGCATACGTGTTAAAAGCGCATATATATTAAACTACTGAACCTGACAGTAACATCATGAAGATCCCAACATCTAACGCAGACCTGGAGACGCGCTTAAGGTTGTTTCCTCGGTAAGAATGTAATAAACGTCAGGCAAACACCACACAGATGTTTAAGTTACCGCAACATTTTTTCCCCCAAGAATAATCCACCTGGCCACTCCCACAGAGGCACCAGGTCCCTCCTCACTGTGCACACACAGGCTACTGGCACCTACCCTCCTTCATCTGTGGAAGCCTGCAAAACGCGGCGAAACTCCAGGCAAGGTGGGGAGGAAGATGTCGGAGTCACTGAAGAAGCCCCGTGCCCACAGAGAAACAAGCAGGCGCGATCCCAACATGGACATGGCCCCCGGGAAGAACGAAGGAAGGGGCGGGCCCTGGAGGAAGGCTGCTCAGGGGCAGTGGGCGACGCTGCGTGGCTGTGGGCAGGGCCGAGGCCCACCGGGATAGGCCAGCGCAGGTGGAACAGGCACAAGAGGCAGGCCCGTCCCTCGCAGCAAGAAGAGAACCAGGAGGAACGGAAAGGACGTCAGAGGCCTCAGGTGCATTACGGAGAACCAGGGCTGCCCCAGGGCCACAGAAGCACACCTGCAGACCCTCCCCAGACCATCAGCACTGACGCTGCCTGAGGCCTTGAACTCCAAGGTTCCCACTGAGGTTTACACTGAGACCCCTGCCTTCTGGTTCTTTGCTTTTCCTTAATTATGACTGCTAATCTTTTTCTTTTTTTTTTTTTTTGCGGTACGCGGGCCTCTCGCTGTTGCGGCCTCTCCCGTTGCGGAGCACAGGCTCCGGACGCGCAGGCTCAGCGGCCATGGCTCACGGGCCCAGCCGCTCCGCGGCATGTGGGATCTTCCCGGACCGGGGCATGAACCCGTGTCCCCTGCATCGGCAGGCAGACTCCCAACCACTGCGCCACCAGGGGAAGCCCTTCCGGACGCGCAGGCTCAGCAGCCATGGCTCACGGGCCCAGCCGCTCCGCGGCATGTGGGATCTTCCCGGACCGGGGCACGAACCCGTGTCCCCTGCATCGGCAGGCGGACCCTCAACCGCTGCGCCACCAGGGAAGCCCTCTGACTGCTGATCATTTTGACTGAGCTTTTTTGTGTCATGTACTATCAAGTAGTTCTGAATTTATCCGCATTTCATTGGATCCTGATTTGGTCCAAGCAGCAAGTCTCTCTGTGTCAACAGGAAGGTATCTATTCTGTAGAAAGAAGTTCATACATGCTTTGCGGGAAAACAAAGCAGGGGACAGCGCTGGCCAAGTATTTATCACCGGCTTATTGGAAATCACATGTATAATCCATACAGAAACAGAAAGAATTCAGACACAATCGTGACCAAAGGGCTGACAGTGTGTAATCTCTCAGTGGTAGATTGAGGTGCTATTTTATGGTACTTTACTCTTTTTTGTTACCTGTCTTTGAGAAGCAATCAAAACAAAGAAATGAAAATTTCATTTAAAAATAGTCCTATAGCTTCTGTTAGCTCAAGATTCTGCGCTAGGCAAAGTTTTAATAATGAAGCACAAAGAACACTCAGCTCCCACCCCAGCTCGCTGCCACACAGAGCTGCCCGCTGCCCCAGGGGTACCTCTGGCTGCAGAGGAAATTGTAGGAAGCTGGGAAACTAAAAGGGGTAAGTGCCTGACACTCACATCCGAAACACACCCAGAGGGCAAATTACAGTAAATAAATCATATAACCTGGGGCCCTCCGACATACTGCAACCAGTGGCTTATCTTCAGGTCCAGAAAAATAAGGCAGGAGAAAGGAGAAGGGGCCAACTGGTAGACCATGCAAATCAGCAAGGTGATGGCCAAGGGTAATGGATCCACGAAGCTGCTCCCCTTAAGGACGCATTGATGGGAACCCATCAGCGGAGTCATGACCTACCAGGAACTAACAAGATGATCAGCCTGACCAATGGCAGCAGGAATAGTACTTTTTTTCCATCTTAAAATGAATCGTTTAAAAGAAAAACAAAGGACAGACTTGGCGGTCACCTAATTTCTCAGTCATATCACCTTTGTACTTAATCTTGAGCGGTGACCATATAAAATGTGTAATGTCACAGCGTGTATTTCCTGAGATTTTCTATGAAAATCTCGTTTTCAAAAATTAATTACACTTTAGTTACGTTTATTTAACCAGACAGTGAGGGCTGTTGTTCTTCCCTAATCATTAAACTAGAGAGGAGACAATTTACGTTTCAAAAACAATATGAGTAACTCTAAGAATCAATCACTGTATCTAAAGATTGCACAGGCAAGAATAAAACCTGCTTTACTGTAACAAGGTATGCCTTTTATGGCCTTTTCTTTCCTTTACCTTTCCCCTAATTCAATGTACCATATTGAATGCATAGGATTTCCCAAGGGGAAAATAATTCTACTTGAATTATAAAAGTGTCACATTCACAGTTCATGGAGAATAATGCTGCTCAGATTCTCGTCAAAACTCTTCTGCCTGGCCCAGGATTCTCAGGTTTACAGTGTGAGGTATAAGCTTAATGTCTGATTCGGGATATCATGGGGAAAGCAAGGGCTGACCCTCCCTCACAGAACCATTCTGTCCCCTCATAAAGTCCTGGAAAAACTCAGGTATGACTTTTTCACTCCCCAGTTCCCTGATTTCCCATGTCAACTACGTGAGCACTTTTAAAATTCAACATAAAGTCCAAGATTACGTCCATACATACACAAAAATAGTTTATTCCATCATGAAGTTCTGAAAAAAAGCTTTCATGAAGTTTTGTAATTATTTGATATAAGTATAATGGAGCTGATGATTTTTTAAGCTCAAGCATGAAATTTTTTTTTTTACACTTGCTAATGCTCTGGCACTAGCCAACTCGTTTCTCAATACAATTCTTCCTGGGCATTTTTAAGGGTATTTTCTCCTCTCGGGCCTCAGCTTGGGCTACTTGGTATGCCAGCCAGAACACCAAGCCTAAATGAAGCCTTTAACTACCCTTTCCACCAGCCCAGCAGACAGTCCGGAAAATAGCTACAGAAGCCATTTCACAAGTTCAGCTACACTCACAAATGTCATGTCAGCCCCCCTACTGGCCGCCTTTACCCCTCTGTCTCTACTCTCTGCAGCAGGAAGCCCCCATTGCTCTTTTCAACTTCCTTGTCTTCTCCTTTCAGGGATGGTCCCTTCCTTTACAGGAGGAAGGTTAATGAGGGCTCTTTCTGTGGATGGTTTTGGCCTTGAAAAGCTAGACAGTCATTCTGGGTCCTCTAGGATTACAAATAGGAAGAAAACTACAAGCCTCTGACTAGTGGTGGCCATTCGTCCCTCAAGCAGAGAGAAGAAAGTACTGAGCCGAGAGCAAGGATCTCTTTCAACCCCTGGGCACAGTCATGACTAATGCCTTGGCCTCCCCAGTGACAATAAACAGTTACTTTCCTTCTTTCGGAAGTGAATGTGCATTGGGTTTATGCATTTAGATTACTGGAGCTTTGCAGAGAGCCCAGAAGTCGAGGAGTGTCGGTCCTCTGATGCTGTTCTCCTTCAGTATGGGGTGGAATATTCTGGGTCTTCTGCCCTCTTCATGTCACTTTTGTCAACAGTGACACAGTAACTTGCTAGGACTTTGACTTGGGATGGCATTGCACCTATAGATCAAGTTGGAAAGATCTGACATCTTAACAGTAGTGAGTATTCTTACCCATACACTGGAATATCTTGCCGTTTATTTAGCTCTTGTTTGAGGTTTACGTCATTTGCAATCAAAAGAAGCCTCAATCCACAGAAACTCACAATACAAAAAGAACCTACAGGCACATGAGCTTATAAGGAGCATTCCACAAGCAAAGCGCACATGACCTTTGCAGACCCTGTGCCTTCAGTTCACCTGGGAGACCCTGCTTTAGATGGGTCAGACTGCTTTAGACTCTGTTCTAAACCCCCTCATCTTTCCTAGAACAAAATCTTGGAAGGCGCTCCAAGGGGCAGCTGCAATTTGAAGATTGCGGAGAAGAGCCAGTGGATGTGGGTTCTAAATGTCTCCATCGATGACTCTGCTATTAAACTCACCGACTTTACATGATCGTGTTTCCTGCCCCTCCCTTCTGCATGCTTTCTCATTATTACTTTGAACGGGGAGCCATGGCAGCGCTGGGAGGATCGCAGGAAGGTGCACTGAAAGGTTCTGATGAGTGAGAGAGCTGCACAAACAGAAGGCTTTAGGGTGATCTCAGGCTCCCTAATCCACCTGGACAAAAGCAGCGGATAAGCTCTCTCCAAACCATATAGGAGTCTGGGTTGGGTACTTTCCTCCACTGTATTATGTAACGTAACCAAGCATCCAACAGCAACAAGCACTGTATCTGTGTAGACACCTCCAGCCACCCAGCCAGCAGCACCACTGAGCAGACACCAGACAAGGGGTGGAAACTGGACGCTGTCTAAAGGGAACTGGAAAATGAGAGCCCAGTCCTAAACGCTGGTCATGTAGTTAGAAGTGTCAGGCAGATGCCCAAAATGCACATAAATGAGGACGTTGTCAGCACACTGCGGCTGCACAGGAGCATGTTTCCCGCGATGGAGTGAAGCAGAGCTACCAGCACAGCAGTTCTCAGAAAGAGATAACTTTGAAGCAGGGTCTCAGGAGAAGCCCACCCTCAATGTCCAAATATTCTAGAATCATCAGCCGCTTCTTTATTTTTTTTAATAATTTAATTAATTTATTTATTTTTGGCTGCGTTGGGTATTTGTTGCTGCGTGCAGGCTTTCTCTAGTTACGGCGAGCGGGAGCTACTCTTTGTTGCGGTGCGCAGGCTTCTCATTGCGGTGGCTTCTCCTGTTGCTGAGCACGGCCTCTAGGCGTGCGGGCTCAGTAGTTGTGGTACACGGGCTCAGTAGTTGTAGCTCGCGGGCTCTAGAGCGCAGGCTCAGTAGTTGTGGCACGTGGGCTTAGTTGCTCTGCCGCATGTGGGATCTTCCCGGACCAGGGACTGAACCCATGTCCTCTGCATTGGCAGGTGTATTCTTAATCACTGCGCCAGCAGGGAAGTCCCTTCACCCGCTTCTTAAGATGTCTCTCCATCATGCAGTGGCTTAAGCCAACGACTTGGGAGGTGATGAAACCACCCTGCCTCTTCCTCATCTCCCACATGGGAGCCACCACCGCAGTCCGTAAATTATACCAGCAAGTCTCTTCCTCCTTCTCAAAACTCATCACCAATACTGGAGCCCAATGTCTCAACCAGGGGCAATTCTGCCCCCACCTCAATCCCAGGAGACACTGAGCAACATCTGGACACATTATTGGTCGTCACACTAGGGAATGCATCTAGCGTGTAGAGGCCAAGGATTCTGCTAAACATCTGTAGTGCACAAGACAGCCCCACAACCAAGAAGGATGGGCCCCAAATGTCAGTAGTGCTAAAGGAAAGAAGCCTGCTCTAGCCCCAGCCCCATGGTCTCTTACCGGGACTTCATGACAGCCTCTCACCCCACCGCATCCTCTCTTAACTGCTCCAGCCCATTGTGCAGACAGCAGCCAGATGACCCTCTGAGAAGCCACGTCTGACATGGCCATGCCCGTTCCAGGGGCGCCCACGGATCCTGAGCAGGACCACAGGGCTCTGCCCAAAGTGCCCCTCCGCCTCTCCATCCTCTCCCCCCATCCCTCGCTGGCTCACTGCCCACCCCATCCAGCCACAACCACCAATCTTGTGGCCAGCCCTTGAAAGCAGCAAATACCCTCCTGTCTACTGGCCTCTACCTGGAACTTGCCCCGCCTCATGCTTTCTTCACCCAACTCCTCCTTGAAACCTTCCTTGAACCCCCCAACTCTTTCCCATCCCCTGATATCCCTGGTCATCCTATCCCTTACTTTTCTCAAAAGGACCTTCTACAATCTAAAATTAGAGATTTATGTCTATGGTTTGCTTGAAATCGTACAACTATACATGTGTGGGTATGGTGATTTGATTAATACCTGTCGTGCTGACTTAAATGTAATCACCATGAGAACAGAGCCCACATCTGTGTTATATGTGTGTGACCAGCACCTGCACAGTGCCTGGCTCACAGAATGAACATATTAGTAAATGAATTTTTAAAACAAATGAGCCAATAAATGAACAATGAGAGGCTAGGCATAAAGCCATCCAGGAGACCTGCTCAGTTTCACAGAGCACTGAATAAATCCTGACTGTGATGGAGGAAGGAGAAAAGGGCTGGGGGGCACCTTGCCTGGTGGAAGAGGTGGGCAGAAGGCTTGGATAAGGAAGGGGAGCTGGGGGAGAGACCCCTGAAGGCCAAGGTCAGGGGCCAGGAAAAGGCAATCCCTCCAGGTGCCTGAGAGGAGTGCTTTTCCACTAGAGAGCATCACTGCAGGGGGCAGGACAGGCAAGGTGGCTAGGAAAGGCCTGACATCCTGCGGTCCCAAATTCAAGCCTTGTCCCCCAACACAAACAGGCACATGAGGGTAAAGAACACAGAGGAGGGCCTCCCTGGTGGCGCAGTGGTTGAGAGTCTGCCTGCCGATGCAGGGGACGCGGGTTCCTGCCCCGGTCCAGGAAGATCCCACATGCCGCTGAGCAAATGGGCCCATGAGCCATGGCCACTGAGCCTGCGCTCCACAACGGGAGAGGCCGCAACAGTGAGAGGCCCACGTACTGCAAAAAAAAAAAAAAAGAACATGGAGGAAACCCACCACAAAATTAAAGTGAAGATCAATGCCACCAACTACTTTTCAATGAAATCATTCACTGCAGGCTTAAAATGCTAAAAGCAAAAATCCTAGTACTCAACAATGGAAAAATTAATGATGAAAAATCATTTGATTAAGCAAACGAACGCACATCAATGCAGGCACGTGCTCTGAACTGGCACAGAGCCGTTACAACTACAACTACTCACTAATGTGGAAAGGCACTCATGATATAATGATAAAAAGGGAGCAAAGCGAACCTTATCTAGGTTGTAACTATAAAAATTCTCACGCACGTGCACCGTAACTTGGGTAGAAAACCAACACAAACGGTTGGCTTGCCGAAGGAGAGTGGAGAACAGAAATGATTTTGCTTTCCACTAAGGCTGCATCTCTGCTGCTGTTGCAAAGTCCCGTCCACTACAAATGGGGGCAGGGAGGTGGTCAGGAAACAAGTGTCTCCATCCAGACAGCTCCAGACAAAGTCTGCCCACATGGGTGGTATCTCAAGTGTCCTGGGGCTACAGCTGAGAAGACTGTGCAACTCCCCTGCAAGGAACTCTGGCCAGAAGAGATTCCAGAAATCCAACACTGGGCGAATGCTCTCCACATTATACACTGGGGGAAGCTGGAAGCCCCAGTGTTGGGTGAGTTCAAATTGGAAGCATTTTGAGCCAAAGGTTTACCAAGCAAACGACCTAGAATGTTTTCTTCAAATTTTTTTTTTTTTTTTTTTTTTTTTTTGCGGTACGCGGGGCTCTCACTGCTGTGGCCTCTCCCGTTGCGGAGCACAGGCTCCGGACGCGCAGGCTCAGCGGCCATGGCTCACGGGCCCAGCCGCTCCGCGGCACGTGGGATCTTCCCGGACCGGGGCACGAACCCGTGTCCCCTGCATCGGCAGGCGGACTCTCAACCACTGCGCCACCAGGGAAGCCCTGCTTCTTCTTTTTTGATGCGAGTCATGACTTCACTTGCAAGTGTCTTATCATCTACGCATAACGAAAACTTGTGAAATCAGAATAGTCCAGAACATCGGGCAGCGGAGCGCTGGTGGCGCAGGTGAAGCCAGCCCCGAGGGGAACACCTGCACCTGCCTGGACTCCTACGTCCCCCACCCTCCAGGGCAGCCAGGACACTCACTGCACAGGTGAGATCCAACCACACCCACCTCAAAGTGTGACCAGGGACCAACATCAGCTGCGCTCACTGGGTGATGACTGGAAATGAAAATCCTCGGCCCCTCCCTGGAATTACCGAGGGGGAATCTGCATTTTCACAAGACCCCCAGGTGAGTCGCATTAGGTGAGGTCAGAAGGGTAGGGTCCTCATCATGTGATTAGTGCCCTTATAAGGGTCACAAGAGAGCTTGCTTCATGTCTCTGTTATCCACCACGTAAGGATGAAAGAAGTCAGCTGTGGGCAATGCAGAGGAAGGCTCTCACGCGAACACTGCCCTGACGGCGCCCTCATCTTGGACTTCCAGGCCCCAGAAACGTGAGGAATACATTTCTGTTGTTCATAAGCCACCCAGTCTACGATACTCTGTGACAGCAGCCCAAACTAAGACGAGCACCCAGAAGGAAGAAATTTCTGTTTCAAGCTGCCGTGTTTGTGGTATTTAGTTGCAGCAGTCCGAGGAGACTGGTGTCACTTCCAAGCACGGCTCGGTCCCCTCAGCCCCTGGAGTCTGGGACCACCCTCTCCTCCCTGTTAGTAGGAGAACTCTCCAGAAGGCCTAGCCCGTTGCTGATTCTCAATCCAGTGTGGCCGTTCCCTTCATGGCTGTCTTCTCCTGAGCTGTCAGCCTTCAGCTGCTGAGTATCCTGGTTCAGAAAGTCTTCCCCCCAAATGCACAAGTGACCTGGAAAGTCACCATCCAAGCCATCTCGGACAAACGATGACAGACCTTGCAAGCAAAGCCCTGACTTGCATCTGCGGCGTCCTGGATCAATCAACACAATCAACAACCACCAGCCCCCAGCCTCAAAAAAAAGTGAGGAAATATTTTATTGTTTGCTCTGAGTGTACCTTCCTGGCTCTGATGCTACCCATGTCTTTAAAATACGTACAAGTCTATGATGGTTCCCACGTCTCGCTGGCCTGCTTCCTCAGAGCCCAGAATCATCTGAGCTGAAGGAACTGGACTCAGCAGAGCTCTTGTCTCCTTACTTGATTCACCCACTGATCCTGTACCAAGAGACGCGAAGGTTACGTAAGCAGGTGACTTCTGAGGATCAAACAGCTCCCTAGGCGTCCAGCGCTGTGGTCAAGTCGCTCACTCCCACAAGGAATAGGATGAAGTGGAATCACAGACTGGACCAGGGCTCTAGTGAAAACCAGGCCATCACGTGGGACACAACAGCCCAAATGGGAGGTGCACAGATTCCTCAGGCAGGGAGCAAGTCCTGATAGCTCTGCTCACAACTTCCACAGACCTTCAGAGCATTTGGAAATCTGTATGCACCCAGCTAACCGGACAGAACCAGGTCTTTGCCATAGAGAAAGGGTTGGCCAGGGAGGTTACTGAAGCACTGTTTACGGAAAGGAAAACTACAAACAATCTTGGTGCCCAAACATAGAAAACTGGTTAAATAAGCTACGATACAACCATGAAGCGATATAACCTTAAAAAAGGTGTTCTTCAAGAGTACTGAAGGATGTAGGGAAATGTATGTGGAAAAAAGGAAAGTTGTATAAACAGGTATGTATAAACACACATACATACATATGGAAATATCTGTACGTATATATCATATACATCATCTCATGCATCATCATAGCCTAAGGAGGAAAAGCCTACGATTATAAAGACAAACATGCTAACACTGTAATTTATGGGGGGGGAGATGACAAGTGAGACTTATTTTTCTGAAGTTGACTTTTTGGCATTTTCCACTTTTCTAAAAAGATCACATATTACATTTAAACTGAGGGCCAGGACACAATAAATCCCTGCTTTGTTTAAGGGAGCTGATAAGACTTCACATCCTTATGGGAATCTTGAAAGCAGCACATGAAGTGGAGAACACTGGGGCCCAGGATGAAGGGGTCAAGTGGGAGCTGCTATTACTAGAGCCAAGGCCCCGGGCAGGTCAGCAGTCACCTGTGCAACCTGATTTTCTCATCTGCAAGGAAATCATAGTATTTCCGATCCTTGTTTTGTCATCATCCCTAAAACATTCAGAGTTTTTCCAGAGGACAAAAATATTCGAAACTTACAAATTTGTTAGAAGCAGTGAGGACCCTGGAAGCTAGCTGAGAAATGGACAAAAAGCAGCCAAAGCTTCTGATAAGGAAGAATTTTAGATAAAATAGAAGAGAAGTAAGTATAGTTCAAGTCCAGGTATTATTTTTTCTTGTTTTTGTTGTTGTTTTTTAACATCTTTATTGGAGTATCATTGCTTTACCATGGTCTGTTAGTTTCTGCTTTATAACAAAGTGAATCAGCTATACATATACATATGTCCCCATATCCCCTCCCTCTTGCGTCTCCCTCCCTCCCACCCTCCCTATCCCACCCCTCTAGGTGGTCACAGAGCACCGAGCTGATCTCCCTGTGCTATGCGGCTGCTTCCCACTAGCTATCTATTTTACATTTAAGGAAATGAAAACCATGCTTCTTGGAGGGCAAAACTCACCCAACAACTGCATTTACTGTGATTACCATATAGCTTATTTCCAACACAGTTCTCCCCGGGGAAGGCCAGACAGACGTGGCACCACCAGGGGTCAGAAAGGCAAGCAACAGGGAAGCTGGCACCCAAGGGGCAGCCCCCTGGAAGGAAGGCAAAGCCTCACGCATCTGTGTGCCCATCGCAGCTCAGGAGCCTCGAATTCAATTAATCTTCACCCCAGTGCAATCCACATTCTGGTAGAGGAATTCACTGAGCACCAGGGACCTGTGTCTTTACAATGGAAGACACACAGAACACTAATAATATTTCATACTAAACCGAACAAGAGGGTGGAAGAAATAGAAAGAACGGTAAAGAGCAGTGTTTTTCAAATGTGGGTTGAGATACGTTCGCTGTTCAGGAAATAAATTTAGTGCCTGTCAACCAGCAATTTTTTTTTTAGTGAAATACATTAGTTCAGAATAGACCAAAGGATACCAGAATAGAACAGAAAATGCCAGAGTACATCCCATGGAATAAAGGGTTAGAACGTTTTCATGAAAGACTTTTCAGCTTCACACACACACACACACACACACACACACACAGACATGCCCAACAATGCATTTTTTATTGTGGATCAGGGTCAATGTTTCCCTCAACAGAAAGTTCTAGAAATTTCTAGGGAGGTTATGCCTAGTTCACAGGGTAGTCTTTTCCAGGATCATCCCACAGAGTTGTAAGATTTGTGGAACAGAGTGAAAATGTCAACGCCTATGTTAATTCTGATGGCAAAACCCCACGTGCCCCAAATCTAGCACTGCAATCCACGAGTGGTGAAGAAACAGAAGCCTCTGTGGCCAATGCAGGGGGCCCATCACCGAGACCCATCCTCCAAGAAGCCTCAGGCCAGCCCCACGGAACCGCCTTTACCTCCTCTAGACACAGCCAATTTCTGCTGGCATAGCGTCAAAGTTTTTTAATTGCTTTATGCCAAAAAACACAGGACATATCCACTCCGATGAAAAGCTCCACAGGGAATGAAGGTGATGTCTTTACAGCCCCAAAGCATCTGATCCAGAGCTGCTGTCCGTCGACGTGGACAACCACTTTAGGCCCTGTTTCTGAGCCATCGGATCGCTGGTGCCCAGTGACCCTCTCTGGGGGGAACTGAATGGAAGGATGTGGCTCTGGATCTGGGCAACGTGGGCTTAAATTATCCCTCTGCCGGACCCCATGGCCTTGGGCAAGTTCATTAACAGCTCTAGGTGTCTTCACCTACAATCAACGATCATACCTATGGAATGGGAGTACTGTGAGGGTCACAGAAGATGCTAATATAAAGCACTCAGAACGGCAAGCGATCGATGCATGGCAGCCCCTGGAGCTCATGCTTCTTCCCATCAGCCTTTGGCATTAACCCTCCGGGTGGCTTCCGAGCGTCCAGAGGGGCTCCACTCGTGTCTCTAAGAATCAAAGGCTATAGGAGAGTTGGCTGGATTGACTGAAGATTCTGAACGGCAGAACCTGGAATCTGACCCATTTCTCCAAGGCAGCTGGAGAACGTCACAGCTTCCTGAGAAAAACAAGTCTACTGCCAGATGTGAGTTTTAGGGAACAAGAAGGGCAGGTATAGCACTGAGGGTGCAGCGAGTGAAGAGAGGTCCTGCCATAATCTCATCAAGAGTAACTGCGCACCAGACACACAGTGGCTCGTGACAGGCATGGCCACGGGGAGCAAAGGAAGAGAAGGCAATGGAAGAGGATGATCGCGTCTGGCTTGGAGATGCTGCAGGCGAAGTGCCGCTGGGTCATGCGTGGGGGAGAGGCAGACGGTGACCACACAGGGTAGAGCAGAGAACAGGACCAGACGGCGCTGGCCACAGGTGCAAGGACCTGCTCATGGTGGGGCAGGACACGGAGAAGTGTGATGGCCAAGAAGGTTCCCCGAAGCACCTGCTGAATGCTTAGGATGTCTGGGGGTGGCTGTAGGCATGTGAAAGGGGCAATCTACTGTGCAGACAGAAGATTCCAGACTGAGAGGAAAGGGTGAGGGATCCATCAGGACCCCAAAGGAAGGGGCAGGTAGGGGAGAACTCAACACAGGTGGAGGGTTAGTTTCAGGTAGTAGAATGGACTCGTCTTCTTCGGAAGGAAGTGAGAAAGGAAAGGTGATGTTGGACAGGTATTAGAGGATCTTTTCAGTACAGCAGACAAACCAGCATCATTTGCTAAAGGTGGAAGGGGGTGGGTAAGGAGTCAAGCTTGAGAAGCTGCCAGAAATACTGTTAAGATAAATGGAAGAAGAAATCTTTTTTCTTTAATTTTTATAAAAAATAAAATGGTACGGGTGCTGGGGAAAATGACATGGTAATTCCTCAAAAAATTACACATACAGCCCAGCAATTCCACATCTGGTATAGACCCAAAAGAAGCGAAAGCAGGGCTTGAACAGCTCGTTACTTGTACTTACTTCCACAGCAGCATCATTCACAAAGGCCAAAAGGTGTAAAGAACCCTAGTGTCCATCAAACGGTGCACGAATAACAAAATTTGTTAGATACATGCAATGGGATACAATTCTGTCTCAGCAAGGAAGGAAATGCTGACACCTGCTACAACACGGATGAACCGTGAGGACATTATGCTAAGTAAAAGAAGCCAGACACGGGCTTCCCTGGTGGCGCAGTGGTTGAGAGTCCGCCTGCCGATGCAGGGAACATGGGTTCGTGCCCCGGTCCGGGAGGATCCCACACGCCACGGAGCAGCTGGGCCCGTGAGCCATGGCCGCTGAGCCTGCGCATCCGGAGCCTGTGCTCCGCAACGGGAGAGGCCACAACAGTGAGAGGCCCGCGTACCGCAAAAAAAATAAAAAGAAGGCAGTCACAAAAGGACATGTATGGTATGATTCCACTTACACAAGGAACTTGGAATACTCAAGTTCATAGAGACAGACAGCAGCACAGTGGCTCTCAGGGGCTGGGAGGAGGGGAGGACGGGGCAGCTACGGTGTAACAAGTACCGAGTTTCCGTCTGGGGCGATGAAAAGGGTTCCGGAGACGGATGGTGGTGATGGTTTCACACCCACGTGAATGTCTTTCATGTCACAGAACTATACTCTTAAAAGTGGTTAAAGTGGTAATTTTTCATGTTCTTTACCACATAAAGCATTTTTTTAAGGACCTGTCAGCAGCTCTGAGGTTGGGGGTCATTAACTCAGGGATCTCGAAGCAGCACAATGGTGAGTATGTCTCTAGAACCGCACGGGGGCCCCAGAGCAGGATCTAGAAGTGGAGGAGACCTGAGGCCACCTGGCAGAGCGTCGCCCACACATTCACCGTGGTTCCCTCTCCCATGTAACAAAGACGTACCCAAGTACGCTCCTGCTTAAGTTAGATGACGCTGCTGCAAACTCCACGTCCAGCGGAAGGCAGCGCTGCTGAAAATTCTAATTGGATGCCGTGTCTATCCTGCAGTTAATTATTATCAGAAACTCCTCTTGCCTCTCCCTTCATTGAGGCATAAAATGCTGACTTGGATCCACAAGGTGGGTGTAAGTGGTTCTTGCAAGTCTGAGAAGGGTGACGGCGGGGTGCTCAGAACGGCCACTCCCACCCCACAAGTCTAGCAGGTCACGCTGAACATCACCAAGAACGCATGGAGCGCGCTGACCCCCTGCTCACGAATGACGTCATCTCCAAGATCAAAACAGCCAACAAGGGCCACCCTTGGGAAACAACGTTAACCCCTAAGAAATGCCAGTCTTTTTCATATTTCCTCTACGTAAGATGACTCACAATTGTATTTCCATTTCCACAGAGCAAAACGTAAAGAGTTAAAACAACACAAAAACAGGATCCCGTGATGGGAATTCTTAAATTTCAGAAGTCGAGGCAGCACCTATTGTGCAAGAACAAAATACGAAATCAGCAGCAAGGAGGCAACATTTCAAATAAAACTCAGTCATCTGTGCTGCAGATGTAAGGTCTGCACCAACGCACAAACGTCACTGAACTCACCCGTGTCTCATAATAAAACACCCACTGAAGGAAGGACTTTCAAGTCTGCAGTTACTAAATGCCTTGACCTCCAGGGAGGTGGGCAGACACAAGTCAAGCCCAATCAAATTTAATAATCTAACAGTATATTTAGAAACCAAAAAGGACTTCTGGGCTCAAAACTTCCTGTCATTTGTATCTATTCTTAGACTCCCTGTGTCTGTTTTCCAGAAATGCCAGAGGATTTCGTAGTAAATGTACCAAACACATTGTTAATTTTTACCTCAAAACAATAAGGCAGCTTTAGGCAATAAGTTGCCAAAATAATTAAGCCCAAACTTGAAAATACACGCCACACAGCTTTCTCTGTGGATCACCAGCTCCACATGAAGACTGAGAAGTGATACTGAGGACGGCACGGCTCTGCCAGACAGCAGCTTCACCTCCGAGATGAAAGGGCCATCGTGACTGTTCACGTTTAGTGACGCTGCTCCCCTGGTCACAGCAACCGTGACACACATCTGAGCACGCGTACATCTCTGC
This sequence comes from Delphinus delphis, assembly GCF_949987515.2. Taxonomy (NCBI): domain Eukaryota; kingdom Metazoa; phylum Chordata; class Mammalia; order Artiodactyla; family Delphinidae; genus Delphinus; species Delphinus delphis. The sequence continues at coordinate 5,355,229 of NC_082698.1, forward strand.
CCCAGACTTAAAAGCTGGGAAATTACTTTCCCACAATATTTTTAATAGCCATAAAGATGTTTCCTGGGAAATGCTACAGTAAAAGAACATTCAAAGAGGAAAGTACAGAGGCTGCTACAAGGAGCAGCAGAGTGAAAGCTGCAAGTTAATCATTTGGAAGATTCTTGTCCTTTGAAGGAATTAGCACGGGCAGCACACACAACTCGCACAGCTTCTTCTGCAGTAAGTCGGCCACACTGAAACTGCCAGACAGGGATGCTGGCAAGGGTGCGGGTCCTGGGCCACTCCCGGGGCCCGCCCCCCACGCCCCACCTCCTGGCACCTCCACGCCGGCGTGTCCTGAAGACCGCACAGACCCCACCTGAGACGCAGGGATCTGTTCTCCCAAAGGACCACAGGACGAGAACAGATAATAAGGTGGTGAGAACAGCAGGACCACAGGAAGGTTGGATCCCTCGCTCACTCTTCCAGACTCGCTGGAGGGACCAAGATATATCACTAGCAGCACAGCTCAGCCTGAGGTCTGATGGATGCCTGGGGCACCTACAGCCTCAGCCTCCCACACCTGCTCAGATACTGAGACGCCCTGACAAGTGACGTGAAAACATCATCCTCCTCCACTTCCCCATCCTTCCATGATGGAAACTGAGAACCTCTCCTTGCAGAGAAGCAAAGACCAAGGACAGCATTGAAGAGCCCCTCCAGAGGAAGCGAAAAGAATCCCATTACAGGGACCACGACCATGGTCACTGCAAAGCCGCTCCTGAACCTTCCGCTCACGTCCAGGCTTCGAAGGACACGCAGACCCTGCTTTTCACAGCCTGCAGGGAGTCCCGCCTCTAAGAGCGGGGCCCTGAGTGTGGTCGACGCTGCCTCGAGGACCTACCTTCACCCGGACGGTCTGGTCTGACACGCCGCTCATCATGTCGCTGATGGATCGGAACAGCTGCACCAAGGACTCCACGAAGTCGGCCTCTCCTTTGTTTTCGTACAACCTGCAAAGGAACACACAGATCTGTGGGCCTGCACACGGCACATCGCCACTCTGTGCTCCTGCATCTACAGACATTAAAGCTGCTGTGAGGGAACGTCCTCGATATCCAGAGAACATGGGAGCTGACCTGGATTATAACCGGGACCCTCAGCTAGGGAGACAGGCCTTCACGCCGAGGAAGCTGATTTTAATCATTCTATTCATTGCCTTTTGGCTTGTAACATAACACATTCTACACATCTGAAAAATGCAGAAATGTATAAAAAGGGAGGGAAGGAGGGAGAGGGTAAGGAAGGGAGAGAGGAAGGAAGGATGGAGAAATCCAGCTTGAATTCTACCCCGCAGAGATCACATCATTAAGATTTCAGTGTATATCCTGCCAGTGTTTCTTAAACCCATGTCACATAATTGACAATCACAAAGATAACTAAGTTTAACGTGATCTTAGAACCTTTTGAAAATGATACTATACTCATAAACTCAAAATTACTTGATTTCAGAGTAATGACACTATACAAATTCTCCCATCACAGAATTGGTGGTTCCGGGAAAACATTCCAAGAGTGGATCATATTCAGTAAATGGATAATAAGGAAGTGGCATACTGGTTACATGTATGCAAATACGTGCTGCTAATTGTAAATAGGTTTCATCTATGAATTATTTATTAGCAGTTACTTCAAGCTGCTGTGTTCCTAACAAGCGATACATTTGCATTTTAAGATGCTGCAGCGCAGATGTTTTATTAATACAGACTAGTTTTCTGCCTAATTAAAAGCATACCATACCTGAAAACTTGTGTACAATGGAAAATTTTGTAAACTAAGGGATAATTAATCACCCTAGAAGTAGTCTTAAATGAGTTCCACTGTAAAGCAGCAAATTCTGTCTAAAATGGGACATTGCAACCTAGTGTATCTGTTTTGTAAAGGGTTTTCAATTAGGGGTTTGTATAAACAGGGTGCCAAACAATGACCATTATGAAGTCATGAACTCCTGCTTGCAGGTGAAAAGGAGCAAGGGCGGCAGACTGGTGCAGATACCTGGGGAGGCTTCTAGCATGTACTCACTCATTCTCCCCCATTCCCCCCCAGCCCGCTCCCAGTGTATCTGCCAGTTCCTAAGGCTCCACGGCGCAGGGGACTGAAAACCAAAATGAAAACATCTATAAAGCAGAGTGGAGTGTCTGTCTGTCTCCAGAGATAAAGAATAGAGTCTGAAAAATGCCAGGGAGAGGGGCTCCAGGTAACACAGCAGACTCTCAGTTGAAAACCCTGGGCAACCAGAGGAAAACCATATAAGGCTCCATACAGCCTCTGTCGTGTAAAGGTTCAGTCTCACTCTCTCTGCCTAGAAAAGAAAAGGATGAATCCTCTCTTGAAGAAGATCACTTCATCTGGAGCTTTGACAGTTTTATATATTCACAGTCCTGTATTCAAACAAAGTTATTAAACACGGAAGAATACCAGACCACATGTGGCCCAATCAAAACAGAGACGACAGAAACAGACCCACAAGTGATCAAGATACTGTAGTTAGCGAGCAGTTACTTCTGTATCAAGACTGTCAAAATAAATGTATTATATTGTAAAAGAAAAAGAAAAAGATGGAAAAAATAGAAAAGTGGAAATATGAAAATAGAGAGATGAAGAAAACGGTAAGATAAAAAATTCTAGTAGAGAAATGAATGTATAAAAAAAGATGAAAATTGTAAAACAAAAATATAATATCTAAAATTAAGAATTCAGGGACTGCCCTGGTGGCACAGTGGTTAAGAATCCACCTGCCAATGCAGGGGACACGGGTTTGATCTCTGGTCCAGGAAGATCCCACATGCCATGGAGCAACTAAGCCCATGTGCCACAACTAATAAAGCCCACACACCTAGAGCCCATGCTCTGCAACAAGAGAAGCCACCACAACGAGAACCCTGCACACTGCAACGAAGAGTAGCTCCCACTCGCTGCAATTAGAGAAAAGCCCACACGCAGCAACGAAGACCCAACGAAGCCAAAAAAAAAAAGTTTTTTTTAAATGATAAAATAAAATTACGAATTCACTATATGGGTTAACTTGAGATTAGACAGAGTTAAAGACAGAATCAGTGAAATGGAAGACAATCAACAGGAAAATAAACAGAAGAGACAGAAAATATAGAGAAGTGTGCTAGAGATATGTAGGACACAATGAAGACATCTAACATACATGTAATTGAAGTTACAGAAGAAAATGAGAGCTACAATGTGACAAATGCAACATTAGAATAGATAATGGCCATGAATTTGCTAAAACTAATAAAGAATTAATCCAAAATTCAAGAAGCAGGCTTCCCTGGTGGCGCAGTGGTTAAGAATCTGCCTGCCAATGCAGGGGACACAGGTTCAGTCCCTGGTCTGGGAAGATCCCACATGCCGTGGAGCAACTAAGCCTGTGCGCCACAACTACTGAGCCTGCGCTCTAGAGCCCGAGAGCCACAACTACTGAGCCCACATGCCACAACTACTGAAGCCCGCACACCTAGAGCCCATGCTCCGCAACAAGAGAAGCCACCACAATGAGAAGCCCGTGCACCACAACAAAGAACAGGCCCTGCTCGCCACAACTAGAGAAAGCCCGTGCGCAACAACAAAGACCCAAAGCAGCCCAAAACAATTAATTAATTAATTTTGAAAAATTCAAGAAGCTCTCAAAATCCAACGTAGGATAAATAAAAGGCTAACCATTCCTATGTAATCCATAGTAAAACTGCTAATAACCACAGAGAAAGAGAAAAATTGTAAACATAGGTAGAGAAAAAATTTTGAAGACACCTTTATCTTCAAAGATGTAACAGTAAGTCTGAAAGCTGACTTCTCACCAGAAATGATGGAAACCAAAAGAGAAAAGAATAACATCTGGAAGAAGAAAATAACTGCCAATCTGGAATTCTAAATTAAAAGAAAACACCCTTCAAAAACAAAGATGAAGTCAACGATTCTCATACAAACAAAACCTGCAGCAGACTTATACCCAATGAAATTCTACATGAAGTTCTTTGCACCGAAGGAAGATTATCCTATAGAGAAACATAAAATTAAAAGAAAGATGGAGGGCTTCCCTGGTGGCACAGTGGTTGAGAGTCCGCCTGCCAATGCAGGGGACACGGGTTCGTGCCCCGGTCCGGGAAGATCCCACATGCCGCAGAGCAGCTGGGCCCGTGAGCCATGGCCACTGAGCCTGCGCGTCCGGAGCCTGTGCTCCGCAACCAGAGAGGCCACAGCAGTGAGAGGCCCATGTACCGCAAAAAAAAAAAAAGAGAGATGGAAAAACAATAATAAATATAAAACATGCTGAATGAATACCAACTATACAAAATAATAATAGTAATGCCTTAAAATATATGTTGACTTGAAATGCATGACAATAATAACACAAAAAAGAGAGAAAATGGGATAAAAAAAGAAAATTTTGATTGATACAAAAGAAGGCAAAAAAAAGCAGGAAAAGGAAACATAATACAGATGGGTAAAAGAGAAAATTGATAGAAAGACAGCAGATATAAACCTAATATATTACTTAATTGAATTATTTATAAATGAACTAAATACTCAACTTTACAACTTACGATCAATGACTAATTATCAAGAAGCTAACACCAGGTGACAGGCACAACTCAACAAAGCACCAGAAAGACAGAAGAGGAACTGGGCAATAACTAGCTTTAGCGACTGGAGTCAGAAGGTCTGGTGCAGGATGCGATTGTTTTCTGGCTTTCCAGTTAAGGTGATCCACCCACTCAGAAAACACAGACAAACAAAACCAGTGGAGAAGTGCCCCTGGCTGTCAGGAATCTTTTGGTGGGTTCCCCAGGAACCAAATATCTTTGGACCAGCGTTTTAAAACTACTGTTCTCATTTCAAAACAAAATGAGCTTTCTAAACAGAACAAAAAGCATGGATTTGCATAGTGAGAAAGACAGTGGAGTAACAACCATAAGTTTCAATACCTTCTTCTCCAAAGTTTCACCCCTTCCTTCTTTGGAAGGATTACTGTCAATTATCATGGCATTTTACAAAGCTACGACGTTATGTGAAAACACAGTACACCAGTTTGAAAGAAGAAGAAAAATAAAAAACCTCAAAAGTTTATTCCAACTGCAAAAAGAAAAACACAGTTGTCAATTCCAGCTCTGAGCACAACTGTTTTTCTCCCAAGGTAATAGATGTGTTGCAGGTAAGAAAATGAGAACCCGAGTGTGATTTCTTCCCCACCTCAAAAAAACCATGCATCAGAGCTGCTTAGGAATCAAACATCCCAGACATCTGTGAAGGACACAGGATGGCTTCTTCCTTAAGCAGACTATACAAGATAGGAGCAGTGTTTCATCTCAATGCCTTTGATAAGACAGATGAAGAACTACTAAAATAGGCCCTGGGCAGTTTGAGGACAAGACGCGACTAAAAGACTTTAGCTCTGTTGTCCATGACTTTAAGGTTATGATTTTTTTTCCTATCATAGATTCTTCTCAGCAATCTCAGACTAAATATTTAAATTTAAGAAGTACTGTATCTGGGGCTTCCCTGGTGGCGCAGTGGTTGAGAGTCCATCTGCCGATGCAGGGGACGCAGGTTCGTGCCCCGGTCTGGGAAGATCCCACATGCCGCGGAGCGGCTGGGCCTGTGAGCCATGGCCGCTGAGCCTGCATGTCCGGAGCCTGTGCTTCGCAACAGGAGAGGCCACAACAGTGAGAGGCCCGCGTACCGCAAAAATAATAATAATAATAATAAGATATAACACAGGAAAACAAAACCTCGTTTCCTTGGTCATCTTTCACACCGTGACAGTGAGAAAATCATCAACAGCTTTGACCTTGAAGAGAAGAAAAAGCTTCGACCCACATCAAGAGTCACCCTTGGGCTTCCCTGGTGGCGCAGTGGTTGAGAGTCCGCCTGCCGATGCAGGGAACATGGGTTCGTGCCCCGGTCTGGGAAGATCCCACATGCTGCGGAGCGGCTGGGCCCGTGAGCCATGGCCGCTGAGCCTGCACGTCCGGAGCCTGTGCTCCGCAACGGGAGAGGCCACAACAGTGAGAGGCCCGCGTACCGCAAAAAAAAAAAAAAGAGTCACCCTTATCCACAATAAGAAAAATAGAAGAGTGTGCCTTTGATATCTCAGTCACGGATAAGAGCACGATGGCCTCAAACCGTGGGTCTTAGATCACGGAATGTCAGAGTGAACAAAGCACAAACAATCCTTGACCAGTAACACAGGGGCCGTGACCACTGATTAATGGTGGGTACTACCCCGTCTGTGACTCTTTTTTCTTTTTTTAAAGATTTTTTTTGATGTGGACCATTTTTAAAGGCTTTATTGAATTTGTTACAATATTGCTTCTCTTTTATGTTTTTTGGTTTTTTGGCCTTGAGGCATGTGGGATCTTAGCTCCGCAACCAGGGATCGAACCCACACCCCCTGCACTGGAAGGCAAAGTCTTAACCACTGGACCGCCAGGGAAGTCCCTCCCATCTGCGACTCTTACAGTTGTACACACAGTCAGTAACTTGCTCCTTTGGCTTACATGTACCATGGTGTGCACAGGCTGGATTTTGAATACCTTCCCTTTCTCCCCAGCCCTTCTGGAGAAGCTGACTTCAGGCCAACAAAGATAAAGAGTCAATCAGGAGGGACCAATCTGGGTCCACACTCGCTCCATCCCGAAGGATTCACTGATACGTTTCAAGAGGGCTGTGCTTTTAGAAGTCACATGTATTCTCTAACTCAGAGGGACACTGATTCTTAAACTCCGTCTCTGTGTTTAGAACTCACCACAAGAACACCAACCTCCAATAACCAACAGCAACCAACACCATCCACTGTAGGTCACCCAGAGCAGCTACAGCTCCAAAAGCAGGAGCAGAGTGAGTCAACTTCAACACCCCAACACCCCATCTACCCATTGCACACCTCTTCATTCATACAGTTAAATACTGTGGACCAACTGAAAGCTCATTTATTTTAGCACATCTCTTTCATCTAAAGATATATAGGAAAAAATATACAAATGTTCTCTATAAAATAATGAAGTCATTATTTTAAAGTGGATTGGGAATATCCCAATCCACTTTAAAGTTCAAACACAACTCATAAATTCACTTACATAGTGTATGAAACACATCACTAGGTGAAAACACTGAGCGTCCATTTGCACGGCAATCTTGTATGTGGGAATCTCTCTCTAGGAACAAAACATGATTCTAGTTGAAGGAAAGAGGGAGGAAGCCCCCAGTCCTCCCAAATGAGGTAGTTTAACTTGGTTTTGGCTTTTTGCTGTTATTGCTTGTTTGTTTTAATTTTGTTTTTCAAGGGCTTTTTTCTCTATAAGATATACTGAAAAGAACTTCAGAACCCTTGGTGTTCAGTCTGCACTACCTCTGAAGAATTATCGATGCTTTCAGGAGACGACGTTTGACTCACAGGCACACATTTCAGACTCAGGGCTCAAGACTCAAATTCATGCTTGCCTTTCACTACATGTGGGAGCAGATACAGTGAGTGTGGGCAAACCCAGCCCGGGACTGTTATCTGTTACTGCTGTGTCATGCTCGACAGCAGGGAAAGGAAGGAGAAAGACGAGAGGAAGGGGAAGAAGCAAGAGGAAGGGGGATGGAGAAGGAAAAGGAAGGAAGGAAAGGATTTCCTGTAAGTCCACCGGAGAGCCAGCACGGTGATACGCACTGATTGAACAGGATCCGGGAGCGCACGATGAACTTGAAGATGTACTCTAAAGCTTTCATGGCTTTATACAGCTGGTCGCTGATTCCTGGCCTCTCGGCATTGTCCACGTAGTTCCTTAAAACTTTCGTCAGCTTCCTGTTCATAATGGAAACACAAGTTAACAAGTCCAGAAGATGACAATATCTCAGTTCTTAACTGGGACAAAAATACACAAGTGGGTTCTTCTTATTTGGGTACACACTTACCAGTATATGCATATTGTGAAATGTATCTCAAGCAGATTAAAAGCGACCCATATAATAACTCTCAGAGGAGCGAGATCTGAGCATTTAACAAGAACTTTCTAAGTTTTAGATGTTTTTGTAAGCATTTAAATGTATTCTATAATTTATTCTTCACAGCGACACTATAAGGCAAGTGATGAGTTTTACCCCTAATTTACAGATGGAGAAGCCCAGGATTAGGGAGGTAAACTAGCTTTCCCAATGCTAAATAACGAAAATCAAAGGGATTTCTACAGACATATCTATTTTCATAATGCTCATTTTTTTCTATTGAGCATATGGTATTTTCAAATGATAGAGGCAGTAATGGTAATAATCAGCTTTTGATTCTGTCCAAACGTCTACATTTGCTACCACTACTGGCCCATAAACTAATAATCACTGTTCACAAGGATGACCCTCAAGCTATGCTTTCTAAATCATAAAAGAAGAATTAAATTAACTGCAGTATACTGTCAGCTTTTAGTGTACTGGGCTACACCGTAACTCTCCAAAAACTAGCAGCATATGTAAAACCTGTATGACAACAACCAACAAGACTACTTCCTAAACCAAACTTCTCCACTCCCCAAGTTTTTGTGTAATCAACAGCACTTCCCTGTAGCTTCTAAATATTCATCAGAGTCATAAAAATAACCTGTCAGGGCACTCACAGCATTTCCCATTAAGCTGGGAGCCAGCATGCACTAGCTTGTTATTCGAGATTATTACAAGACACTCATAAGAGCAACTGTAACTTGGATTCTGGATGACCTCGGAACGGTTCTAAGAGTCACAATTCTACTGATAAATCACAATAAAAAGGCTTTGGGGTGACTGAGTGGATACAAAGTCATTTCTAACACTGATCAGGCTGCAGAACTCAAGAAATGAGAGACTACCATAGAAGCCTTCCTGCCAGTATGTCCTAAGGAAGGGAAGCCAGAGAGATCCCCCTCCCACAGGCTCCCCTGGCCCTGACGTCAGAAAGGTATTGTCCCATACATGTTTCCTGATGGTTCCCGAGGCACGGCAGAACATCTCAAGTCCTGGCATAAAACCTGTTTCACTCGGTTTAACTTATTGTCCCAAACTGAGTGGACCACACACACCTTTTACTCTTAGACCTTATTAATATCCCAAGAAATATACATTCCATAGAAATACATTTTGGAAATCCTTCCAATAGATTAATCAAAGAAAAGAATACAAAGAAGGAATGATTTGCAAAGAGAATGACCCAGAACCAGAAAATAAATCTGGAAGTCAAAAGACCCGAGTCCACGCGAGCCACGCCACCTGTAACGGCAGAAAGACCAACCTCCTCGGCACCAGCTCAGAGGGGCGGACCACACGGCACGTCGATTCAGTGGGAGGAAGGTCTGACCCAGCTCTGGGCAAGGCAGCTCTGTGGACAGAAGGAGCCTGTCCTGCTGGTCTTCTGGAAGAACCGTCCCCGAAGCTGACACCTCCCTCCCTCCTCGCTTGGACCAGAGCCGGTCACTCTGATCCGTTAACTGCCCAGGCAGGGGAGCTCCTGCTTTGCGAGAGTCGGAGGGCTAAGAAGTAATGCCCATCGCCTCCAGTCATCTTTAATTTCTTCTCTTGGAGTTCTTTGCAAAGAAAGGCTACAGATTTATCAAAGGAAAGACAGAAAGAAACTACCTGGACCAGACTCTAGCCTAACCAAGGCTCCTAGAAGAGGCGGAGGAGAGACTGGCTGTGATGACACTTAGAACCCGAATGTCCCCTGGGCCGGAGAAGGCTGAAAGTACTTCGTGAGCGCAGACACAACCTTCCATGATTGGGTTAGAACTGCGTGAACCACAATTATCTCCTCTGGTATTTCAAGGCAAAAATACTCAGATTCCAATGGCTGAAGAACTACTTGGGGTTGCTAGTTTACCAAAACACGACAAGAATATTTATTTTCCGAAATTAAAATTTCCTTTTTGGCAGAGGACAGACTGAATGAGAGGATACCAATTCTCAACTCCGTCCCATCATAACTTAACAATAAAATGGTACTTTTTGTGTCTCCCACTGAGTAACTTGCCCAAAGCTCCCCAATGTTCGTTTTCCACCTTTGAGAATAAGGGCACCGTTCTCCCCAAAGTCACAGGCAGGGGGACGCCAGCTAGGCGACCTGGAATGCAGCACGGTGACCTTACCACTGTTCCGATCTTCTGAAATGAAAGTGCAAAATCTGATCTGAGCAAAGCTGTTTGGCCCCCTTTCAATAAAGAAGGAGAATGGTGAAAGTGACACATATGGAGGTCACATGGCACCCAGAGCAGCACGGAGGCCACGCCCATAAACCCCGGGCTCCCTCTGGTTGCTATAGAGAGATGGTGTCACATGATCAGCCCTCCCAAGGTCTGCAGGGAACTATCCAAAGTGTGGCAAACTGGGCTTCTCCACTGAGAGAAGAGAATGTTTTAAACAAACGCTTCTTAGTCAGCAAGCACAAAGCTGGTCACAGCTTTTGCCCTGTGTGGTGAGGACACGCTGCTCCCCGCCCACTGGGGGCTCCACCCACTTCCCTGCAATAAACATGCACTCAAGCCGACACGGAAGAACCCAAGAATCAGGGACAGAGCTGCTGACCTTGAGTCCCACAGCCAAGGACAACAGGTTCTGACCTAAGTATGGTCAAGACACAGATGGGAGCTTTGACTCAACTTCCTGGCCCTGAAAGAGAATCATTTCGAATGATTCGAATGATTCTAAGTTGAATGTTCTTAAAGAAATTAAACCTTTCTTTTTCACTGCAACTCACACAATAAAAAGTCTGAATAAATGCCAGTAAATCCCATGGTGAGAGAATGAGGAACTCGCCCTAATAATTCTAATCATAACAAAACCTAACTACTGCTTGGTGCTTTCTGAGTGGCAGGGATTATTCCAAATACTTGACGTGTAATAACTCATTAAAATTCTCAAGAAAACCTACAACCGTGCTGTTGCACAGATGAGAAGGCTGAAGCTCACAGAGTTTAAGCAACTTAAGCTTGAAAGTTGCAGAGCGGTAACATAAGCCCAGGTGGCCGGGTCCCAGGGCTGTGGCACCAGCACCAGGCTTCACACCTTCCCCTTGGTGTCTAGCAGACCCCAAAGGGGCCCATGTGGGGATGTAGGGCAGGCGGAGAGCAGCTGGGTGAGCAGTAAGAATCCTAGTGAGTTAGAGCCGAAGCTTCTGGAACAAAAGGAAAGGCACTCTTTAAAAGGCAAAAAGAATCTGGAAACAATATATATGTGCATATATATGTTACAAACTCACATATTTATGTATAAGGGAATCACTTGGCTGTACACCTGAAACTAACACAACGTTGTAAATCAACTAGACTTCAAGAAAAAAATTAAATTTAAAGAAAAAATTAAAAAAGAAAGAGATGCAAGAGTATTAAAAGCCAATATCCAGATGAAGTCTAGAAACAATTGTCAAACCCGCAGATGTTTTATCTGCACAACATGAACATTCTGGCTCTCTGAACATCACTAACCAGCCAATTTAAAAGAAAAAATAATTTTTTTTAGATCCTTTTTTTGTTTTTGGCCATGCTGTGTGGCTTGCGGGATCTTAGTTCCCCAACCAGGGATCGAATTCGGGCCATGGCAGTGAAAACACCGAGTCCTAACCACTGGACTTCCAGGGAATTCCCGAAAAAAAAACAATTTTATCCAGCTTTGTCCAGCAGAACAAAAATAAACCAATCACCTGCAACCTTAAAAATGGTAATAAATAAATAAAGAGCAAAAAGATAGACTGAAAAGTACAAAACTGAATTTTATTCATACTAAATAACCAATAACCTCAATACCGGACCACAACCATTTATTCATTCATCAAACAGTCATCAGGAAGATGCAGTGCGGCGGGCACTCTGCATTCATGTATCCGTTTCATCAAACACAAACTGAACATTTCAAAGACAAATAAAAGGTGTGGAGAAGAACAAGAACTTATTCCAGAATCTTATAATATATCACCTATCTCTTTCAACAAGATTTTTAGGTCTGTTAAGAGAGAAACAATAATAAAAATGATCCCAGTAAATTCACAGTTGGGGAAGGGAAACATAGAATCACAGGCAAAAGTATATGGAAAAGACTCTTACAAAAATATACAAAAAGAAGTACTGGTTTTAAAACAACAAAACAGAACTTACGTGTAGGCTAATGTTGCACTGAAGTGTTTCTTGATGTAGGTTTCCAAAACAGGATTAAAATGCTGAAATTTTCTATCAGCAATTAGTCCAATGATAAATACCTGTTAAATTAATATTTTCATTAGCGAAAGAAATGCAAACCATTTTAGAATCTTCAGCTGAATCACTTGCACTTCTGTGTGAGTCAACGAGCTCTAACACTTTCGGACACAGGTTGGTCAGCTACTTTACTTCTTCCCCTACAATTTACATTTGCCTAACTACAGTGTTACAGTGGCAGAAACTTTCTACCTCTCAATTCATCTGCTTTGATTGGGTTTACAACTGAAAGCGCTTTCAGGGTTACTGTGATGGATCCCGCCCCAGCTTCAAAGGCTGCAACCTGAAAGCGTCCCGTAATAGCTGAGCAGATGCAAAGTCGAGGCCTCTTACCAGAGCATCAAACACTAATGTATCAAAGGTCTCGCTCTCCGAATTCTCCATCATGATGTTGAAGAGGGCATCCAAGGTGTCCTGGAGGAACTAGAGAGACACAAAAGGTCAGCAGACGAGGTAAATTCAGCCCACTCTCCCCAGCTTAGAAGAACTATCATCCTTGGCAATACTGCAAACACCCACCTTTCTCAAATGGCACCTACCAAGCTACAGACTTTGGGGATTTTTGTCAGTCATTAGATTCACAAGACAAAAATCTGAGATGAGTGAATTCAGAACAAAGACAGGCCACCCTGAGCCAAGCAGAGGATGGGCAGCGGGGAGATGCCCTACAGCCCACCGCCTACCCACCCATGAGACCTCTCCAACGCTTCTCCTGACTTTCATCAGGACAAAAAGCTCAACAGCAACCCTGGGAAGTCCGAATCTGACTCATTCCGTACACGCTTGAGTGTGGGACCTGAGCTAGCAAGTGGGCAGAAGCCACACAGGGACAAATTTCTAGTATAATAAAGGATCTTGTACAGACACAGATGGCCAAGGACAGAAGAGGTGTGTGATTCTGAAACTGGGGTACAGAGCGGAGAGCCATGAGCTTAATTTATTCAACAGTAATTGAGAAATTCCTTTTATGCCTACTATAATTCACCAAAGAAATATTACAGCATAGAATGACAAAACACTATGAATTTAATTTAGAAAAAATTAGGAGACTTCAAAGTTATGTCACACTAGAACCTGGCTTTGAACCCTGACCCCATTCTCCCCTGAAAGAAGTATTATAAGATGAACTAAAAAAGACTACAATGGAAGTAATGAGTTCCCTGTTGATGGGGTAGTTCAAGACTAGGCAGAATGACACACAATGGACTACTGACCGTAAAAGGGAATGAAGAATGGCTATATCATCATTAGTCGCTGGGATTAGTACATCGAAATCACAGTGAGATATCACTTCACCCAGACTGAGGTGACTGTCATCAAAACGATGTACAATAGTTAAGTGTGGGGAAGGACGGAGAGAAATTAGAGCCCTTATACGGTGCTGGTAGAAATGTAAAATGACGCCATGGCTTTGGAAAACAGACTGACAATCCCTTAATGGGTTAAACGTACATTTACCACGTAATGCAAACATTTCATTCCTGGGTATGTAACCCAAAGAATGGAAAACATACATCCACACAAAAACCTGTGTGAAAATACGCATAGCAGCTTTATTCATCATTGCCAAAATGTGTCCATCAGCTGATGAATGGATAAAAAAAACTGTGGCATGTGCATACAGTGCAGTATTTATTATTCAGCCATAGAAAGGAATGAAGTTCTGATACATGCCACCACAGGCCTTGAAAGCATTACACTAAGCAAAAGAAAGCCAATCAAAAAAGGTCATGTATTGTCTGATTCAATTTACATAAAATATCCGGATAGTCAAATCCATAGAGAAAGCCGGTTGCAGGGAGAGTGGAAGTGATGGCCAACGGGTATGGGGTTTCTTTTTCCAGTGGTGGAACTGTTCTGAAGTGAGATAGTGTGGACAGCTGCACAATTCTGTGAATACACTGAAAACCACTGAACTGTACAAACGGAAAGGTGCTTTCAGGTATGTGAATTACATCTCAATCAAGTGGTTATTAAAAACGAAAGGAGTAAGTGAGACGGGCCCACAGCCGGGACAAAGGTGTAACTGAGTGAGATCCCTAGACCAGATCTTCCTGGGCGGCTCAGCCCATGCACAGAACCTCAGGGGCCTTCATGTCTCCAGCAGAGGACCTCAAACAGTTCGACCCGCAGACACAGAAACTAAACACAGAGACCTGCTCCCCAACCACTGCTCGCTCCCCACCCCCCGTGAGCCGTGGAACCTTGCAAATCCAGCACCCCACAGCTCTTCTTCCTGAGGGAGGACGTGTTCCCAGACCTAGGAAGTGATCTGAGACGCGTCAGGCATAAAATCCTCACTCTATTCCACTGTGCCACCTACCACCTAGTCTGTGCCAAGAATCGTCACATATAAATGACACGGGAATGAAACCAGCCGGACCAGGAGGCATTCTGGCCTGGACATCAAGGGCTCCGTCCACTCCGTAATTGTTTAAGCCTGTACCACCTCTCGTTACTTTTGTATCATTTCCCATCATTTCAGATTGTAAAAGCTTTGCAAAGGTCAAAACTTGACGCTGGGGCTTCCCTGGTGGCGCAGTGGTTGAGAGTCCGCCTGCCGATGCAGGGGACGCGGGTTCATGCCCTGGTCTGGGAGGATCCCACATGCCGCGGAGCAGCTGGGCCCGTGAGCCATGGCCGCTGAGCCTGCGCGTCCGGAGCCTGTGCTCCGCAACGGGAGAGGCCACAGCAGTGAGAGGCCCGCGTACCGCAAAAAAAAAAAAAAACTTGACGCTGCCATCTGCTAACAGCCCAATGTTACTGCCAACAGACACACCAGCGTCCAGTGCCAAGCCCTGGCTTGTCACAGTTCAGGGAAAGAGGTCTACCAGCCCCACCCAGACAAATGACACAGAAACAGGACAGCAGACAGCGGGGACCTTGTGTATCTGGCCGTAGAGCCGCAGCAGTGCAGGGACACGAATGTCCTGAAGGCGATCCCTCACACAAGGCCATGAAAGACTTCTTCTGACACCCACCCTCTCTCCAAGACCATCCGCTGGAAGAGCACAATCACCATTTTCATTTCCCACTAAAATGGGAAACTATACTTTTTACTAAATGAGCAAATACTTTTCTCAAGCAATGTCACTTTTACTAAACAAGCAAATACTTTGCTCAGTCTATCAAGCAATGTCATCTCTCCACTAAAAGTTATAAAGACACAGAAGGGAGGTCTCGAATAAATGGAATAAAACCCACAATCTATCAGTGTCCTTCAACAGAACAAAAGCAGCCCCACGCAGGCTGGGATTCCCCCTGCTCCTGGCTCTGTTAACAGCCTGGTGGCCTTAGACGAGTCTATTCCCTGCTCCAGGCCTACAGGGTATTAGGATACACTGTCAATGGGAAGGAATAAACAGGCAAAACAAGTAAGGGCCGGACAGGTCATCCAACCCTGGGGAGTACCACAGTGAACACAGGAAGGAGAGGGAGAGAGGTGAGAAAACCATCTCCAGGGATGCACAACAAGATGTGATAATAGATTAGATAAGAGGAACTGAGGGGGGGCAATAAAACCAGACGGTTCTAGAACTTTCCTGGTCAGTGTGTCAATAGTTCAACATAAATACAATTCCTGATGTGATACAGGGACCGAAAAATGAAAGAGGACACAATTTCATTAACTGTGGGTCTTTTAAAGTGATGTTAACTTAATTCACCCAGTTTTCATCTGAATTAGGGAATTCATAGAACCCAGGGAAGTTTAAAATGCAGTTAACATTGTCCAAGCCAGCAGAAGAAGACAAGGGCCAGGAAAAGGTGATTAAAATTTGAAGATCAGTGAGGATATGTTTGAACGGTTATACAATGAATTTAGGAGAGCGATGCCAGCAAATTAATTTCTACTGAAGTTAACCACACTGCCGCTTAATTAAGGCCATTTTAAGTAATTAATTTTCACAGAGATAAGGTCGTCTCCCTCCGCAAGCACCTCTCCCGGAGGATAAAGAACTGAGGCGGCGACACGGACCTGGCCGTGGGGACCTTGCTCTCGGGCAGCCACGAGTGGTGGCCCGGCTTGTTGCACACGCCAGCCAAGGTGGAGCCCAGTGGCCACAGAAATGCATTTCCTTACATACAAGGAGAAGTCACTGGGCACAGGAGTGGCAAGGAGAGCCTTTCACTGAAGAAAATATTGGAACCACCAACGATGACCAAATCTGAGCGCTCAAAGGGACCTCCGATCACTCTAGTCTGACTGTCCTATCGCAGATGAAGATTCAAGGGCACTGCTCCAGGGCCTGCTCTGTGTGAGGCTAAGCAATTAATCCAAGACCCCATGGGAGGAAAACGGCCAAGACAGGACTGAGTGCTATGATCTTTCTGACACACCGCGAAGCTCTCCACATCGATGACAGGGCTCCTAGGTGAGTCGAGAGCCAGGGTTATCGATCACGGCGATCATGACAGCGATACTGATATATCCTGATACTACCCGACCGCCTCCCAGGGGCCAGTACCTCATTTAACCTCCACAGGGACCCTGTGAACAAGGCACTCTGCTTATGTCCATTTTACAGCAGGGGAAAGCAAGGTTTAAAGACGTTATTTAACCTGTGTCAGCCCCACAGTGAGGATCCGCTGGAAGAGGAAGCAGAACCCTAGACCTGGTTGATTCCAAAGCCTGTTTCTACCACAGTGAAGCCAGGCCGCGCTCCCCGGACCAGAGTCCAAGAAGGATTCTGTTGCCTTAGAGGCGTATGTCAACATCCCGGAGACACTAGGTGTTAAAAGGCTTAGGACCAGGCGGACCTCGTTTTACTGCACTTGGCAGACACTGTGGTTCTTACCCATCAAAGATCTGTGGCAACCCTGGGTCCAGCGCGTCCCCTGGAGCCGTTTTTCCAACAGCATTTGCTTACTTTGTGCCTTTGCGTCACATGTGGATAATTCTTGCAGTATCTCCAACCTCATTATCATTACGTTTGTGCTGGTGATCTGCGGTCAGTGATCTTTGATGTGACTGTCGATTATCACTCACTGAAGGCTCAGGTGATGGCTTGGCATTTTTTAGCAATAAAGTTATTTTTTAATTGGTTTTTTAATGGACATGGTTTTTAATTTTGAGGGTTTTTTGTTTCTTTTGTTTAAACTTTTTTCTTCTTTTGTTTTTTTCCACTCACTGTGAGGCATGTGGGACCTTGGTTCCCCAACCAGAACCCGTGTCCCCTGCAATGGAAGCGCAAAGTCCTAATCACTGGGCCGCCAGGGAATTCCCTTGTTGTTTGTTTGTCTGTTTGTTTGTTTGTTTTTAATTGAAGTATAGCTGATTTACAATGTTGTGTTAGTTTCAGGTGTATGGCAAAGTGATTCAGTTGTACATATATATATATATATATATTCTTTTTCAGATTCTTTTCTTTTTAATTGTGAATAATATTTTATTTAGTCATTTTTGTTTACAACTAAAACTCTTGCAAGGAATTTGAGGACATCCTCCTCCGACATTTGCAGGACATGAAGGGCTCTGGACATTGTGAAAGTTTCCCTTTAAGTTACGATGGGAACCCAGAACAATGCGGTAGGGACCCCTGTCGGGGGTCTAGCTCAGAAAGCCAGATCCTTCTCCATTATAGGTTATGGCAAGATATTGAGTATGGTCCCCTGTGCTATGCAGTAGGTCCTTGTTGGCTACCTATTTTATATTGTACTTATTTTTTTTCACGTGATGCTACTGTGCACTCAGCAGACTACAGTAGAGTGTAAGTGTAACTTGGATACTCACTGGGGAACCAAATAATTCGTGTGACTTGCTTTCCTGTGGTGGTCTGGAACCAAACCCGCAGTGTCTCGGAGGCGTGCCTGTACCATCTTGGGAGGCAGAGCCTACACCTCCTCATATCCGTAAGGACAACAAAACAACCAGAACCAGCATGGGAGCCACGTTACCTTCACCACTTCGCCACCATCCACCTTCATCAGCTGCCTCAGGTTCTGCTGCAGCAGGTTGGTGTTGGATCGCCACTTCAGCAGCCCCAGCAGGTCCACTGGAAACAGTAAACGAACATCAGTTCCTCACAGCAAGGACTCTGTCTCCCTCGTTCACCCATCGTGTGAGGTCCTCTAAATCATTTTTTGAACAGATGAACCAAGCCTATTTGGAAACGTGCGCCACGTAAATATTTCATTACTTTCTAGCAACATCCTTGACACCCAGTGTGACTGGATTCATTATTTCCAACTACATTTACCATGAAATGATTTCCACATGGAAGCTTTCAAAAGGCATCTGGGGAGGGCTTCCCTGGTGGCGCAGTGGTTGAGAGTCCGCCTGCCGATGCAGGGGACACAGGTTTGTGCCCCGGTCCGGGAGGATCCCACATGCCGCGGAGCGGCTGGGCCCATGAGCCATGGCCGCTGAGCCTGCGCGTCCGGAGCCTGTGCTCCGCAACGGGAGAGGCCACAACAGTGAGAGGCCCGCGTACCGCCAGGAAAAAAAAAAAAAAAGGCATCTGGGGAGCCTACGGAAGAGGGACCGGCCTCTCGAACCCACAAGAAGGCAGATCAGAGCATGGAAGAGGGCCAGGCCACAAGTAGGCAGATGAGAAGAGCAGCAGGCCTGCAAGGCTGCTGGCCATTCAGTGCTGTCCTGGCAGCTCCTGCCAAGGGGTTTTCTCCTGTTCAGGAATAAGATTCTTAGGTTTTTAAGATAAAATAAATAACCAACATAAATTCAAGTACTGAGAATGCAAGGGGACAGTCCCCAAAGGAGACAGGAACCCTGGCCCTGGAGACCCCTGCTGCACTGAGCTTGCCACCTTTACCAAGTCCTGGCCCTTCCAAAAGTTTCTGTATGTTTCTTTTCTAATAGAAAAATTGCAAGTTGAACGTATTGGTTTTTGCAGACTAAATGTGGAAGACAATGTTGAGAAATGATTTTGTTTAAGGCATGAAAACAGAATCCAAAACATCTCTGGGAAAGGACGTCTTCATCTGAAGTCATATTAATATCCCACTACCTGAAAAAACACAGTTAGCAAAGCACATCTAATTTACTGTTTATGCTCATCGGGAATGAACTTCTGCTACAGAAACTGTCTCCATAAAAAAAACCCTAGTTAAAAAAAAAAAAAAAAAAAACCCTAGTTAATACTGAAAAAAAATATATAATTTTGGCAATAGGTAGAATTTCAGTGAACACAAGACACCAGTTATAATTCAAGGATCAGACCACACAAAAGGCATACGGGGGATGAGCGCCAAACACACATTCTCATTTATATCACCTCACCCCCAAGTACAGCTGATGAAGGGAAGAGTTACAAACAGGAAAGTGTGAAGGGGACAGCATCCTAGTGTCTTTAGAATGCAAAGAGAGTAGACTCAAACACCAGCCGGGCCACGCCACCAAGATGTGACCTTGGACACGTACCTTCACCTCAGTTTTTCTATCTGAACAATGGGCACAGTGTTACCTGGGTCACAGGGTTGGTGCAAGACTTAAATGGCAAGATGTGGAGAGAGCACTTAGTGTGATGCCAGGCAGGAAGACCAACAGCAGCCACCCATCAAAGAGGTGAACATTTTAGCCATTCATCATGAAGGTTAACGTGTTTTAATTTCTAATTGAAAGTGAAGTCGTGAGAAGGGCTACATCCTGCCCAGACACGCTCTCAGTCCCAGGGTTAATGGAGATTTCCACCTCATAAGAGTTACCAGCGGTTTTTTTTGTGGGTTTTTTTTTGGTTTGTTTTATTTTTAAACAGCTTTTGCGAATGCTAGAAGGTACCGCTTATCTTTGGTTTTTTGTTTGTTTGTTTATTTTTGGCTGCACTGGGTCTTCATTGCTGCACAAGGGCTTTCTCTAGTTGCAGCAAGCAGGGGCTACTCATCGTTGCGGTGCGCAGGCTTCTCATTGCGATGGCTGCTCTTGTTGTGGAACACAGGCTCTAGGCACGCAGCTTCAGTAGTTGTGGCACGTGGGCTCAGCAGTTGTGGGTCTCGGGCTCTAGAGCACAGGCTCAGTAGTTGCGGCACACGGGCTTAGTTGCTCCGCTGCATGTGGGATCTTCCCGGACCAGGGACTGAACCCGCGTCCCCTGCATTGGCAGATGGATTCTTAACCACTGCGTTTTTTTTAATGGAGGTGAGCTAATACTCTGGATCCCATTCATGTAAAGTTAGTGGCACTTCGGATTAGAGGGAGGCTGAGGTTCACCTCTGTGTTGTACTTTTGAGAAAAGATACAGCTGGGCAAATTAGCAGTGGACAAACACCTTTGAGGAGGGGTAGCTTGCTCAGCCCCACACCCTCTATGTCCCCTCTCATTCCCAGGGAACCACCACAGTTTGGCTCGTAATAATTCTCTGCCTCATGGCTTCTCTCTCTCTAATTACATAGTAAGCTGATGGAGGAGAGGAACCACGTCCCCTACTTCTTTTTCTATCCCCCAAAGCATCCAGCATAACGCTGAGAACAGAGATGTTTAATACAAACCTCGATGAATAATTCAGCCGCACTTTTCCCTAAGAAATGGAACTTCGCAGTAACAAGTCATGGTTTCAGAAAAATGACTCCCTCAAATGAGAATCTGGGACTCAATGCCAGAGGCCAATTGGGGCAGCCCCATCTTGCACACACCTGACACGCCACCATCCAGAAAAGAGGCATTGTTGGCTGGTGTGAAATGAACAACAAAAGATGTGTCCCCCTCACGCTTAGTGAGCTGCATCACATCGGAATTTCCTAGTTGCCTGGCAACAGCCACTGGAGAGACCAGCGTGCTGTGCCCCTCAGTCCCAAAGAGGGGATTACCCTGTGTCTGGTGAGATTCAAAGAGCTTAAGGGTGACAGGAGGTGGGACACATCTCCCCGGGAAATTACTGTGACTTAATACCTTGAGAATGTCCTAGTTCACAGTTGTCTTCCCCAGGGATATGTGGGTTAAGAAGGATTCTGTGTGTGGGCCTCACAACCTAACCGCTATTCAACACACTGTTTTAATGGGGAAAATATATTCAAGTTCCAAATAATAACTTCCGAACGTGCTTTTGGAACATGACCCATTTCTAAGAAGGTGGTTTCCCACACAGCGAAGATGGCAAGACAAAGCAGAAGCTTAAGTGCCCCATTGGACAGGCTGCCCTGAGTTAAATGAAGCCCTAAAAGGAGTAGCCAGCTGTCAGGCTAGTTGACTATCAGGGCCATATCCAGAGGGTAACATCTGACCTACGGGGTCATCATTCCTATAACCCAGTCTCAAGCCAGCACCCGCCTTGCTGACAGCATGTTCCCTGGGCACTAAACTTGCAAACTCCCTACCCCTCCCCATGCGTTCACGGAACACAGTGACCCAGGGAAGGGTTTCCGTCTGCTCATGGAGGTTACTAGAGCAGGCAGTGAAAGCCTGATCAGGACCCGCGCTCTCCACTACCACGCAGGGCCTTCCAGATGACAGGTTCCTTCTGTCCTGTGATCAGCCTGTTAAAGTCCACACGATGACTGTCCCTTGAGCCCATCCGAGACTACTGCCAAGCTTTACGGACAACCCCTGGGAACACGATTCACGACAGCAACCGACATTAATAATCAAAATCCGTATCAGTGGCTGAGAGGAAAACATATTGGATTTTCAAGCTGACTTTCAAGAGAACGTGAAGCTACTCTGCACGGCTGTGAGACCATCACATTTGGTGAACTCGATTTTTCAATGTAAGATCTGTGCAGAGGACCCTCTGCCTCGACCAGACAGTGTGGTCTGAATCAGGAGCGCCCTGGCCGCACGGCCATGCCTTGTGGAGGCTGCAAGTCCGTGGGAACAATGTCGAGCACCCGGGCCGCAGCGTGGGGACACTGGGCACCATCTGATGCTGCGTTAAGGTCGCACTTTGGTGTGAGTGCATCAGCAAGGGGTGCCTTATCTCGCTGTCAGGGGGACTAGAAATGTCGTCAACACCAACTTGTAAAACTAAAGGTAACTGGTAATTATCTCAATGAGTAGCTGAGAGAGGGGAAGACCCAAGGAGGGTAGGGGCCTCACCCCCTAGAGCTCCCGTAGCCCTCAGACAGCCCTCTGAGGCAGGCATTATAGCCAGGGTATAGATGAGGAAAATGAGCTCAGAGACTCTAGTTCGAGGTCATTCCCAGAGTTATTAGCACAGGGCCAAGGCTCAAGTTCAGGGCTTTGGTCTGACTCCAAATTGTGTGGATTTCTCCCTTCCCTTGGCCAGAAAGCTTTTTTTTTTTTTTTAAAGTAAATCCATTGCTTTCTCTCTCTTTGAGGTTCATCCTTAGCATAAAATCAGAACGTGAGTTTCAAAGCAGAACAATGTCACCCTCTCCCTCTCTCCTTGTCCAACAGCATCCACACGGGCCATTACGGAGGGAAGGTGTGAATGACTCGCCGGCAGGCTTCAGGGACCTAAGGAAGCCTCCTCCATTCAGCAGGGAGCACGAGAAAGATGGGGTTGAAGGAGAAAAACTCCAGGGGCGAACCCGTTTCTGGCCCCAAACCCACCATTCTGGGTCAGTTTGGTGGAGCACACGAGAGTTGAGATCTGGAAGGAATCTTTGCTGATGGTGCAGCTCCCAAGACTCTGCATGCTCTTCCCCGTCGCCGAGTGGCCCTTCTCTTCCAACTCGGCTTTGGTGGACGGCAGGCTCAAGTACGTGCCGGCGTCTTCCAGCTTCTTCGCTTCGGCCTGTGGGTTTAATGATGCAACAGGTCAAATACAACTGACAATCCCGTGCAATATTTTCTACCCCTTAGGATCCTTAATCCTTTTAACCATCATGATATTTGCTCTTTATCATTTGCTAAACCACTTATTTTTTTAACTTTTTATTTTATATTGGAGTATCGTTGATTAACAGTGTTGTGTTAGTTTCAGGTGTACAGCAGAGTGATTCAGTTATACATATACATGTGTCTATTCTTTTTCAAATTCTTTTCCCAACTAGGCTGTTCCATAATATTGAGCAGAGCTCCCTGTGCTAACCTGCTTATTTTAATGATTTCCCTTATTCCTGTAGATGAATTCATTCACACAGAGGATTTTTTTAAACAGCACTTAATGTGTTATTGTGTATCAGCTTCTCTCCTCAGGGACAGCTGGTCATCTGAAATGTTCATTTACATAATTAAATGTTGCTAGATAGCAGTGTTCTCACAAAGATGGGAAATGTCAGCTCAGGCCAGGAAGCCCAGAAAGACTTGAAACAGTCAATATTAGCAACACTGCACCAACAGAAGAGCGTACCTTATAGACAATAAGATCATGTTCCCCGTCTCTTAGGGTGGTCCCATCGTAACGCATCAGCTTTACAAAAGCGAGTGCGAATATCTTCTCGGATTTATCCTTAGCTGCAACGGAAATTAATAATCATTTTCTACTGCCATCACGACAAAAAAGAACATCATAAAATGCTACAAGGGCTGCCTTTCTGAAAAAAATTACAAAACTGTTCTGACAGATGTTAAAGTAAACATAAACGGAGATATAGACAACGTTCACTTATCATAAAAGGATCAGCTGTGCTCAAACTAATCTGTAAATTCAAAGCAATTACAATCAAAATCTCATGGGAGAGCTTCCTTGTGAAACTTGAAAACTGATTCTACAGTAAAGGACCAACAGTAGGAGGATGGTTTTGAAAAGGAACGTGGAGGAAAGCCTGCAGTACTAAAACCCAACAGGAACTGGAAAGTGGTAACAATGAAGATGGTGGGTTTTTAACACAGGGATTCACAGACCAGTGGGAACAAACAGGGCATGAAAACACAGGCCATTGCAAGTGACCACGGGAAGGGGCAGACCCTTCAGAGTGTCAGCAGGGACAAACAAAACAGATGGACGCTCACCTCACACCCTCCACAAATACAAGTCCCAAGTGGACTAAACACCCTACTGTGAAATGTTGTTCTCTTTGGCAAGAAAGTCCTTCCCCCAGAATTAGCATGTGAGACTCATTCTCTCACTTCATTCAAGTTTCTGCCAAAGTATCACCTGCTCTGAAGTGACCAGCCTGCCTAGAAGAGCAAACGCCTACCCTGGTCAGTTCTTCATAGTCGCTATGGGCTGAACTGTTATGTTTTGTTTTGTTCAACAAAATTCTTATGCTGAAGCCTAACCGCCCCCACCATGTGGCTGTATTGGAGAAAAGGCCTAGAAGGAGGTTCTTAAGGTTAAAAGGTCATAAGGGTGAGGCTCTGACGCTATACAACGGGTGCCCTTATAAGAAGGGGAACAGACACCAGAGTGGTCCCTCTCCGTGTGAGCTCACAGAGAGAAGGCGGCCGTCTGCAACCTGGGAGAGGGTCCTCACCAGAACCTGACCATGCTGGTACCCTGATCTCGGACTTGCAGCGTCCAGAACTGTGAGAAAGTAAATCTCTGTTGCTTAAGGCACGCAGTCTATGGTATTTTGTTATGGCTGCCCAAGCAGATTAAGACAACAGGTTACCAAGAGATTACTACCAGATTACCAAGAGATTACCAAGCCTGTAGGGTGTCTGTGCATGAGAAAGGGCCAGGGGAGGGGGGAGACGACGTTTATTGTTAGTTTCATCCACTGGGCTTTCCCATGCAAAAGACATTGTGTATTTTTTCACTGCTATTTCCCCAGTGCATGAAATAGTGCCTCTGCTATATAAGTTAGGTACTCAAATATTTGTTCTAGATGGGGAGACGCCAACAAACAAGTCCTTTCAGGGACTTCCGTGGCGGTCCAGTGGGTAAGACTCCGTGCTCCTAATGGGGGGCCCAGGTTCAATCCCTGGTCAGAGAACTAGATCCCGCATGCATGCCGCAACTAAGAGTTTGCATGCCACATCTAAGGAGCTGGTGAGCCACAACTAAGACCTGGTGCAGCCAAAATAAATAAATAATTTTTTATTTTTTTAAAGTCCTTTCAGATAACAAATAAAACAAAAATTGGTGGCTTGTTAAAGCGCGCTGATGGGAACAGGGACCACCCAGCTGGATGGTTGGAAAAGGTCTCTCTGAGAAGACCTTCCTGATGACGTATGAGCCAAGATGTAAACCCTCCAGGAAAAGAGATGGCCAAATACGGAAGCCCTAAAGTGGGACCAGCCTGCCTTGCTTGGGGACTAGAAGCCCGTGTGGCTGGTGAGTGGTAGGCAGTGAGAGCTCCAAGGTGGGCAGGTGCCAGATCAGGTAGAGATAGATGAGGAGTCTGGACTGAAGAAATGGATTTGTGATGAATTTTTCAAGATGTAAGTTGAACACAGCACGGAAACACTGAGTTTCAGGGCTAGAAAAGACCTTTAAAATTATAGATCCCATGGGCTCCCCTGGTGGCGCAGTGGTTGAGAGTCCGCCTGCCAATGCAGGGGACACGGGTTCGTGCCCCGGTCTGGGAAGATTCCCACATGCCGTGCAGCAGCTGGGCCCGTGAGCCACGGCTGCCGGGACGCAAAAAAAAAAAAAAAAAAATTATAGATCCCAGATTCTCTTTTTGGAGATGAAAGGACAGAGGTTGAAGAGCATACATCTGCCCACCTTGAGTCAGGGGCTCAAAATATTTGCTATAGGACATCACTGCCTGAGATACCACGTCTCATTAGTCTTTGCGTTCCTGGTGTCCATCGGGTCTGGCACACATTAGGTGCTCAATAAATGCTAGCTAATTAGCTGGATGAACGACTGACCAACCAAAGCTAAAGGGAGGGATAAAAGCAAAAAATATGTACTTCTAGAAATTGAAAGAACTTTGTGAAAGGGTTCTTAAAAACGTAAAACTCAGTGTTCAGGTGAGAAGGAAGAGATCCTTTTAAGTTTGGGCTGACATGAAAAAAATTAAAAACACATCTCTCTGAAAGCAGCTGCAGTTCAGGACACGTGAGCATATCTGCCAGCAGAAGGCTTCCCCTGGCCCTACTCTTCAGTAGCACACAATTGAAAAGTGCACCTTTTATTAATATTCTGCATCTTCACACAGGGGATGGACTGCATTTGTGACATCCTCATTAGCAGCCATTATGAGGCAGACAAGAAATTTACAAAACGTCAGAGGCCACAGAAGAAGACCACATGCCCAGAGGGCGGGCAGCGCTGGCGGACCCAACCAGCCCCCTGCAAACAAGGGAAACTCGGCTCCTGGCAGGCCGGCCCCAGAAGCCACTCATCTGCCCGCATCCACACAGAACACCAGCTGATGCGTTCGGAACGGCTAACAAGTGGCAGCAGAGTGTTAGACGGTCACACCAGCGCCAAACGTCCCAGCCCCAAGGACAGCTCCCGGTAGGAGAAATCCCCTCACTTTCTTCCACTTGGGGTAAAGAGCGCGCATTTTGCCTGGGGCGGCGGGGAGGGCATGCAGCGTGGCCTTCCTCCCATTTCTGACCCAGAGCATCTGCAGACGAGGCCGCGGCACGGGCCCCACTGGCCCCCACCCCGCCGGCAGCGGACAGCTCGGGACGTCGTCAGCATCCCACTTGCAATGCTCGACACGTTCCCCAAACCCCACCAGCTGTGGCCGGGGAGACTTCATTAATTATGCAAATGTGTCGTGGGAGGCCGGGTGATAGCATCTTGTCTATAATGAGTACTTAAAACTGACAAGAAAAACAAGGATTTTGAAAATTAAAATGCTACCAAAGAGATCCCTCTGCCCTGGTGTAATCTATTAATTAGAGAGAATGAGCTTGTTCTAAAGAGGGAGCGTGCTTCTGAGACAAGTCCCCTGTGCATTCTAGAACTCTGTCCTTGCCCTGCAACAGGGCTCCCCACCCTCTCCTCCCCTGCAGCCCATTCCCACCCCCGGCAACTTCCGGTGTGCAGGGCGCTGGGCCCACCACACCTTCTGGGACTTGGCTGAGGACCTACCTGCCCCCAATTCCCCCAATCACCCACCTGACCCTGCTCACCCCGCACCTCTGCCTAACGCATGCGACGCTCCCAGGCCGCTGCTCCGCACGTGGCTCCTGCGAGCCGATCTCACGCCTCAACCCAACCTAAGTCCGGCAAGAGGAGAGCTCTCTGCGTGAGCTGTGTATACAGCAGGTGCTCAATACAGACCAAATGACGGCAGTGGCCTCGGTGCTCCCCAAAGGCAGGGGAGACACAAGGACTGGGGTGGGAACCAGAGGTCTTCCACTGACCATCAGGTGACTCTGGGCCACTGAGGTGGGGTCTCTGAGGCTCAGTTTCCTCATCTGTAATGTAGGAAGCGCCAATGATCTACCACATGGCATCGTGGTGAGGACTCATCTAAATAACGTGGTAAAAATACTTGCGCCAGGAGAGAGTAAGAGCACGATGAACACGTACGAAGAGGTGTCCGCATCCGTCCGAACATCTTATCCATCCACGTTTCAGCCGTCCAGGAGTGCCCACAGTTAGCAGACCCCAGCCCGCTGCCTGGTGGCCTGGATTTGGCCCGAAATGGGGCGGGCCCGGCTTTCCAAGCTGCCCAGACTTCACACCCTGCGCCTCCTACACTGCTTGGGCCCCGACCCCTTCTCAGCTGGCCCCTTAAGCACTGGGACAAGAGGAGGGGTGGAATGATGCTCTATAGCGCTCCCACCCACCCCCGGCATCCTCCACACGCCCACTCACCACGAGGGACCCCGTGCTGTTCTAGACCCCTTGGTTCAGCCACCTACCGGTCTCACCCCACGCAAGCACATCTTCGGGCTGCCAGTCACACTTTCCACACACCAGCCCTGTAGTCCTCGCGCCTCTTCAACCTCACAGAGCTTCTCACTGGTCCCACACAGGGGTCTACGTACCCCCAACTTCACGCCTCTGCTCACGTGTTCACCCTCCCGGCTGCTCTCCTGCACCCTTGCCTCTGCGGGCTCCACGCTCTGGGGAGGGCACAGGTCAGGCAGGCCCCCAGAAACAGTAAGGAGGGTGGACACACCATCACAGCAGCGGTGGTCCCGTGCAGCCCTATCCTACGGCCGGCATCCTGCTGAGGGATCGGCAGCCCCCATGCATTCCCCTCCTCAGGCTGAAACATCTGTGAAGATACACAGAGCCAGGGCTGAGGTCCCCCAACCGCAGGGCTCTGGCCCCCACAGGCTGGTGGGTGACAAGTGCGCCCACCCAGACCACCGTTCCCTCGATGCCGCTGCACACGTGACCCAGCGTCACTTATTTTCTCAAACCTTAGCCCGCCGCCAGATGCATGGAGACCACGAGGGGCAGGGGCGCATCTTCCTCTTGCGGTATCTTACTTAGTGTCTAGAACAGGGTGATGTCCTTCGCAGACAACGAATTCAACACAGGCAATGAGACAAACTTCTAACATCGATAATGAATCCTCCCGGAAGCTGACTGATTCAAACTTCTTTCCTCCCAAAGTCTCGGCCTCATGGCCAAGGCTACACCAACGTGGACGAGAAAAGGCAAAGCCAGAGCTCCAGGCACCAGCACCTGCCAGCAAAGCCAGAGGTTTTCAACACCGACGCAAGAGCATCAAGAGTAATTTTTGAAATCTAGGTATTATATCTCAGTGACTTTTCTGATGGACGGGGCAGTATTACAAGCCAGAGGGGAAAGAGGAAACCCAAGGGGCGAGCAGGAAGGAGCGGCACCTCATCAGACAAATTTGAGAAGAAACTGAAGAGCTCCTGGGATCAACTCAATCAGAGTGGACAGCACTCCACGGGAGCAGGTCCGCGTGGGCGCGGAGCTGAAGTGTCAAGACCTCACTGTGTTACAGTAGCCACGTTCTAGAACCATCCAGAGTAAGTGCATGATAGACACGGGATAACGAAGCGTGTGGTTACTCACAGTCCTGGGACGATCTATGTCGGAAGGTAAACCGGAGGTGACTGCGGTTCACGTCCTCAATGGGGATGGCCACCTGCGGAATAGAGAGAGAAGCTGAGCACCTTTAGGAAATCTTCTCGCTCCATCAGCGTTGTTCCCCTGGAGACATCCTGGACCACTCTACGCTCTTCTGCGCTGCAGGGAGAAGACACCATACGCCTCATCCCCGGTATGACTGTCCCAGAAGCAAATGCCCTTTGAAAATTTACACCAGATAATACTGTCCGGGATGCCAGGCACACTGGACAAGGCAGCCGAATTTGTTTTTAAATGTGACCCTCAGTGTGAAGAGTCTATGTTTAAAAGTTACCATTTTCGATTTTGGCCCCGATTCGGAGGTGTCTGTATTCCCTCTACGGTTGTAGGGACCCGCCCTCGGCTGCAGCGAGAAGGCGGTCCCTTTGTGACTTACAGTAAAAGGAAAAAGACTTAATACCTGCTGCCTTTAAGCCGACTGTCCCTAATAGCTAACATCTGTATTCCAAAGCCAGCCGCTGGCCTGGTGTCCCAGTACCCAAGCCCGTGCGTGGTGTGTGGGCTGCGTGCGGGTATCCGCGGGCTGCGTTAGGAGCCGCAGAGCACTGAGGCCAAGGGAACAGGACGCATCTCTCCAGCGATGCCCTCCGTGTATTATCATCTCTATTTTCTTCCATTTGGTGTAAAGACAGCATGCCACACATAAAACAGACCCGAAAGAGAAAGACAATTGCTATCTTTAAAGGACTCTGTATTTGTCTCCAGGAAAGTCCTGGTTTTAGGTCCCAAAGGAGATGAGAGTAGATGTAAATTCCAAGAAACACCAGCATGGTTCCTTAGCAACCCTAAAGGACTTTGTTGAACGTGCCTTGGGGGCTGGCGGAGGGTGTCCACGGTGGGCAGCCCTGGGCTGGGCAGGAGGCGGGAACTTCCTCAGGGTACAAATGAGCATTTCATAATCAACCCCATGGGAAAAGGACCATGCAAATGATACCTTAACCGTCTCAAACCAGCGCGGCTGTTTCACTTGGTAATAAATCACGGACTTGTATTCTGAAATAGCTTCATCACCAGCGCCCGGGAAAATCACATGCTTTAAAAGAAGAGGCATAAAGAGATCGCATCAGCCCTCACAGAGTCTGAGGCTGCATCCATGTCCCCCAACCCCCCACCCGGTTTGATGATCCAGAAGGAGCGAGGGCCCTCGGGGAACACCTAAAACCCCATGGCCCATGGAACACCTCCCAGCAATGGAAGAACAGATCTGGCTGGAGCCAGCAGCCAGCAGAAAACCTTGCTCACAGACATCTAAGATCTTCATGGTTATGCGGTATATGGGGACGCTACTGTCCTCCATCCTTCGTACTCTTACCCCTAATAACTTTCACCCTGGACCCGCAGCAAGTTGCCTGACTCGGCGGCTGGAGTAAAGGGCTACAGACCAAAAAGGAGGTGGCAGCACTCTGTCCCTTCTTTAGCCACAGACACTGACCACTCGCCTCTACGGAGAGCGAGACCGGTAAAGCCCAGGGGAAAAGGGCAGGGACACTGGACACAGGCCACCCAGAGAGAAAGGATGCCACCCACCTCCTGGCGCAGCTGGGCCTCAGGAGCACCCACAGGGCACTGCTCTCAGCCACGTGGGCCCAGGGGAGCCCAGGCTGCAGCCACGGGCCAGAGAAGCAGCTGGCGGAGGGCCCCAGCTTGGGCTCAGCCTCCAGTCCTCAGAGAAGCCCGCAGCCTCTGAGCACTTCCCAGGGCACCCGCAGGCTGCTGTGACCACGCAGGAGGAGGTCTTGGTAACCACCACCGAGCAAAGCACAAGGCTCAGAGGCCCAGATTCACAACCCAGTTCCACCTCTCATGAGCTCTCTGACCTTGAGCAAGGTGACTGATTTCTCTGGGGCTCAGTTTCCATCTGTCTCAAAAGATGCTAATAACAGTATCTGAACTTCTAACGTGATCATTCGCCCTCTGAGCCGCGGGTTTACACCGGCAAGTGGGACCCCAGGATAGAGTTTGGAAAAGAAGGTGGTCAGTTGCACTTCCCTGGTGGCGCAGTGGTTAAGAATCTGCCTGTCAATGCAGGGGACACAGGTTCAAGCCCTGGTCCAGGAAGATCCCACATGCCGCGGAGCAACTAAGCCCGTGCGCCACAACTACTGAGCCTGCGCTCTAGAGCCCAAGAGCCACAGCTACTGAAGCCCATGCGCCTAGAGCCCGTGCTGCGCAACAAGAGAAGCCACCGCAATGAGAAGCCCGTGCACCACGGCGAAGAGTAGCCCCCACTCACCGCAACTAGAGAAAGCCCGCGCGCAGCAACGAACACCCAACGCAGCCAAAAATAAACAAATAAATAAAAAGAAGGTGGTCAGGACCCCAGGGTCGTCCTGAGACAGGCCGGCTGCTGGGACCCGGTAGAAACCAGCCCTCTTAGGCAAGGGAAGAAAAGGAAGAAAAAGCAAACGCTCTTCCCCAGAAATGAGATTGTGGCTTTTGGCATCCTGCAGCAGAGCCAAGGCGCACACTTGGGAAGTAAAACTTAAACACTACAGGTTCAACTTTGCAACAATCAATACCTCCAGTCGTTTTCCATCTTCATCGTAAACAGACACTGTAACCTCAACATTCTTTGCCGTCGTTTTGCTTCCTTTATCAAAATCTCCTTGAACTAATGTTACGTAGATATCGTTTCGGACATCACCTGGGGGGAAAAAATTACACCTTTAAAACCAATCCATAGGGCTTCCCTGGTGGCACAGTGGTTGAGAGTCTGCCTGCCGATGCAGGGGACACGGGTTCGTGCCCCGGTCCGGGAAGATCCCACGTGCCGCGGAGCGGCTGGGCCCGTGAGCCATGGCCGCCGAGCCTGTGCATCCGGAGCCTGTGCTCCGCAGCGGGAGAGGCCACGACAGTGAGAGGCCCACGTACCGCAAAAATAGAAAAAAAAAAAAAAAAAAAAACAATCCATTATTCACAGTGTAACTGTGATTTCTGCCATTCCTAGCAGAGTATCATAAATACTGTATTAGATGATTATGAAATATTTTCTACAAAATAGCGTCCGCATTTAACAGCATGACAAAGGCAATTTTCATCACTATAAGACTTGCAAGAAAGAGGAAAACGTCAGGGCCCCTAATTATCTGCTTGGTGCTTCACGTGGGCAGAGGAGCTCTTACACTCCATGGGCGGCCCATGCCCAGGGCAGCTCGAATGCTGTCAGTGGGTTTGCGCAGACGCTAGCCCCCCCCCAACCCCCAGCATCCGTGGCCCACTGCAACCCACATCGCCACCCCTTGTTAGGGCATGGCTGCAGTCATCTGAGGCTCAGTAGCCAAGGAATATCCCAACACCCACTGGCACACCAAGGATAACCAGCAATACTGGCCTCCTTTTCGTTCCACTGAGGAGTTGAACAAAAACAGTATCTGAACCCCAAGCCAATGTCCTGAGTTGACACTTAGGATCAGGGACTAGGGATGGGTCAAGAGAGAAACTTTCTGCAAAGAATCCTCTCTCTTCCTGGCAGGCAGTTGTCAAGATCCTGAACGGGGACACAGGGAGCAAAGCCTCATACATTTTTTAAGTGAGATGGGCCTTAAACTGTGCCCCCAAAAATACCACCACACACACACGCAACAAGTGAGCTCGAGACGCTTCCCCCTCCTGAGAATACACAAAGCCCCTGGTAATGGTCCGACTGGGAGAACTCTGCAAGCTTCATCAGCAACATGATTTAGAGGAAGCATCGCTACGCTCTGACGGCTGCTCTGCTGTCTGTCTGGCTGCCTCAACAGTGTGGCCAGGAGCAGCAAATGACCTGCTCTGGGCAAAGAACAAGGATCCCCGAAGAGAAAAAATCCCCTTGCTTTCTTGTTTTTCTTTTGCTTTCTAGACTGCTCTATTCTGGCTTTTAATGTATCCAACTATTAGATTAAGCTTTCATTTAAAAGTCATTATTGTAATAACCCCAGCGGGTTGCTACCACTGCCACAGTAGCTGCTGGCAAAGAAGGAGGGCTGTGATCGCCGACCGTGACCACGGAGAAGTTAAGAAGGATGGCGTACAGGGCTGGGGGCAGGAGGCAAGGCTGCCGTCCAGGACCTGCCGCTAATTAGCTGTGTGACCTCAGACCAGTCACTTACTCTCCCAGGCCACTCACCACTGAACGGCCTGATGGATAAGGCAGGGTGGTCTGTACAAGGGCTCCGCCTGAAAATTCTATCAAAGCACCAACGCCATAATCAAAAAGGGCCACGGCAGCTTCACACGGGCCTCGTCAGCCAGAGAGGCAGCATGCGCTGGGCAGGGAGGTGGCCGAACCTCAGGGTCCCCTCCTCCCATGGGCCTAGGGATCCTGACTCCAGCCCAAGAGTAAGACCCAATTTATAGGAGGTCGATACCCCCGATGGGCACTCACTCACAAAGGGGTCTCAGCAAATGCCTCCCGGGCTACAAGGTTCTCATTCTGGGGAGGAAGGAGGCTGGAAGCAGATACAGGTGGCCCATCCAAGCCTCCAGCCGCCTTCCCAGCTCCGGCGACAACTCTGCTTCCCCACCAGGATCCTTCAGAAGGACCTAGGGATTCCCAGCGGGTCACGAGAAGGTAGGAGAACCAGCAACAGTGACACGGACGGCTCTCCCACCGCGCAAAGGAGAGGCACGTCTCCATAAACACGCGTATACAAGAAGGCACAGGTTCTGCGAGGCTGAAGGCGGGGGTCTGAGAGAGCCCCCCCAGAAGAGTAAGGTGCGGTGCTCACAGCCTCTCAGTGGTCACTCAGCGACCGAGGATGTGGGGGACTCACTCAAGCCGCGCTTGCTCGCTACGGGAAGCCCAACCCCAGACTTAGGAGATGGAACAAGCCAGCTGCACAGTCTTCCCATGCATCGATCACGAGATTACCTTAGAGGTTTAGACTTACTTTTTAAGTCTATCAATTGTAAGGGAGGCACAGGCAGTGTGAACCAGAAGTTTCCCAGGTTTCCCTTTGCACACGAGGGCCTCCTCAGGTCACCCAAGATAAATGCATGATGTCAATGACGTTATCCTCATCTACAAATTTGCACCTCGAATCCAAATGCAAACAGTATGTCCACTCGGAAGTCCAAGTTAATTAGCTGCATATAGAACAGCCTTGACTCATACAAGCAATAGGTGTTCCATCGTTTCTTAACTTGCTGAGTGTCATGCTTACCTCCTC
This sequence comes from Delphinus delphis, assembly GCF_949987515.2. Classification (NCBI taxonomy): domain Eukaryota; kingdom Metazoa; phylum Chordata; class Mammalia; order Artiodactyla; family Delphinidae; genus Delphinus; species Delphinus delphis. Next base: position 5,389,399 of record NC_082698.1, read on the forward strand.
TACAGGTGAGACTGGCAAACACTCAATCTAGCTGATGTTAGATGTCTTTCCTATCGTTTTAACAGACAGAGTAGACAATGACCCACAACAGCCCTGAAAGGCAGAGGGAGCAGAAAGAACATGTCCCTAAAATGCCCTAAAATCAACGAAGCAATAACGCTGAGGCACACTGAGTGCCCAGCTCTCCCTGTGAACCTACAGCGAAGCCCTGTACCCGGAGGCTGCAGGGGAGCACCGACCACGGGGTGCTCTGGCCCCGTTTCCACTGCTCGTTACCCATGTGTCTTCAGGCTGTGGCTTAATCTTGATGGGAATTAGTTCAACACCAATTTGTAGGCTTCCAAGATCCTTATATGGAATCAAGCTAGATTATTAATGGGAGCAGTATTTGCAAACCAAAAAGTATCCCACGGTTATCAAGGATAAAGATTCATGCTTCCCAAGATCTCGTTGAGAATCAAATCAGATGATTAATATGAATGTCATTTGGAAACTGAAGGCATATGTAAATATCAGAGGTTAACCTTAACATGGGCTCTCATTATCAGTTTAATAAGCGTAAAACCCATGGTTGGGTTGGGGCGATACTAGTGTGAAAACTAAAACACGAGCGGGTACCGGGTGTAAACGTTCACAGGCTTCATGCGTGGAACCTGCGCATCCGCCCTGCGGCAGCCTTTGTGTTGGGCTGCCACTTTCTGCTCCCCCTTCCTTCTTTTGATCAGATGTCTATCCAGACATGTGTAGTGTGTCCCTGTCTCCCTCATACAGCCCTGGCAGCTGGGAGGAGCTGACCCCTTCCAGAGGTCCCTGTGGCCGATGTGCATATGTAACCACCATCGCTGTCCAGGGTCCCCAGGGGACCAGAGCAGTCCAGGCCAGATGACGCTCGGCCTGCTTGTTTGGAAACGCTGGGTGGAAAGCATGTCGTCTTCTTCAGGACACTGGGATTTGGGAAGAAGATGGGAGCCAGCAGGACCTGTCCCCAGAGGATAAAGTCAACACGCAAAGGAGACAGCTCAGCAGAGGGGGCTGCAGAGAACCGGAGCCAGTGGTCCAGGCTGACCTGGCAGCAGGCTCTGTCCCTTTTCCTCATTCACAGGACCGACAAGTATCCTCAGGGTGTGGCCATTTGAGCTGGCCTTGTGTTTTCTGTTACTTACACCCTAAAGCATCCTAACTCCAACCAGATCTATAGGCAGGAATTATTATTATTCTTGTTCTTCAGAGGAGGAAACCACAGCTAAGAGAGATCGGCTAACTTGCCCAGGGCCAGGGAGGGGCAGAAATGATATTCATACCAGAGGGTGGGATGCCTGCACTCTCGCTTCTGGGGCCAACGGATGGGGTTCAAGGCTGTGGACCACTGTGGTGAAGAGACATTTAACCCATAACCCACCAAAGAGGGTTATTTTCAAAGCTTGGAACATAAGAGGGTATATTTACCCGAATTGTGCTCCCTTCATTTTGAACACATTCTGGATAATTCAAATGCTCTTACAGGATCATAAGACGGGCCCAGGACCATCATCGTGAACGTACGTTATTATCGTAAAGGAGTCGCCTTAGTCCTACCCAACCATCATAATCAATCCGTTCCTCAGAGCCTAAAAGTGAATTCTGCACGGCTCTCCAAACGGTCCCGTCTGATCACCCCCTATCACATTATTAAGTATCACCCGACCAAACGCATTCAGTCCTTCAGCCAGGGTGAGCGAGACGTCAAACGTCCATTCTTCCGTTCCAGACACTGTGGGCAGAAGACAAATTGCAGGCGTCCTGATTAAGGGCAACAGCAGAGCACGGAACAGCGGTGCGTTTGATTATGATCATGATGGCGTTTTGCCCAGCTGGCGGCAGAAACCATCTCAAGGTCTCAGGGCTGGGTCTCTGGCCAATGCTGTTTCATTTGCTTATCCCTGTTACTGTATCACCAGGAGTTGCTCCACACCAGCCCTCCAGGATTATTATAACCAAGAGAAACCTCCTCCCCTCGGCCTGACCCCGGGTGCTCGGCTGTCACGCTGGCCGCAGCTCCTGCCTGCAGGAATGGCCCAGCGCCACGCGGGGCTTTACACCCTCGACCCTCTGCTTCCCTGAGCTCCTACCTAAATGTTGCTCTTTGCGGCCAGCTACATAAACCCTCCCAATGCCGGCCGCATGCACCCCACGCTCAGAGGGGCTAAAGGATTCATCCATTCTTACCAGGCATGATTATCTCCGGAAACCCCGTTTTCCGAGCCACTGCTGTGGTCCTGTCCACCAAATGAGGAAATTCTTTTCTTATCTGATGGATATCTCCAGGAAGTAATTTCAGTGTTACCCACAAACCTAGAAAAGCAACGGATGCATGAGTCGCATTTTATCACGTACATCTTTATATCTTGTACATTTTTAGAAGTTTTCATGAAATCAATATCAATGAATGAGCAGCCTTTAATTCACAACGCAATGCCTTAAGAGGAAGTGTGGGTGGATGAGAAAGACAGGAGCGGGACCAGGGAAAAGGTGCCTGGCACAGATGCCTGCATCTGATTAGCTGGGATGCAAATCCCACACTGGAGGAGCCTAAGGACATAACAGCAGTTACGAGCTACCTCTGCCTGGGACTGATGACTCTTTTGAGTCGATATACATCGAAGACAAATCAGAAGGTAGCATTTTTCTGGAAGGGGATTGAGAAGGCTAGCATTTTCCATTCTCCCAAGAAGAATGACAGCGGGAGAGGATTCAGGAGGTAAATTCGCAGCTTCACAAACCCACGGAAGTATCCAGTTGCTCAGCGGCACCCGTGCTCCCGGGAAGGGGAGCCGCAGAACACAGGGCTGGGGACCACCAGCGGGCCAGCCACACGACTGGGGCAGCGGCAGTCAGGGCAGCCCCGTCCCTCTGTTTCACAATGTCACAGCAAAGTAGCAACTAATGCTCTGGCCACCACTCAGCTCCTTTCTCCAAGGGGGAAAATGAAGGCTTTCAAACCCTCTAAAAGAGATGCAAGGATGCCCGAGAGAGAGCACGGTGTACCTGGGAGGCGTGTGTGCCCTGCCCTCTGTCCCCCGCTCCACAAAAGCTGACGCATTTTGTATAAAATGCTCCAGGAGCAGCAATCAAACAATAAGAGAGTAGAAAGCCAGCACTTAACAAAGTCAAAGGCAGGACACAAAGCAGTCGCTTGGCTCCGTCAGTGTTCGCAAGAACGTGCTCTCCTAGGGAGGGAGGGGTGTCACTATCAGTCGGCAGGTCGGGGTCTCCATCCCTGAGATTTTGGGGGCCTGGTCTGCTTGCTCTCCTCTCACTCAGCTCTGCGGAACCCCACCTGCCCATCAGAACATAACAGTACCTGTCCTCACTTACATGACTATTGTGTGTGTGCCCACGTGTGTATGTGTCTGTCTGTCCAGCTGTCCCTCCTCTAGATGCACGCTTCCGGGGACCACTCCCCACTGTTTAGCTCAGCACCCTGCACTCAGTAGAAGAAAATGGGAAAACTACAGACCTTGTTCACAAACAACTTTCATTCTAACTGGACCTGGAAGACAGCTGATGTGGACACACAAGGAACACACCTGAGGCTGCTTCTGCTGCGAGCGGCTCTGCTGAATTAAACCTCACGCCTCACTCCCTCCCCCTCCCCCCTCCAGCCCCCTGGTCTCCCAGCAGCTGGCCTGTCCTCTGCAAAGATTTACACAACTTGTCGTTGAGAAAGTCCACAGTCACTGATGACATTTTATTCTTTACCAGCTGGTGAAAGCCCTCTCCTTTGCCAACTAGACTGTCCCTCTGATTTATTCAAAAGTACCTAACGTGCACCCACTGTGTGCCAGACACACACAGGGCGCTGCAGACACAGGGCAAAGACTCACTACACCACTGCCAGGGGCTCAATTCTATTCCATGAGCCAAACACCAAGGGCGTCTCTGTGAAACACGTGCCCACAAAGAGCTTTCTAAAGCACACGTGGAGACCGCGCTCCTGGGCGTCACAGAGGCTCCCCTGAGGAAGGAACATTGTGCTGAGATCTGAGGGCTGATGAGATGCTAAATAAGGGGGTTCCAGGCTGCAGCCCCAAGATGCAGAGGGAAGAGGCGTGGGATGCAGCTGGGAAAGCAGCACAGACCTGACCCCAGGGCCTGCCGGCCGTGGCAGGAGCTCTGGTCCCCACCAAGGGGCCCGGGGGAGGAGTCCGACCAGAGTCTGACCTGACAGGGCTCAGGTGGCTGCATGGGACTGGGTAGCTGAGAATTTAGAGCGAGGCGAGGACCCCAGTGAAGAGACCACTGCAGGAGCCCAGGCGGACACTGGCAGGACCTCAGCACCGGGGGCAGGGGTGCTGTGAGCAGCATCGGGGTCATATCAGAAGGGGAGGAAGGAGGGATGGAGGGGGAGTGGCTCTCAGAGATGGCGACAGTCCCGGGCATGACCAATAGCAGGTGCTGGCACACCCTGCATCCCAGTGGAGACGTCCTGAAGGGTCAGAGTACAGAGGGAGGAGAGCAAGAAGACGCCCGTCCTGTGCCCAGGAGAGCTGCTGACATTGAGAGTCCACACGGGGAAAGAGAAGTAGGCGAGAGACAGGGGTAGGCAGAGGGCAGAGAAAAAAGAAAACCAGGTGCGGGTGGCATCAATGTGGCCGAGGGCACAAAATGCAACCCGAGGAAAGGGGAGTGTCTGCAGCACGGGGCAACCAGGGTGGGCCTCAGCAGGAGCCCTCCTGGGGGAGGAGAGGGGCACACGCTGCTGGGAGAAGGACAGAGAAGTTACAGGAGATAAAGGGCGGACAGCAGGCGAAAGATTCCACTGAGAAATCAACAGTGGAGTCAAGAGCTAGTCAGTACAGAGACAGAGGGAGAATTTTTTGTTTCCTTTTCTTTTCTTTCCTTCTATATTTTTCCCCTTTCTTTCTTTTTAAGATATAAAATTCCCGAGCATGAGAGGGACAGTTGAAGAAGTAGGAGAGAAGCATAACCAATAAAAACAGGTCTCTAAAGAGTCGTCAGGGGGTAGCACCCCAGCAGGGACACATGTATCATTGCTCAGGATGTGCACTGCACAAGGCAACTAGCAAAGAAAGGCAAGTGGGAGCTAAATCCAGCCTGCATTCTGCTCACCAAGCTGTGTATCCTGGCAGCGATACGTCTCCCCACTCACCCAGAGGACAGACCATCTCTTTCTAATTCACACAGAAGCACCACAAGCGGGACTTCCCTGGTGGTGCAGTGGTTAAGAACCCTCCTGCCAATGCAGGGGACATGGGTTCGATCCCTGATCCGGGAAGATCCCACATGCCGCGGAGCAACTAAGCCCGTGCACCACAACTACCGAGCCTGCACTGCAAAGCCTGAGAGTCACAACTACTGACGCCCGTGCACCTAGAGCCCATGCTCCGCAACAGGAGAAGCCACAGCAATGAGGAGCCCAGAATGAAGAATAGCCCCCGCTCACCACAACTAGAGAAAGCCTGCGCGCAGCAACAAAGACCCAACACAGCCATAGATAGATAAATAAATAAATTTACATTAAAAAGAAGCACCACAAGCTGGCACAGCTCCAGGCCTGTAGGATGAGTGAACAGACGGACTCTTGGAGTGCCGGGCACCTAACCCCTGGCTCTGTCCTCCAGTGGAGCAGACCAGGGAAAAGGGACGCTCACAGAAGTGCAAGGGGAATTATCACTGCACATGACACTTGACATGAACCTGTTCCCTGCTGGGGACACCAGGACGCAGCTAAATCTTAGGAGTCTGAGTCCCGAAACCTCCCAAAGGAAGGAATATCTCCAGAATAAATCTAACTCGAAGACACTTTTCAAGGACTTGCAGGACGTGCTGAGATAATTATTTAAGAGGGTAAAAGTAAAGATGTCTTTCCAACACCTTTGCTTTCTCACAAGTACCAGCTTGCTCAACTAGCTGATGAACCAGTAACTTGGTGACACAACTTGTTATAACACAATTTAAACACAGAGATTAAATTTGCCCAGTTACGTTGGGTTTCCAACACTTTCCTCAGAGGAGGAAACGAGGCCAATTTTCAAGGGAAAAGTGTATTTAAGTTGACTTTTGCTAAACCAGGGTAACTAAACACCAAAGGGAGTATTAGCATATGCTATATTTCAAACAACAGGAGCAGACGTCTGGGGGTGGAGGAGGACTCACCGTCCACATAAAATACCCAGCGCCTCTGGGTTCAGAATAATTTGGGCTAAATATAAAAGATGTCCATTGCAACAAGTAAACATGTAGATGTTAACCTAAACTAGGCCAAAGCCTGGAGACCAGTTCAGAAGGGACAGGCCATGTCCCTCCAAGTCCCTTCCACAGCTCTGTGCACTTGACTGTGTGAACTGATGGGTCACCATGGATGGAAACATGGGGCTCCACTGGGCAAAACTCCGCAAACCTAGCAGCTCGCTCCATGCTGCATTCACTGGGCCCCGGGCCTCTCAGCTCTCCCTGTAATGCACTGAAATAGGCCTGAGAGTGAGCCCTGGCGAAAGGTCCCTCCATCACTTCCGGTTCAAGGTCAACCTGAGCCAGTGATGTGGCCCAAGGGCATTTTGGTTCAGGAAGGCACCAACGGTCCCTCTGAAAACAATCAATGTTCTTGTCACTTAGCTCTCACTGTGACCTGAAAGCACCCCTCCTCCCCCCAGAGTTCAAGGAATCGGGGTCCCCTGGCAACAGTCCATCTCTGCGACACAGATTTTGGCCACAATACCAGTGAGACTGACAGAGGAGGGCCACGGGTCCTCTCTGTGAGCAAGTTCCTGCTGGCCGGCCACCAGTCTCCACTTTTCCTGCGTGACTCTGTAATAAAAGTGTATCAAAACTCTGATGACTTTGCAAGAGGAGCCGGGGGCCTGGGGCCTGGGGCCACTGCCTCAGAGCGCTCTCATCAAACAGCTTTAATTGGATCTCCCTGCGGTTTTCAGTTAAAGTGCAAATTGGGAGGGCTGGTAATTTATGGGAAGACCAGTCCTGGGTCAGCTGAAAATTCTGTCTAGAGAGGCCACGATTCATTCACATTTTGGGTTGGGGTTTTTGTTTTGTTGTTTTCCAGGGAAGGGGGGTGGTTCATATCAAAAGAAAGCCAAAAAAGTCCCTGCAGAGGGATAGGGGCCGTTAATTCCTCCAGGACATTCTTTAGGTTTGATTCACGCTCTCCCTTAGAACAGTGGGAAATGAATCAAGATAATTGTTTCTTAAAAGTCTGGTGACATAAGGTAACTAGACAATGAAGCAGGTCTGTTCACCTCAGCTCTACTGAGTTTACGGTTAAGTCTGCATCTAATCAAGGACTGAGGAATGGATATCCCCACGGGTGCTGAAAGCAGCCTCAGGTCGGAGCAGCTCAGAAGGTGACTCTCCCCCAACTTCCCTTCCAGCTGGAAGCGGGGCCTCAGTAAACACTTGTTTTCCGGCAGCCCTCCTGGCCAGCCGAGTGCCAGCTGTCACCAGCCCATGGTGACTGATTCATCGCCTCTGCCAACAGAGGGTCAGCCGCTGGGAAACTTGTCAGCGTGGGATTAAAAACGATGACTGCAGGCTGGGGAGCAGGGGAGGAGAAATCCCCTCGATTACAAAACTGAAGGGGAGCCAGTCTGCGAAATGGAGCCACTATCTCAGGGGTACGGGGTGCGAGAGCCCCGGAAAACAAGGTGGCAGTGATTAGTTCACAACACGAGTGAGAGAGAAAAAACCAGCGAGAAGAGCACGTGGGGAGGTGGGTGATGTTGAATGTCTCTGTGTCTCTAAACAGCAAGGTGAAATCACAGGCAGTGGACAGTTATTTTCTTCTCTTGTGAAGTCATTCAAGTGTTCTGAACAGAGGAGGTGGCTGGAGAAGTCTGAGGAAAGCAAACAGAGGAGCTGCTTCCAGTCCTATCAACCCTGGGCTCTTTCCAAACATTTCATCGTATCCTAGTCAGTTTTCTCCTCTCATCCAGGAGCTTGGCTCTCAGCAATGTTTACAAAGATGATCGGCAAGATAGCCCGGAGATGGAAACAACCCAAGTGCCCATCATCGGATGAATGGATAAAGAAGATGCGGCACATATACACAATGGAATATTACCCAGCCATAAAAAGAAACGAAATTGAGCTATTTGTAATGAGGTGGATAGACCTAGAGTCTGTCATACAGAGTGAAGTAAGTCAGAAAGAAAAAGACAAATACCGTATGCTAACACATATACATGGAATTTAAGAAAAAAAATGTCATGAAGAACCTAGGGGTAAGATAGGAATAAAGACGCAGACCTACTGGAGAATGGACTTGAGGATATGGGGAGGGGGAAGGCTGAGCTGTGACACGGCGAGAGAGAGGCATGGATATATATACACTAACAAACGTAAGGTAGGTAGCTAGTGGGAAGCAGCCGCATGGCACAGGGATATCGGCTCGGTGCTCTGTGACCGCCTGGAGGGGTGGGATAGGGAGGGTGGGAGAAAGGGAGACGCAAGAGGGAACAGATATGGGAACATATGTATATGTATAACTGATTCACTTTGTTATAAAGCAGAAACTAACACACCATTGTAAAGCAATTATACTCCAATAAAGATGTTAAAAAAAAAAAAAGATGATCGGCAAGAAAACCCTCACAGGCCGTACATCAGGGACAGCGAGTACATCATTACCCAACCCTGCCACCATCATCATCAGCGTCAGCAGCACCACCACCATCAGTATCACTGTTACCATCATCATCATCGTCATCAACATCATCATCACCATCATTGTCATTATCATCGTATCAATATCACCATCATTATCATCACCATTATCATCATCATGTCATTATCAGCATCAATCACTGTTGTCATTTTCATCATCATCATCAATATCATCGTCATCATCGTCATCATCATCATCAAACTAAAATTCAAACCACAGCACGTTCCCAAGTTCATGCAAATGGACTCTTATAGAAACAAAACCATAGAATACATACCCTGGCCCTTGTGGTTGACTTCTTTGGCAGCAATGACTTTGTTTATAACAGTCTGAAGGAAGTCATTCTCCCCCGCCACCCTGGGTGAAAAACGGGATGACATGTTCAGCGGCTTGTGTCGAATGGCGTCGTCCAACGCGAGCCTGGAGGGCACGGGACGACCAAGACCACAGGAGACAAAGGGGCACAGGGACCCAGAGGTCACGGTAACAAGGGAACACAAGAGATCATCATCACCGAGTGCGAGAGAGAGTCATCACAAGTCAATGCACGACAAAGGACAGGATAGGTGACAAGAGAGACAGGGAAGAGCATTGATCAGGAAAATGCTGAACCGCACAAGAGGAGTAAAGCGAACGAGGTCGGCCCCACCCCCGGGAAATAAAGGTGAACCAGGGCACCACTCCATGTCTATCAGACAACTTACTAAAAGGGAACTTATCTGAAAATAACATGGCCGAACAGCATTTAATCCCAAGGAATGTTTAGGACCATTTCTTCTTTTTCATTAATTCTTGACCATATAGCATAGGTCAAGGGGTGGGTGCTTTGAAGGGAAAAGCAAAACCAAGACAAAAAAAAACAAAAGATCCCTCGGACCTAACTGCTTGGGAAGCTTGGGTAGCAACCACTCTGCTCCATCAGACTGTGTACTCAACGTAGCCTAAAATAATTAAATGTGAAAAGAGTGGCATAATCCTCAGAGAACACAACTACCATGCCTGAAGAGTAAAACTGTGACACAATTATGAATGTAAATCATCAATGTTTTGGGGACTCATGGATCAGGAGCTTTTAATAGAAGCTGCACTAGGACTGAGAAAACAGAAACAAACGGGCGACATGGGCAAAGGGAAATACTGTGTAGCACAGCAAAGCACAATATGCAACAAGCGAGAAAATGTACATCAGGTACATAATGTCTACAATTATTCCTGGAAACTAGGACAAGCGCTATTCATCACTTGAGCCCACGTTACTCAAGAAAGCTGAGTCCTGTTTTCATTTACTTCACCAAGTTAAGAAAGACAGAGAGAGGGCTTCCCTGGTGGCACAGTGGTTGAGAGTCCGCCTGCCGATGCGGGGGACGCGGGTTCGTGCCCCGGTCCGGGAAGATCCCATATGCCGCGGAGCGGCTGGGCCCGTGAGCCATGGCCGCTGAGCCTGCGCGTCCGGAGCCTGTGCTCCGCAACGGGAGAGGCCACAGCGGTGAGAGGCCCGCGTACCGCAAAAAAAAAAAAAACAGAGAGAGAGAAATGTACTCTATGCTTCCTTCCCTAAAATGTACCCTGTGGTATAACAAATCAGTTTTAATGGAGCAAAAAATGGGTTTCATTAGCATGGCATTTCCCAAAGAACTACTTCCATTGCTTATTTTGCTATTAAAATCATGCTTCTCTTTTGTTTCTAACACTGACCATATGAATCTGTGTATCAGTCTTCCTTTAGTGGAGCAGGAAGCCACAAATTACAGTAAGAAGTGAACATGTAATTAAAGTGGACATTTCACTACAAGAGAGAAAAAGGTGGCAGCAAGATGCCACCTCAAATAGGTCATAACAAGTCCCGGTGAAATTGAGATTAGTGAGTCTAAAACTAACCCCCCTCACTTTTCAAACCGTAACCCAAGTTTTCTTCTTCCCTTGACTTTTCCCAGAAGACACTAGTAGGCAACAGGTAATTTCAATGCACTGGTGCATTTGGGCATCAAGAAACTCTGAGGTCTAATGAATAAAACGGCATTCAAAACATCACTGGGCTGCATTGTTTTTCTCATGGGCAACTTAAGAGTATCGTTTTATAATGGTGTGTTTTAGTTATTACCTCAATATCTGCCCATGTTCCAAGATTATGTTCTCCTTGTTTACTAAAGAAACTTCCAGATTCTGCAGAATGGAGTTCCCTTTGTAACTCTCTTCACCAGGTATGATTCCAAAGTATCACGTTCCAACAGAACGTTCTATGATGACGGGAATGGTCTCTACCTGCACTGACCAATCTGGTAGCCACTGGCCACCTGTGGTACTGAAGACTTTAAATGGAACTAGTGTGATGGACGCACTAAATATTTAATTTTAGTTAATTTTCATGAACTGAAATGGCCACATGTGGCTAGTGGTTACAGTGTTGGACAGAAGAATAAATCTAAAGCAATGAAGCCACAAAAAACCTTCGCCTCCAGTTGTGTGGTGAGATACGTAAAAGCGAACCTCAATTTCAAGCACATTAATGCAATGTTTTCTGTTATTCTAAATGCCTACTGAGCCATGCTTCAAGATGCTGTCTGACCAGATCACCTGCCTGTAAAGGAAAACACTCTGTTCCACCTTGAACAAGTGGTTCTCAAGCCCGGGGCTGAAGGCGCGGTCCGTCGTGCAAAGACAGGGGTGCAAAGGGAGACCACCTCCTGCTCCCCCATCCCCCCAGGACAGGACTCCCCGCACCACCCGCCAACCTCCAAGCCCCCTCAACCAACATCTGAAAACAACCAGAACTGGCTAAAATAAAATTTCTTTCAAGCCTGGAATCACTTAAGTAGAAAGAGAAATGAGGAGAAAAGACAGAATGCAGGGCACTATGACAGGTCATTCTAACTCAATTTATCCTTTACTCTGTCTTCTAAGATTTCACACCGCCAGGAGGAAGCCCCCTCTTGTAGTTAACCTAAACCCCTCTAATTCCTCCTCCTTTCTCTCTGTCTAAGGTGGAGAAGTGTCCTTGAAGGGACTACAGACCATTATCCAGGCGCCCTCTGGCTTTAATCTCCAGGGAAATAACACCAATTCTTTCAACCTTTTCCACGGGAACTACCTTCAAATCGGAGAATCAATTTAATGAATCTCCTCCAAGTGCTTTCCCAGCACACCTCTCTATAGACTTCAGGCCAGAACTAGACAAACCCTAAAAATGGCAAAGCACAGACAACGTCCACTCGAGGCAGCCCCAGAGACAGAAAAATCACAAGTTACAAAAGAATTCGTTCTTCTTGTGTGCGGTTTTTTTATTTTGAAGACAGCAACTTCCCATGAGGAATTTGAAACTACTGTACTTTGAAACTGTGAATAGCTACTAGAATAAATCAATTATGTGAAGAAACATGCATGCTCAGATTGGAATTGTAATTCTGAGCGTCCCACAGGATAAGGCACGTCAGGGATCACACGTAAAATCTTCTACTCGCAAGACCATAAACTGTAACCCAGGTTTCTTGCGACTACAAAAATGCCCTTCACTAGAGCAGCGACTAAACAGATGTTTCATTATTATTCAATAATCAATTCCTGTTTGTGCTGAATTTATAAACTGAATTATAAAGATAATTATTACAAACATACATTTTCCATATTCTATCTGGTTAAGTACTTTGCCCCATACTTACGGCTGAAAGGGAATGAAATGCTGTTTGTCTTCATCATCTACTTTTCCATTTATTATATCTGTTACATCCATCACTGGGGACAAGAAAAGAACAGAGGCGGTTTTGCTTAAATGCTATCATCAGAGAAGACAAACAAACAAAAGAACATCGGAATGTCCTCTGACCAACCACAAGCATAAACTGGTGGAATTTTCTTATATTCAAGTTTAAAGTATTTCCACGTTTGAAAGACCAATCAAGTTATCAGAAAACACCAGCCCAAATGGGGTTGGGGCTTAAACAGCAGAGTTCCACTTAATAAATTCCTTTGTCTATTACCCAACTGGCACCGACTGAGTTGCATTTTCCAATAGAACCTTGTGTGTTGATGAAATGTTCTATCCCAAGGAGCGTCTGAAATGTGGCCGGTGGAATGGAGGAACTGAATTTTTACTCTGATTTCATTCTTATGGCAAAACAGCCGCATGTGGCAGGGCGACCACACTGGACAGCACCGCTCTGGAGCCTCACATCAGCCACGGCACGGCCCCAACAAGGAAACAGTACATCAAGTGGCTACGGTTTACCCACCCCACGCTGGCATCCGTGGACACCATTTCAAGAAACACTGGACAGCTAATCCCCTCACTCACCTACTGTATGGTTGAGGAAACTAGGCTCAAAGACCTGAATGAATTTGCCCCAAATCTGGCAGCTGGAACATCACCGATGCCCAGCTCAGACCAACACAGCGAGAAACCCCGAGAAGAGCCCTAGGGGCGCTGGACAAGTGCTCTGTCTCTGCTCGGCTACAACTGACTGCAGGTAAGTGAGCAACACGCCTCACTTAATTCCTTCTGCACGGTGCCCTCTTTAACAACATACAATCATATATTAAAAATGGGGACCATTTCTACCACCTCCCTCCACCCTAAAAAGGGGCAAGGGATTTGCAGGACCAGAACAGAAGCATCCCTCCTGTTGTTAAGATGCTCATATGGCCAAGACTACATCTTTACCACCAGTTCTGAACCAACAAATAGAGCTCATTTTTCAGCCCAAGTCCAATCAGCCTTCGGTATTTGCAGCAGCAGCTCAGACAACTGGCTCTATATGGGTCAGAACAAGTGAGTCTGAACCCAGGAGACTACCTCCTGCAGCCCAGGCCGCAGTGAGCAGCTCTCCTGTGTCCGCAGACCTCTCTCCTCTGGGACTCATCCCACCAGCTGACTATGAGTCTCTCTGATAATCCAGCTCCCTTGTCAAAGCCCCGTCTCTAGCCCTGGACACATCCAGGAGCCCAGCAACTACTGGCAGGAAGGCAGCATGTGAGCAAGAAACACAACCTAGGTCTGAGCACCATTAAGTTCAAAGCAGCCTTAGCTCTGCTACTTCCTGGGAGTGACAGCCCCTTTGGGCCCCCAGCCCAGTCTCAGAGGGAAAGGCGTTGAAATCGCCCATCACCATGTCTTTCCCTCACTGGTCTTCAGCACACAGGCCCTGGTGAAGAAAGTTCTCGCTGTGATTGGGACTTTGGGCATCAAAGGTCCCCATTGCCCAGGGAAGAATGAAGGACTTGGGGGCGTCACCCCCAAAGTAAGAGCCCAAGCATTTCTATGTTCAGGTATGAGGGTCCATCTTAAGAAAGCCAAGAGTCCACTATTGGGCAGATACCCTGAGAAAACCATAATTCAAAAAAGAGTCATGTACCCCAATGTTCACTGCAGCACCATTTACAATAGCCAGGACATGGAAGCAACCACAGTGTCCATCGACAGAGGAATGGATAAAGAAGATGTGGCACATATATACAATGGAATATTACTCAGCCATAAAAGGGAGTTATTTGCAATGAGCTGGATGGACCTAGAGTCTGTCATACAGAGTGAAGTCAGTCAGAAAGACAAAAACAAATATCGTATACTAACACATATATATGGAATCTAAAAAAAAAAAAGGTTCCAAAGAACCTAGGGACAGGTCAGGAATAAAGACACAGACGTAGAAAATGGACTTGAGGACGGGGCGGGGGGAGCTGGAGCAAAGTGAGAGTAGCATGGACATATATACACTACCAAATGTAAAACAGATAGCTAGTGGGAAGCAGCTGCATAGCACAGGGAGATCAGCTCGGTGCTTTGTGACCACCTAGAGGGGTGGGATAGGGAGGGTGGGAGGGAGGCTCAAGAGGGAGGGGATATGGGGACACATGTATGCATATGGCTGATTCACTTTGTTGTACAACAGCAACTAACACAGTGCTGTGAAGCAATTACACTCCAATAAAGATCTATTAAAAAAAAAAAAAAGAAAGCCAAGAGTCCAGCTGTATGTAGTCACCAAAGGTGTGTGACAGAGGAGGATCTAAATGGCTCAGAAACATGACATCACACGATGCAGGGGGTAGACGGAAGGTGGCATCAGGATGCTGGTGATGGAGGAGGGACAGCACAGGTAGAAAGCCAAGAAGGGAGGGATGAGAAGCAGGCTTGAGTGACAACTCCCCACAGCCTGCTCACAGCCACCGGGCACCACACATCCAGGTGGCCAAGATACACAGCATCCGCTTCTAGGGGTTCGTCCTCTCCCAACAGTCAGAAGAGACACAAAGATCCAAGTTCAAGGATGTGCACCGCATACCTGGGCAAGAATATGTTTTAATAGCTCCCCAGGCTGTGTATGTGATTGTACAAGTGCAAATGAGAAATACACTTAGGGCTGAGAATCGTTGCCTTAAAAGATTTACCTTTTGTGCCCAAAGTGTACATGGCCACATCGCACGATGAAATGTCCTCCCTCCGTCTCAGAGCAGACAGGAGTAGGAAGTTGGGAAACACATAAGCAGAAGGCTCAGGTCCTTACGTAGCATCTATAGAAACACACCAGCTCAACAGCTCAGGAAAGCCAGCCCTCTGGGATGAACGTGGACGGTAAGAGATCGCTTGCCCCCTCCCTACCTCACCCCACTGCTCCCTTTTGCTCTGAACCTAAAACTGCTCTAAAAATAAAATCTGTTTAAAATGGGCCAAAACAAAACTAAACGAAACTAAGCCCTGAGTTTCCTTGTAGCCCAGGTAAAGAGTCCTTCCAGCTCTGCTCATACAAGAAATCCAGTGATGTATCGGAAAGGAAGAATTTTCTCACATACCTATTGATATAAATCCCAAGAACCACGGAAAGGACAGGAAGAAATAGAGGGCTGCGCAATGAAACTCCACTGCAGCCGCCAAACCGTGGAGAAAATCACTTCCCAAACGGTGAAAACTGAGTGACACTGCAAGAGGTCAACTAATCAGGACGTCCTGGGGACACTTTCCTCTCCCCTCCACAGAGATAACTCATCACTCCCTTTACGTGTGCTGTCACCAAAAACAGAACAAAAACAGAGCACACGTCCGCAGGATAAAAGGCCCCTATTTGAAGAGAACTCTGCCCTCTCCGGGCTTTCTGCTCCTTCTACCTTTTCATCCCTTTGACCATTCCGTGTAAATTCATCCCTAAATCTATCAATCGCCAAGTCCAGAAACCCTGCAACCCTCCAGTGACTGGCTTCCCTCCAGGATGAGCATGTGGGTCAGGGTCTCCTCCAGGAGACAGGATCCACTTTCAAACCAAATATACAATTTGCACCTGAAGCTTGTGGAGCAAAGACCCTGAGCTGAATGTGGACCTGAACCCATGCAGAGAAGAACGAATACATTTTTTTTTTTTCTCTCCAACAGAAAAGCTTATAAAGCAAGCAGCCCGCTGTCCAATATTCAACGGCAGCTCGTATTCACGGCAAAGGTGATGATCTTGAAACTCTTAAGAAAAAGGAAAGAAGTGGATTACCGGCCACCCCGAAAGGCCGCCGCAAGCCGGAGGTCAGCTTCCTTGTGTTATTGTCTCTCAGTTCCATGCGACCCACTCGAACAATCTGACACACAAAACTGATTTTCTCCCTTTTCAGGTCTTTGCTTCCGAGATCCTAGAAATATTAATTTCCATAAGTTATTTTGGAGAACCATTATTCAATGCAGGTTCAATTGAAACAGACAGTAGAAAGATGGATTGCGACTCTTTTCTCCAACCAGTTTTTAGCATTTTAATAAGTCATTCACAAAACAAAAAGGAGCTGAATCACAAAAGTGAATTAGCATTAAATGAACTTAAGATCCAAGTTTAAGAGACATACTCAACGTAATGAAGTACACATCTTTGTCATGGGGATTCTAAGGGTAGCTAGAGACCCAGGAGATCCCTGGGAAGTTATGTTATTATAGTAAATTAACAAGTATTAAAGGCATCCCAAGGTCCCATGCTCTAGTGTGGTGAGAAGTCAGACAGCAGTCATTAAAAATAGTCATTAGAATGGTGAGCAATTCAAATGAACATCTTTGGATGCACTTACAGTGAAAACAGCTCGCAAGTTATGTAATCTGTCTATATCTTTAGGCAATCCTGAACTTGACCAGCGAACCAGGTAGTTTTCACTTGAAAAAAAGAAATAAAAGCAAGTTAATTTCCCAAATAGAACAGGGTACCGAATGTACATCCACACTGACTTCTAATTAATACCACGCAGGTCCACTACGCAGACAACTAAATGGGTTCAGAAATATCAACCACATCAGACACAGCTGTCTGCCATTAACATATAAGCAATTTCCATACAGGATAGTATGCAAGGACGGCCTATACAAAATCCTTGAGGTTTTAATTTTGGATGCTCAGGGTTATAATTCCAAAGGAACTATATGCAAATGGCATTTCAAAGCTTTTATTACTTTTTTAACCACTTTTTTAAATTGAAGTATAGTTAATTTACAATGTTGTGTTAGTTTCAGGTGCACAGTACAGTGATTCAGTTATATACATATGTATTCTTCTTCAGATTCTCTTCCATTATAGGTTATTACAAGACACTGAATATAGTTCCCTGTGCTATGCAGTAGGTCGCTGTTGTTTATTTTACACAGTTGTGTGTATATGTTAAAAGTTTATTATGAAAAGCGTATCTGTTCATTTGGAACAATTATAGTCTCACATTCACCATTCATTCATTTATAGTATAAAGTAAAACTGCCTGATTATTTCAGAGCCTGACACAAACCAAATATGACCTAAAAATACATATTGAATCCTACAACAAGAAGAAATAAAGTCCTTATCAGAAGTGGCAATGAAATTTGTTCTGTTTTCTGTCATATACTAAGTTTTTAAATTTTCAAAAATACGAGTGAAGATTCTGGACTTTTAAAACACACACACACACACACACACACACACAGTTTAAACCATACTTTTTCCCTCTGGACAAAGAGAAAGTTATACCGAGGAACAAAAACAAGAACTGAGAAAGAGAGCACATGAGAAAGGACAGACATGGCAGAGATGGGATTTACAATATTTTATTGAACATTCTTTGAGAGCCTTTACATAGCAGGCACCGTTCTAGACACTGTATTCCACCAACCATCTCAGAGAAATAACAGTAGGTCAAAGGTCCAGAAATGACATTCACAGAGAACCAAAGCTCGAAAAAGCAAGATTAAGACAAGAGCAATACATTGGGTGGGGCTTGGGGGGGGGCGGGGGCAACAAACAAAACATCCTCTAAAGACAACATAGGAAGCATGACTTCAAGCTGCAGTTGCGAGGTCCTTATGATATTACAAGACTCAGCTTTACCGTCAAATATCCACGTACGTGCAGGAAAGCTACCTGGGGGAAGTCTGGCCAGCTGATCACCCCTAGGGCTCCCTGCAAGAGCAAGACTTTGTGGGGGGTCCTGAGGCCATCTTCCCAACAGTAACCGAAGAGGAAAGACAGCAGCCAGGGAATGTCACTGACCTGATGAACTTGGACTCCACGGGGTCATACAGAGACATGAGCACTTCGGCATCTTCTCCGATTTTACACACCACGTTTTTGAGGTTAACAAACAAGGCCAGAGAAGGGGTGGCAGCAAACTTGGCTTGTCTGTTAATGTCTATGTTCTGCTTTTGAGACTGTCAGTGGAAATAAAACAATACAACAGAAAGTCGACAAGAGCAACACTCTTGGCTACCCCTTGCTTTGTGCATTCCCTACAGAACAGAAAACCATGTGAAACTAGCTGCAGTAACACAGCAAAGCCCTTCATGCAGCGTCTTCCTTGTCTTCACCTGACACTCTTATCACAGGCACGCACCCAACTGAAAATAACAGTGCCCTGTGCAATGGTCCCAGTCGCATAACAGCTTATACTGAGTATTTTCAGATACAAAACACTTAGGGGCCCAGTCAATGAATCAGAACGGAGACTACTACATGTGGAGTTGCTTGTCTACTTTTTGGTTCTCCCATTAGATCAAACCCTCCGAGGACATCTCTGTTATTCCTCATTATGGCCTCAGTACCTGGCACAGAGTAGGTGCTCAACAGCTGCTGAATGAATGGACGGCTTGATCAGGCAATCGAGTTCTCAGTGTCAACTACATACAAGATACCATTAAAGGCCATGGAAGATGGAAAAGATCAATAAGATACGTGTCCCCACCCTCACTGAGCTTATTTTGTTTAATTAATTCTTATTGGAGCATAGTTGCTTCACAATGTTGTGTTCGTTTCTACTGTACAGCAAAATGAGTCATTCTTACATATACATATATCCCCACTTTTTTGGATTTCCTTCCCATTTAGGTCACCACAATGCATTGAGTAGAGTTCCCTGTGCTATACAGTACGCTCTCATTAGTTGTCTATTTTATACGTAGCATCAATAGTGTATATGTGTCAATCCCAATCTCCCAGTTCTTCCCACCCCCCGTTCCTCCTCGGTATCCATACATTTGGTCTCTACGTCTGTGTCTCTATTTCTGCTTTGCAAATAAGATCGTTGAGCTTAGATATGTCACTCTCCTCCTCCTATCAGAGGAAACACAGAATCGAGTATTGTTTCCCACGAGCTAAGACCACAAGCCAATGTCATTAAAACCCTGCCCCCTGAGCTGAAGCACACCCCTCTCAAGAGCTGAAATGCTTTCAGGTCATCAGCAGCATGTTTTGATGCTGGACTCCATTCCACCCCTCGTCGTATGAAATATACTGTGCAGCTGTGCCTTTTCAGGTCCTTTTCAGTGCACGTAATGGGCATCAGTGGTGATGTTTTACTAATGTAGTAAACCGCTGCTGAGAAACTGTGTTCCATGTGTAAATGGCATATTGCAGAGAGGTGAAATTACCTTTTCTTCTTGTAATCTTTCCTCCACTTGTTTAGAAGCGACTTCGTGAGCTCTGAAAAGACTAATCGTGCTAGTTAGTTCCGGATCCAGAATGTTCCCATCTTCATCTCTCACCACCAAGTCCAAATCAAGGATCCTAGAACAACAAGGATTCAGAACTGCACAACCCAAGGGCTCTGAATTCTCTAACAAACTTCAGTCCCAGCAACTGAGCAGAAAACATCACCGAAAGTCAGGGCACCCACACAATATTAGGAAACACAATTCTGCAAGGTCACCGCCTTTAACTTAAAATGTATACCCTTGGAATTTAAAAAAAAAAAAAACTTATTCAGTTTTTACTTCCATTGCCGTAGTGGCTTTGTCTTACAGATCTACAAAGTCCAAATGAAATGTACGTTGCTAATTACCATGTGAACTGTATGGACAATTTTGTTTTGTTTTGTTTTTGTTTTTGTTTTGTTTTTTTGCGGTACGTGGGCCTCTCACTGTTGTGGCCTCTCCCGTTGCGGAGCACAGGCTCCGGACACGCAGGCTCAGCGGCCGTGGCTCACGGGCCCAGCCGCTCCGCAGCATGTGGGATCTTCCCGGACCGAGGCACGAACCCGCGTCCCCTGCATCGGCAGGTGGGCTCCCAACCACTGCGCCACCAGGGAAGCCCTGTAATGGACAGTTTAAAGTACACACATGCCATGTATATGCTGTGGCACATGTGTGTATATAAATCTGTGTGTGTATGTGTACGTATGTACAGTCACATGCCCACCAACATGCCCAAATATTTACAGCTGGTGGTTGGGGAGAGGTGGGAGGAGGCACACCCACCACTCCATTTCCTCACCACGGTCTCTGGCAGCTTCTACTGCACTACTTTCCTTCTACCTAGAGTCAGTTCTAATCCCTTAATTAGCCCAACAGAAGATTGTCGATAAAGACGTTCTACTGTTTCAACACGGAACGTACCATCCGCAGTGATGTTAAGCCACTTTCTGGCCAGACGGCTAAAGGTAGTAGCCACCTTACAACACAGGCAGCATCTGACTAATAAACCTGTCTGTCTACATCTGGAAATGTTTTTTGGCAACATTCTCTCCATTTCCCCAAATCCAACGAAATAGGTGATTTTTACCACAATTTTTATTTAAAGAATAAACAAAGGCAATTATATAAAGAAAGAAACCAAGAGCTGTGCTACGGTGGTGTGTTCTGGTTTTCTTTTAATAAGACGTGAGGATCTTAACCACAGATGCCTTACACTTTGCCTTTCGGATTTTTCTTCCTGCTATTAACAAGTCTATAGAAGCGGGGCGTTTTTATTTTTTTTAACCATACAACAAAGGAAAACATCTTTTGAAATGAAGATAAATTTCAGTTAGAGAATATCTTTAACAGTTACAAGTTGAAGAGGAAAGTTGAGTTGGCAGTAAAACGTCCATTTAGATGAACTAATCTCTGACTCCTCCGAAGGCCACACACCTTAAAGCTACAGGTGAAGGAGTCTAATAACGTGTCAAGCAGGTTCAGTTTTGTCAGTTGTGCTGGACCACTGCACTATTTGTGCAAGGAAATCACAAAAACCTCATTTCGTCCTGTTAATATATCTACTGAGCAAATTCACGGATGGTGAAACACCACCAACTGCCTGTCGGCAGCCCAGGGTAAACGGGCTTTTAAAGGAACAGAGGCTTTTTCCTTTGCATGAAAAGAACCTTAGTGGTTGTAATGATTGTGAGGAATTTCAAGAGGTAATATGCTCTTATTAGCTGTCTTTGTAACAAGATTCACCAATTCGGGGAAAGCCCCTCCCTCTTAAATATTACTGCTCGTCCCCTGGGAGGAGCCAGTGCTGGTGGGGGTGGAGCCAATGCTAATGAAGTGGGATCTGTTCTTATGTGGGCAGGGCCAGTGCTGGCGTGGGCCGAGTCAATGCTGTTTAGGGTGGGTAGGGGTTCCTGTTCTGGTGTGGGCAGGGCCAGTGCTGGCGTGGGCAGAACTACAAAGCATCTGGCTTTAGGAAGACTCACCAGAAGGTCCTGCAGGCCACACAGAATCAGGCTCCCTGAGAAGCAGAGGTTCTGGCCATGCTCCAGCCTGCTGTGTACACCCTGCCATGTACCTCAGGCCTGCCAGTACAGCTGGTCAGACCCATTTCACAAAGGAGGAAACCTAAGCTCAGAGAAACATCTAAAAGACCCCAGGGCCTGGATTCTGAGCCAGAACCCTCTCACGGCAGAGCCCATGCTCTTTCCGGAATGCCATGAGGAAACTGCCACAGGAAGTGGTCTCTCAGGGATCTTCCATGCGCTGTTCTCAGCAGCTGGTGCTCAGGTGGTTCTGAATCCAGACTGAGCCTCCACTGTGAAGGTGCACTGCAGCAGAGCGAGGGACTCTAACACCATTAGAAACTAAATCCGTGGAAGCCCAAAGCACCTCTGGTGGTGGTGGGGGGGGGGGGCGGGGGGGAACACCCTGAAATTACGTGCAAAATTCTGTGTGTAGGTGTTATGTATGTGCATTTTCCTAGAGAGATGGTCCATGACCTTAATCACATTCTCAAATGTCTCCCAGAAATCATTTTAAAATCCGACTGTGAACACAGTGATTTTATTTCTATTTTGTTTTCTGAAGAAGGAACTAGAAAGATATGCACAGAGTATTGGGCTTTAGAGAAGTTATGGAGTAGATCTGAGTTCCTTGGGCAAAAACCTATCTTGTTAAGGACTGCATTTCCTATCAAAGTAGTAAATTACGTTTGGAAATACTTCCCTTTCTTAACTAGATTGTTCCACGACATAATGTACTTTGGCTTCCCACGGCCAAATGAAGCAGGTGGTTTCTGGACATAAGTTCAAAATATGATACTCCAAGAGAAAATAGAAGCAAAGCTCCAAAAGTTTGGGTTT
Organism: Delphinus delphis; assembly: GCF_949987515.2. Classification (NCBI taxonomy): domain Eukaryota; kingdom Metazoa; phylum Chordata; class Mammalia; order Artiodactyla; family Delphinidae; genus Delphinus; species Delphinus delphis. The sequence continues at coordinate 5,411,819 of NC_082698.1, forward strand.
TTAGGCAGGTGGTCTTGAAGAGGGTTTCACTGCAACAATATCTCATATCCTATACCCAGAAATCTCTGGCTTCCTGGGGGAAAAAAACATTAAAAAGCCTTCTCTTGTAGGCTTTTCTAATCCAAACATTACATCTTACTAATAATGCAGCTTTTAAAACCTTTTCACACTTGAAAGTCTGAATTACCAGAAAACAAAACTGTTATAATTCTGATTTTTACAAAACACTTTTTTGAGTTTTTCCAGGGCTCCCTTCAGCTGAATGGAGCTATTTTCTGAGCTTTACATCCTAATGTGTAAAATGAGGAGGCTGGACTAAACCAGTAGTTTCCCAATCTGCTGTCCGTCACAGTCCAAGTCTATTCTGAAAGACTGGGATTTCTAGCCAGCATTCCAGACGCCAGCAATCAGGATCTTAAGGAGTGGTTCCCAGGATGCTATATTTTGAAAGCTTTCCAAGTGATTCTGATACAGACCAGCATTTGGGGGTCCTGTGACCAGATACTTTTTAAGGCTTCTTGCAGCTCTGACATTATATGAACAGTCAGATAGTTACCCGGTAGAAAAGGCATGGCCTCATTCTGGTTACAGAACCTGGGAGAGCTGGGATGACTGTGCATCAGAAATGCATGCCCACACTAGGACACGCATCTCTGTGAGAGAGTGAGTGCACCATTGTTAAAGGCATTCAAGCGGAGCTGGGCGGCACCCCGCTGTAAATGGGAACTTTTGCATGAGACATACTCCTGTAAAACAATTACGTGTTGTTCATATCGAAAATGCAAATTTAGCTGGCTGTATACTTTTTCCAACAAAAGGTCTCACATATTTATTATTAAGCCAATAATAATAGTTTCTGCACTAGTGCAGAAATACTGACACAAAAATAAAACACATCCGGCTGTTCAGATACTAGTGATGGCCTCAGAGAGATACGGTAACATGCAAGTGACCTTGACACAGCATAAATATGTGTGCCACCTCACGCGAGGCTCCTTATAGACCCAGCTTGGTTCTTCTCCAATGTCTTCTCTTGGAATTGTACCCGATTTTATTACCAGTTTTCTTTCAAATCCGTTGGGGAATAGGACAATTCTCCTCCTGTTCCTTGGCCAGGAATCGCTTGATCCTGAAAGTCTTGTGAGAAGACATGGCAAGGAGCAAATTCAACCACACATAGGATGACGGAGAAGAGAAGAGACCAGCTGGCTGTATTTCTGTTCGCCAAATCTGGCGTCCCTACACTGGTGCCAAGTTTTAAGGTGCCCTTCGATGTCCCTTCCAACTTTCAGAACGCAGAATTGCACAGAAAGAAACCTGGTGCTTTTGTTACTACACAAAGTACCCCCATGTCTGGAATCAAGGTCAAATACTGTCAGCAGGAAGGAAAAGTTCCCCGTCAGGGGAATCAATGCACGGTCCCCTCTGAAAGAGTGACAATGACAGGTTATCCCAGGCCCATCTTCTTGAAAAGAATACTTTTCAACAGTGACTCAGAAAACCCCTGATCTTCAGGATCCAAGAGAAAACAGCTCATCCTTTTAAAAATGAAACCCGTGCCATTATTTTGACGTTAGAAATTTTGTTTTATCGTAAGATTGGATTCTATTCTCCTCAAGGTTTATGGGGATGCTGTTATATTGGATAATGTAAGCATGAAATCATCTTTCAAATAAACAAACCTGTTTCCATAATCAATCTTGGCAGTGACTTTCTTCTTCAGTTCTTTGAGCTCATCCTGCGGCAGAGTTCCAGAAAGAATCTGCGATCGCCACTCAATAAGGTCGTAGATCATGTGCCGAACGTTTCGAAACATCTCCCTGTTATCTTGCTAGACGAGGGAGGAAAAGCCAGATGTTAAGTTCTTGATTTAAAAGAGCACTGTGGATTTCTTTTTTTCTCAAATAGACATGTCTGTGCTTTATATGATGGTGTTCAATTAATGTCAAATTAAAGATGTTTTTAGCATGGAACTGAACACATTAGATAGAATTTGGTTCCCATCACACACGAAAAGATGAAAAGAATAAAAGACAACGCGCGATCTTGCATATTCCAGCCAAGCAGAGTAGACCAGGGCACGATCTGGACTTGGAGCCTCAAAGCCAGCACGGGAGCTTCTAGAATCTGGCCTATGAACGGGCAACCCTTGTAGCTCCCTGAGGAAGTGCCCAGCCTACAGATCTTGCCTACTGAGACTTCAGAATACCTTCTCCCCCAATAATTCTCAGCACACAGAGAAACTCAACCCCGAGGCCTGTCGGCTGAGCTACAAGAGAACGTGCCTCTGGGCTCTTCTGGTGACTGTGGTGCATTTGGCACGTGCAGAGAGGCTTCTGCAAAAGGCAAAATCTGAGTCTACAAAAGCTCTCGGTGCGTTTAGGCCAAAAGGGAAGCACAAACAAGATACAAAATTCGTACCGCTTATCACTTTCTACATATTCCAAGGGGGTTGATGGCACAAAGAAAAGCAACAGTTTTGCAACAGCAAGAGTACAATTCATTAAGATGGACTTCCCTGGTAGCGCAGTGGTTAAGAATCCCCCTGCCAAGGCAGCGGACACGGGTTCGAGCCCCGTTCCAGGAAGATCCCACATGCCACAGGGCAACTAAGCCCGTGCGCCACAACTACTGAGTCTACGCTCTGGAGCCAATGAGCCACAACTACTGAGCCTGCGCCCGAGAGCCGGCGAGCCACAACTACTGAAGCCCGCGCGCCTGGAGCCCGTGCTCTGCAACAAGAGAAGCCACTGCAACGAGAAGCCCGCGCACCGCAAAGAGTACAATTCATCAAGAAAATGAGGAATCACCCAAAGGAAAAAGAACCCTGTGGTTCTTTCCATGAAAAAAAATCTAGGTGAAACCTAACTTGATAAAATTCTACATGGCATGGTGCCTATAAAAGATTAAAATGTGGTCATTGCTACATTTTAGAATAACTTCTCCTCTACACAGCTGAATCTCTCACCCCCACTATTTCTATATTTGACATCCTTTCTAGGAATTTCTAAGACCCCCACCACTTACCCATCCTATCATGCCCCAACAGATTATCTTCCATCCCATGAGCTTTTTTCCTTAGTATGATCCTAATCTTAATTTCTTTCTTTTTTTTTTTTTTTTTTTTTTTTTTTGACCACGCCACAAGGTTTGCAGAATCTTAGTTCCCCAACCAGGGATCGGACCTGGGCCCACGGCAGTGAAAGCACTGAGTCCTAACCAACCACTGGACCACCAAGGAATTCCCATAATCTGAATTCCTTAAATGAAAACTAAATAATCAAAATCACTGGTTTATTCTAAAATTAAGTTTGTTTCCATCTTATTAATCCTCCTTGTCCAGTTTTATAAAGCATTACCAAATACCTAAAATCCTCAATATCTTCCTAACTTGTCTACAGCCACAGAGCAGAGGGGGAAAGAATATTTATGAGCAATATATATGTGTGTGTATATATATATATATATATATATATATATATATATAAGAAGCACTGTTGTTTAGCTTTGCACTAATCTAGCAATGTAAGTCCCTAAGAGGCAAACGTAAATTTTTCAAAAGGAAACCAAGGTGACAGTTAGGAATGCCCGTTCCGGGACTGTATGGCTAAAACCGTGTCCACTAACGTATTTGTCAGCATCAACTGTTTGTTTTGCTGCTGCATTTTTGTTTAAAAATTGCTAACATGAAACACCGACTTCGAAATTGCTCAGATTTACACAAAACATTCACGGCTAACTTTACGCTTTTAGGTTTTGGAGAACATTTGATGAACAATTACTGCAACTGCTTATTACTGTGCATTTATAGGAAACCACTGTATAATCAAAAGCAACAAGGCTGCCTGGAGAGCAGCTGTGGGACGCTGGGAAGTTTTCTATGTTCCCGAGAAATCGAAGCACGGCCTTCCCTCCAGAGTCCTAGCTTTGGGCCGACAACATTAGCAGATGAGAAGTCAAGACTCTGAAGAGAAATACAGGCTTAACAAAAGGTATGCTTCCATAAATGTGAATTTATGTGCAAAGAAATGCCCCGGGGAATACGAAATGGAAGATGTCAGGGCTCCAAACTCGCTGCATTAATAAGGCTTCTTCCGAGATGAGGAGAACTGGACACCACACACGAAGCCAGAAAGTAAACTATTTCCGTCCCTCTGCAACAGACACGCTTAGGTCTAGAAGACTATGTCATTTTTCTCAAATGAAAAGAAGCATTACCTACGTGCAAACAATGGCAAAGATAGTCATCCCTCTCTACTGCACCCATAACGAAGCACCTACGACAGTTTCAAAGCAGATTTTCGCTTTCATACTCACATACAAACTTTGAGGGAACCCCAGCGCAGGTTGCCTCAGCCTGTCTTCCAAAGCCTGAAAGCAGCCCATTTCCCTTTTCAACTCAAGGAAAGGTGAAACCCATGGCCCCTTCCTTGACAGCCACTTCACTGCAGTCAGCACGGCTACACCCCAACACAAAGTAGGTGGAAGGGCACATGGTCCCTGAGGGTGGCCAGAGTACTGGGCCAGGCTGCTAAGTATGACCTGCTCCCACAAGTTCTGCTTTTGAGGTTCCCGGAAAAAGGCAAACTACCCTGTTGGTTCAGCGGGGTCCACAAAGACCATTCTCGATTGCTAAGCGCCGATTCAAAATCCCATTTTCTCACCACATAGAGCTGCCTCCAGATGGTGGACCACTCTCTCAGTGTTGTGGTGACTTCCTGTATGAGCGGGAGGTCGCCTGGGATGACCGTTTCATGTTGCCTGGGAAGGATGCAGGAAAGGAGAGAGATGGTCACGGCTTCGTTAAACCAGGGGTACCTTGTAAATTCCAAATCTAGGCCACAGTGTGCAATATTTAAGCAAATGGAGAGACAGTATACAAATAAGACTGTGCCCACAAAGGAATACATACATCTCTACGAATGACAAGTAATTTCTGTACAGGGTCTGAGAACGTCCGTACATCATCCTCCGTGTAAGCCATCTACCTCATATGTCAAGGTAAGATGAAGGAGGCAAGTAATATCCCGTCAGAACATCAAGGTCTGAGAAGTGGAAAGTGTATTCATAATGTGCGTACCCATCTATTTTACAGATGCCATAAATTACCACCAGTCTGCGTGGCATTAAAATGCAGGTTTGGGATAAGATGATTTTTTACGTTTCCATCAGGCCTAAAACTCATTCTATGATAACATACATGAAGCAGTTATCCTTGCGAAATATGAGCGAGGTTACAGCTTTCAAGTGTCCACAGGTGCCCTGATCCCCAAATTCTGCTTATCCTCTTTCCCTTTTCTCTCCACCCCAGAAGGTTAACCCTTGACTTATTCTTGACTCATGATCTACCAATATTTGTGCGCTGGTTTTTATTAAATCAACCACTGTTTTCTGGTCACGTGCTCTGCGTCGGGCATTGCGCTGAGTAGGACTCATAATATTGGTATCTGGGACTGGGTCAGAGACTGAATTTGGTGGCTTGTGAAGTCAGACCACCTGGGCCTACAGGTCCTGAACAGACAAGACTCCCATCAACATGAAGTGTCCAGGGGGCATTGAAATAGGTCCCACCTACATATCTTCAACTGCCTGGAGCCCAGACCTGTGGGCAGGACCCTGACTGCAGCTCACAATCGGGGTTCAGGGCTGCAATGACTCACTGATGGCGGGGTGCTCCCCAAGGAAGAAACACTGGAGTCCCTGAGAGAGGGCCAGTCCCTCCAGAGAGGTCTGGCCACGTGCACCAGCGGGATAGCAGGGACCAGACGTCCAGGGAGGGCTGCCCGCGGGACCACCCCACACGAAAGTGCTGTTAGGAATTACCCTTTGCTGGGACATCATCAGTGTCCATTACAGGACGTGATGGTTACAGCAGCCCTACCAACTCTGTCACCGAGTTTCCCAGTAGGGATGTTGATGAAAATGTGGTTGACGTCATATGACTCTGTGATGTCATCCTTGCAAAGCCTCCAGGGAGAGCTCCTCTACGCACAGTGCGAGGACGCTCGTCAGTGACTGGGCTGCACTCATGTCACAGAGCCTGAGTTTCATGCTGGGTCCACTGGGCTCTTCCCACTGGCTAGGAGACACCTGGAACTCAATGAGACCCCACTTTCCCCATGGGGGGAGGGCCTCACTGCACACGGTGGACCCCGGTCTCAGCTCTGGATCCTTCTCACCTTCTTTCCTGCATTGGCCTGATCTGTCCCCTGGACTGAGTGCCAGCTGGCTCTAAGGTATCTGACGCGGCTGTGCTGTTACCTCTGTAACCACCCTGCTACCTGCTGGGGGCCAGCAGTAAACACACCCGACAGTGCCTGTCACAGGTGGTGACTCATATGAGCTCCCTGGCTCTGCATGACTGAAGCAGATGTCATGGGACAAGTCAGGGCCGGAGGTCCCCATCCAAGCGTTTCCCACGGAGAGGGGACAGCTGAGATGCAAGAACAGAAGCCACCTCAAGGGGGGAGGGGCAACAGAGAACCAGGAGAAGGTAAGGAGGGCGCCCTGAGAGGGGCAGGCAGGGGTGATGCAGGGCAGGGAAGCACCAGAAGCCACAGGAGCTGAGTGCAGCAGACGCCCGTCAGTGTCAGATGCGACAGACAAGCTCCAGAGAGGAGGGCTAAGAAGACACTGGCGATTAGGAGGTGTGGTAACCATGTCGGTGTCAGGGGAGGGGACAAACGGGAATTGCCTTGGTCACGAGGCTAAAGGGGCAGCCGCAACACAGCCACGATCTGGGGTGTCTGAGCCTGAAGGAAGGCCGGTGTACAGAGAGGAGAGAGAGCCTGCAGGAGAGACGGGATGATGAACTTGGACAGCAAGGAGACAGGCAGGGGCAGGATGAAGAGTGGCCGGCACTGGAAAGGAGGAAGGACCAGGAGAAGAAAGGGAAGGTGATGCCCACGGTATCCGGAGGAAAAGTACGGAGTGAGACCACCGGTCAAGTCTGAAGGCAGGAGGTTCTCTGCCAGGAGGGAGGCGGGAAGCAGCCAGGTTTGGGTGGGAACAGCCGAGGGAGGGTCAGGGCAGGTATCAGTAAGAGCAATCACAGGAGCCCTGGAGCATCGGCAGAGAACTTTCTAGACTGCTGGTTTCACCGGTGCCCCGTTCGTTTGCTCACGCTGGGGCATGTGACACTAACCCAGTGACAGGAACAGAAGTGTCTGTCTGCCTGTCCATCTGGCTGTCGGGGGGTGACTCTTACGAAGAATCCACACAGTCCCTTGTGCCCTTCACTATTATGCTTCGTAATTACATTTTACACATACTCATTTGTATACATCAAAGTGCTTTTTAAAAAAATAATTCCTCTACAGTCTGATGTCCAGACTGATCCTGCTACAGACTGATGTAAAATACATGAAAAGCACACTTTATTCAACTATTTCCACAGAAGGATGAAAATTTCAAAACTTTCCTCTTTTTACTTCCCTTTGAAACTGTACATACAAAACATTTTATCTGTAGAAAAAAGGACCCTATTACAGGTCATCACATTCATGCCTCTAAATTATTTTCTTCGTTTTAATCGGAACTACAGAGCCCGACCTAGTCCTTTTCGTATGTTAAAAGTACACTGCTTGGAAAGGCAATTTTGTAATCAGCCGCAGAGATGTCATTATGCAGTAATCATATGGTTAGTAATTTTATCATTTACATATTTAACTGAGTGTGAAGATGTAGCAGAGACAAAAAAGGAAAACATCCTAATGCTCCTTCCTCCAAGTTCGCACCTGGCTATTCATTTGCCATTCCCACCTAATGGGTTCCTGTTTTACAAATGCCCTTTTAAAGATCTTATACATCAGTTTTATGACCTCTAGGAAACATACGTCAGCATTAAGCAACGTGTAAATTCACACACACCCCAATTTAACAACTGTTGCTTCACCCTCAACCCCATTTGCGTCACAGCCTGCAAAGTCTTCCGGAAAAATGGATTCAGAGCTGGGGGCGCCGTGCAGGCTTTGCCTAATAGGTGGCTCACAGAGGAAGAACTACGAAGCTTTCCAAACCCGCATCAGGTTCAAGGAGGTTGGCTGCAGTTCCGACGCTGACTTAACTTAAGACTGTGTGAAGGCTCAAAGCCATGCTGTGGACAGCCCTAGATCAGCAGTTTCCCTTCTCTCCCCAAACTCCTGTCACATCAGGGTCAATGTCACCCATTGTCCAACCCCCAACATCGCCCTGCAAAGAGCCTCAGGCCAAATACAATCACTGCACGACTTCATTTAAATATCAAGACAAGACTCACCCTTTTCCTTCAACTATGGCTTCTTTAAGATGAATATATGAAGCAGGAAATATACCCTTTGGGAGGAAAAAAGACAGTAGGTTTTATTATTAATGTGAGCACTGATTGCAAATCGAACGACTGCCCCCCCAAAACGGAGGTGGGGATGTGGCTGGATCACTATTAAATCTGCAAGCCTAATGCTAAGTAAGTCTCATACACAACATAGCACAGAAAACAAAGAAGTGTAAAAGATGGCAACTCCTTCCGCTTGTGTTTCAAAGAGGCTGCGGATGTCTTAGAAGAAAACAGACGCAATCTGTTTGCAAAGAAAAAATCCCACAGGGACTTTGCTGTGTCTTCTCCACGGGCCACACCTCGTTTTTACTGCTGACCTCAACACAGGAAGACCCACAGCCAGAGGATGCCTAAGAACAAGTTCTGACAATGGCTTCTGACAGCTCTTCCTTTCGAAATACTAAAATTGTCATCAAAAGTTAGTTTATACCGTTGATCATCACATAGGCACTGACTGCTTACCTGACCCGAGGAGACTTTCTCAACCATCTCCAGAGGGGCCGTCAGATAAAATAGAGAAACTGGGTGCATTTCGCCCAACCTGCCAGACTCCTAGGGGGAGCACACCAGGTTACACGGAGACAGGGCTTGGCACCCCCAAGCGTACGGCACACAGGGGCCCCACAGACAGTTCCGAGGGAGACAGCTCCTCAAGAGGACGGTCAGTGTCAGGCGCCGTGCGTGAAGCGCCAGGAGCTTTACCAAGAGTCCTGGTCCTGCTTCCTGAGCAAGGACACTACCTCCCTTCCTGGAGGGCAAGCAATGGGGCACCAGGCCCCGGGATCTTGCAACGATGCAACGCAAACAGGTTGCGGCTTCCCACCTGAGATGTCATGCACGCAGCAAAAAGCCAATCAGTGGCCCTGGTGGCTTCGCGCACCTGCTGTGCGAACAGGAGCTTCCGACTAGGTTTCCCTGGCATCTGGCCCCAAAGGATTTCCACAGGAAATCCAGAAACCACCCTACTAATCCTGCTTGGGAAGGGGGCATGGGCACCACTGGTTCAGGTTCCTCCTGCCTGCCAGGGAAGTGGCCGCACTTCATGTAAAGAAGAATTATCACAGAGAGGGAAGGAGTCAGGCAGAAAGACAGAGGCTGAGCACCACAGAGGACTGCAGGGGCCCGATGCTAGGACACCTCCAGATCCCAGGACGGTCTCCAGGTGCACATTTGATGTCAACAGGTGAGCACGGGGCGGGGAGGGACGACGGGACGGACACACATACAAATAAGCCAGTCTCGCCCCCTGCCCATGTCCAGAGATGTCCCTCAGTCTCGGTAAACCTGCTCTCGAGAATCATGGAGCCACAGAAGGGACAGTGAAAGAAATGAGGCTGGACACATCTGGAGGCTTGAAATAAGCGACTTTTTTTTTTTAATTCATTTTATTTTTGGCTGCATTGGGGCTTCGTTGCTGCGCGCGGGCTTTCTCTAGTTGCGGCGAGCGGGGGCTACTCTTTGTAGCAGTGCACGGGCTTCTCATTGCAGTGGCTTCTCTTGTTGCGAGCACAGGCTCTAGGCACGTGGGCTTCAGTAGCTGTGGCACGCGGGCTCAGTAGTTGTGACTCACAGGCTCTAGAGCACAGGCTTAGTAGTTGTGGTGCACGGGCTTAGTTGCTCCGCGGCATGTGGGATCTTCCCAGACCAGGGATTGAACCCGTATTCCCTGCATTGGCAGGTGGAATTCTTCACCACTGTGCCACCAGGGAAGCCTGAAATGAGCAACTTCTCCAGCTGGGGCGGTCGGGACCAGCCCAGATCTATTGCTCATTTGTGAATACCAATAAAAGGATGCTTCCGGAACACAGAGTCAGGTTACTAGGAGCCAAGTCCCTTCTCTGCTACTGCCTGGGGCAGGGGTGCTGAGGCAAAATCACGACCTTTTTAAGGCTTCAATTTCCTCATCTGCTAATGAAGATTTTAGGTGGAAAAATAAATATGCCCCTACCCAGCTCTGTGAGCTGTAAAGTCAGGGCCCTGTGGTGCAGGGTAGGAAGGATTAGGGCTCATGGAGGCATGGGGAGTTGGGAGAGATCCCCGACTGGGAAGGTGGTACCAGACACCAAATGCCAAATATCAAAGAAAAGTGAACAGCTTCCCCGGGATGCACCTAGCACATGAAGTTGCAGCTTTGTCACTGGGGAGAGGGGATGGTTCATAACCCTAATCTCTTTATTAATAAAGTCCTCAACTGTGGCTTTCTCACATGAACCTCAGGTTTTCATCTGCAGGAATACATTCTTTTTTTTTTTCAATTGAAGTATAGCTGATTTACAATGTTGTGTTAATTTCTGCTGTATAGCAAAGTGACTCAGTTAAATATATATACACACACACACACACACACACATTCTTTTTCATATTCTTTTCCATGATGGTTTATCACAGGATATTGAATACAGTTCCCTGTGTTATACAATAGGACCTTGAAGTTTATCCATCTTATATGTAATAGCTTGCATCTGCTAATCCCAAATTATGGAAGAGATAATCAATGTGAAAATAGAACTTTCCCTGGAGAAATCTATTCCACCAGCCGCCTGGTTGGAATCTACCTTGTTCAAAGCTCAAGGCTCCAGGTCATTGGATGTGTAGAGACTCAGAGCTCAGTCTGAGCTTGGCAGGGCGGAGGTGGGCGGTCCTGGCTCCCATTTGCAGATCTGACTCACCAGGTATCCCTCACAGCATCTCTCACATTAGGACAGACTATGCCAGAGAAAGGCTGCCGTGAAGCTCCGCCTGGAGGCCTCCGAGGTGACTGAGACCAGAGGATGGACAGCTCCCACCTGTCTGGCACAGCCTGAGAGCAGGGCGTCTGGGGAAAGCAGATGAAGAAGGCCCTGTGCTTGCACAACTGGACTCCAGCAGCCTTAGCTACAGGCTCCGGACCACAAGAGGAGCCCAGCCCAGTAACTAGATAATGAGAGGCCAAGCTAAGAAACAGATAAAATGAACCATCTGTCAAGTATAATGAGATTTTATAAGGTAACGTGGACAGCCAAACCACAGCTTAGAATAGACAGTACTTCAGAATCATAGAATGAAGTGGAAGAGCCATCGTTAGATTTTGTGAAGCTGAGAATGGAAAAGCCACAACAGAACTGTGTACGGGACTGTCCACCGCAATGTAACTGCACATCTTAGCTTCAGAAATTCAAACAACCACGCATGCAAACTGCCCTGGAAGGCAGAACCTCTTTCTTTTGCCAGCGACGTAAGCAGTATAAAAATAGTTATAAGCAAGAGGGGAAAAAGCAAGTGTGAGTGCCTCAAATCTGCTAATTTATCATCAAGGATAATGCAAGATTGAAAATCGTGAGCAGTACTTTCTTCTCAAGTCATTATACCCAGATCATTCTCTTACACATCCTGTGCTTAAACAGGATGCAGAATTCTACCAGGAAAAGAAGAGTCCACCTCTCATGACAACAGGTCAATATCACACCACAGCCCAGCCATTCACTCACAGAAATGAAATTGCAGTTTCTACATACATATGTTGTTCAGAAGAAAACAATTTGGGAAGGGAAGTGAGAAATTAGAAGTTTGGGGTTAACATATACACACTACTATATATAGAATAGATAACTAACAAGGACCTACTGTACAGCACAGGGAACTCTACTCAGTATTTTGTAACAACCTGTATGGGAGAAGAATCTGAAAAAAAATGGATATATGTGTATGTATAACTGAACCAGTTTGCTGTACACCAGAAACTAACACAACACTGATTATCAATTATACTTCAATTAACAAAATTTTTTTAATTAAAAAAATTTTTTAAAGGAAACAATTCAGGGTAGCCTATATTTCAACCCATGTATTTTTTTAATTCAGAGAAAGAGATATATAAGGACAACTCTTAGGCACCATGAGACAGAATTTATTTCCTCGCCTATTGTGATTTATGAAGGGACACGCACTGTGCTTAATAACAAAGACTTACCTTCTTAGACTTTTTCCTTAAGGTGTAGCCTCTGTACCACCCTAAACAAACACAAAAGCGAAACAGTTAGTACAAGCAGACATCACAGCGTCCTAACAGCACCTTCCCGCTGTCAAGAACTCATTGTTTGCAGAACCAGGGAAGTCAGCCCGTAACAGAACTCAGTAATCCTAAGGCTTTGGAGAGATGCTATGGGGTCTCCTAAACAGCATCTCAAAACCACGCTTGAAGCCTGGCCAGGGGCCTCTTCACACAGACCTCCAGCTCCTTCACCTGCACCTGCCGCACGTGGCCTTGAAGGCGCCAATGAGAACTGAAGAAGCACAGTTCCAGGAGGAGGAGTGGTCCTTTTGACCACCCGGCCCTAGGCAGGCTCCTGGAGTGTGCATTTTCGTATCTGTTCCTCCGCCGGATGGAGCGGGGTCACTGCCAAGTGCACATACCAGCATCCTCAGATCATCAAGAGCTGCCGCAGAACAGAAATCCTATTGAGAGCCGACTTCCTCCCTCTAAGGCATGGAGGGGGGCTTTGCCCTGGAGCAGCCACGATCGCACAAAGTGCTTCTGTGGCAAAGGCTGGACCCCCAACAGGAAGCACCGGGCCCAGGAATACGGGCCCGCCTACCCCCTTGGGGTCTGGCCTGGATTCAAGTTCCCATTCCCTCACGTGGGGAGGACAAGCAAACAGAGCAGAAGACAGAAGTGCTAGCACTGCTGGCAGGAACTAAATGCCAAATGGAAGAGACATTCAGTGCCGGACTGGACCGGACCACTCCCTTGTCCCCTCCACTTCAACTGAGGGCAGAAATCGCCCCTGCCAGCGCCCAGGGGTCCACGGCAGGTCACTCGCCTCCCAACAACTACGCCGCGGCAGGACGTCGGTGGATGTCTCCTTATCCCAAACACTCTGAAGCTGCTGTAGGCCACCTCACTCCAGAAAAGGAAATCAGAAGCTCGGACAAATTCCAACTCAGCCCCCCAGGAGCAAAAGGACGGAGATACTTGGAAAGCGCCCGTCGAGTCAACTCCCAGAGAACATCCAAGTGTTGGGCTTTTATACAGTGAAACAGTCAAACCTCGGAAACCTGGGATACATGAATGAAGGTGCCCAGAAACTGAAAACGGGCCTATATTGCACCACTGACCACACACCTCTAAAGGAGCAATAATTTAACAACCAGAGGTGGAGCGGAACCAGAAAGTGACGGGGTTAAGATCCTCCAGGCACTATGAAGAGATGCTTTCTGAGCATTCAGAACAGAAGCTGGAAATTGCTAGGAGCCTCGCAAAGGGTTTGCTAAGACCTGGATACAAACAACGAACCCATTTCATTTCCTGACAAGGGACCTGCACGATTGATTCGGGGGCACCGCAGACACAAAATGCCTGGATTTTCCTGCACGTTTGGAGGATGACCTCCTGAGAGCCCTGCACTGTCTCCTTCGCGGGTTCTACCTGCCAAGGCCAGAATCAGCATCCACCCGGGACAGCGTTCACAGACAGTGAAACGGAAAAAGGCTGTATTCAATGTAAAGGACGGTCCGCTATCCTGTTATTTTATCCTTCCCGTATTTTCAGTATTACTTGGCCCTTTCTTTTCTGAAACTGACATGGGATGAATGTCCTAGAACATCTAAGGAAATACTTCAAAGTGACAAGAAGAAGACAGAAACCAAGTCAAAAATAAGCAATGTTTATAAACAATGTATAGAAGAAGGAACCTAAAAGACTTACACATGAATGAAGAGATGCTCACACTAATAATCAGATAAATGAAAATTTTAAACATAATGTTACTGCACGGTTATTATAGGGAGAGAAATCTCAACACTGCAGGATTCCGGCAGCCCCTGGCACTGAGGATGGGAGTGGAGACCACACAACCAGTGTGAGCGTGACCCTACTTATCCAGAGTATATAACCCCACATCCCATGAGCAGCCGTGCACCCCAAAGACATCCCACATACCCATCCACACGCAGCGGGGCAGACACAGGAGGCCCATGGCAGCGTGATCTAGGGGGGCAGAATGAGTGCCCAGAACTGGAGGGTGGCTAGCAACACGTGCAGGTGCACACAGAGCAGTGAGGGCCATGGACTAAATATATACACACGACAGGACTGCGTCTTGGAGCACAGTGCTGAGTAAAAAGGGAAGAAACAGAATGAGGGTCTTCCCTGGTGGCGCAGCAGTTACGAATCCGCCTGCCAATGCACGGGACATGGGTTCGAGCCCTGGTCCAGGGGGATCTCACATACTGCGGAGCAGCTAAGCCCGTGCGCCACAACTACTCTAGAGCCCGCGAGCCACAAATACTGAGTCCATGTGCCGCAACTACTGAGCCTGCGCTCTAGAGCCCACGAGCCACTACTACTGAGCCCACGTGCCACAACTACCGAAGCCTGTGCACCTAGAGCCTGTGCTCCACAACAAGAGAAGCCACCGCAATGAGAAGCCTGCGCACCGCAACAAAGAGTAGCCCCCACTCGCCACAAGTAGAGAAAGCCCGCACACAGCAACGAAGACCCAACGCAGCCAAAAATAAATAAATAATATTTTTAAAAAAGGAAACAGAATGAGACCTACAACCACATTTATATACATGACCTAGAGGGGTGGGATAGGGAGGATGGGAGAGAGGCTCAAGAGGGAGGGGATATGGGGACATGTGTATGCAGATGGCTGATTCGCTCTGTCGTGCAACAGAAACTAACACGGTATTGTGAAGCAATTACACTCCAATAAATATCTATTAAAAATATTTATATATATATATATATATATATATATATATGTGTACCAACCAGTACAGGCCAAGAGAAAAATTCACTTCAAACACAGCAGAAGGGTTTTTCCAGAAGAAGGGAGAGAAGAAAGAGTTGAGCTACTGGGATAAAAAGATAAGGGGTCCTTTGATTTTACTTTATGATAACAGACGGTGGTTTCTTTTTTAATGGCCTCTTCCTAAGCAAAAGGAACACCTAGGCTTTCCCTTCTCAAGAATTTCTGCGTCTGTTATTCCTTCCACCAACTGAGAACCCAGACTATGTGCCCGAGGCCACACTAGACAGAGCGAATGTAGAAATATCAGTAGATTAGACCCAATTTCTGCCCTCCAAGGGCTCACACACCAGAAGATTCCCCTACGACAAGCAGGGCTCAAACCACCAACAAGGGCAGAGATTTGAGCATGAAAGCGAGAGGACATCCCTGCAGAGGTTTCATGCAGGGAAGTGGGGGGGCATGGAAGGATGATGAGTGGCTGCTGCTTTGCAGGGGCAGGCCAGTGGGAATGCAGCTATAGGAGCAGGAAGGTGCATGGCTCATTGAATTAACAGGCTGATTCACTCCTCCCAGGCAGGGCTCAACCAACCTGCTCCAAACAAGAGACACCCGCCCCCCAACGGCAAGTATAGGTCAGACGTAGTCCTGAAACACAGGGAGGGCCCCGTCCAGCCCAGGAAAACGGCAGCCAAGTCAGTGGGTACACTGGAGCGTTCCCAACAGGACAGGAGCACACACACTCAAGTCCAGGACTGCAACCAACTGAGGACAGGACCAGGCAGAACAAAGCAGGCGCAAGGGAGTCGGAAAGGAGCTTCTGCCCAGGGAGGTATGCTTAGGCGGAGTCTTCAAGGATGGCTAGTCAGATGGAGGAAGGAGGAGGGAGGCCCGGCAGAGCACAGGTGCAGAGGGGCGCTCACCAAGCATCTGAGAAGCCACCGGCAGCAAAGCTAGGACACGTGTGAGAAGAAGGCTGGGGGGACTTCCCCGGTGGCGCAGCGGATAAGACTCCACGCTCCCAATGCAGGGGGACCAGGTTCGATCCCTGGTCAGGGAACTAGATCCCACACGCATGCCGCAACTAAGGAGCCGGCGCAACCAAATAAGTAAATAAATTATAAATATTAAAAAATAAAAGGCTGGGGCTCAGGTAGGACAGGAGGAAACTAGATCACTAAGGTCCTGGGTCCTGCCCACCTCACAAGTACCTGCCTGGATGGACAGCACAGTCACCTGTGTCAGGTGTACTGTGTCCTGCTCTGAGTACTGAACTACAAGACAGCCAAAGGCCGGATCTGACCAAACCATGCCCTAATGGACAGCATCTGCGTGCACACTGGGCGTTCTGGAGCTGTCCTGGGTACGATATTTTGCAGGCACCCGGGCCGGGGGCAGGGCGCAGACCCAGCCCAGAGGATGGAGGTTCCGGAAGCAACACAGGATGAGAAGCACAGCTGCGGTGCTCTTCCACTAGGCTGGGGCCAGGTGGCCAGTCACCTGGGACAAGGTGCAAAGGATGGCTGCTGGGTGGAGGCTGCACTGGAGGGCCTGGTGGTCTTCTGTGAAATGAGAGCCGTATCAACATGACTACTTCTTCCAGTTTGTTGTGGGTTGAACTGTGTTCTGCCCACCCCAAACAGATGTTGAAGTCCTAACTCCCTCCACCTGTGGGTGTACCCTCATCTAGAAATAGGGTCTTGGCAGATAATCGAGTTAAGATGAGGTCATTACAGTGGACCTAATCCAATACAGTGTCCTTATAAAAAGGAGGAATAGACAGTCAAAGTCAAGTGCAGGGAGGACGCCATGTGATCACACAGGCAGAATCCAGGGCGTTGCATCTACAAGGCAAGGAATGCCAGCGATGTCAGCAAACCACAAGCCTGGGGAGACCCGTGGAGCAGCTTCTGCCCCCTCAGCCCTGAGAAGCAACCAACCCTGCCGACACCTCGCTCTTGGACTTATAGCCTCCAGAACTGTGAGGGAACACGTTTCTGTTGTTTAAACTCCCCACTGTGTGGTACTTGGTTACCGTCGCCCCAGGAAACCCAGAGGCAGTCCTCTCAAGACCTTCAGCTGACAGATGCTGGTGGCAGGAAAAGGAATTAAGGTGCATTTTGGAAGAAAATAGATCATTATCACTTTGAAAAGTTTGAACAAATTAAGTTCCCGTGTTGTGGTTTCATCAAAAGAATGCCTTCCTCATCTGGGTGCAATGCTGTGCTCTCACACAGGCACAGAGTCCAGCCCGTGGAGATCCTTCTGGAAATGAGCAGGTGACAGGATTGGCATCTCCTTGGCTGAAGAGTCACTTAATCAACATCGGTGACCTGGGCTCACCTCTCCTGTCTGGTTGAACCTGGACGCTGCTTAAAGGCAGAGGCATACCCCGAATGAGCCCTCAAAGCTCAGTCCACCTCCCTGGTGACCGGAAAAGTTCTTTTCTTTGTTCTGTGCCCCAAGCCTCCATGAGCCTGAGACAGAAAAATGAACCATAACTTGCAGGTAAGTGTGTTCTTTGAACCTTAATATAAGGAATAATCATCTAGAAATTATATTCTCTGGAGCAATCCCAGTAGTACCCTACCCTGAACAGGATCACATAGAAAGGGAAAGTTAAATTTGACAACCATAAATAAATTTTCTTAGGGGAAAAGTGGAAGGGGTGAGGAGAAAAGAAGAAGAGAATGCCAAACGCTAATATAATCCATAAAATTTCAACAGAACAAGAGGAAAGAGCAGAAAATCAATTATTCCATTGTTATTTGATGATAATAAAGTCACCAAGTTTCCCAAAATCAAAACTACTTCCCCAAATGCGTTTCTCTGATCGGATTCTGACTAAAACCAAAAAAGACAGCAGTAAAAGAAGGGGAAGTCGTTTTATGTTACAGGGTCTTTACAAAGACTGGGAATATTTTTATCAGGACTTAGAAGATTGATGAGCCCAGAAACTAAGTGCTCACTGAAGAATCCTTTATCACGATGCTGGCCAGTCAAATGCCTGCCACCACTTATTTTTTTTAGTTAAATGTACAGGGATCATCGACTCACCTAAGGATTCCCCTGTTTAAAGAGTGCATTCTTCTTACAAAGCAAAAAACAAGAAGTCGCAGCCCCTGCTACCCCGGGCTGCACAGGAAATTGTTATCTATTCAGGAATGACATCATTGCCCAGTGTTTATTAACCAGGATTTCAAATGCAACTGACCGGGGGCAGAAATAAAAAAAGATGTAAGAGCACTCTTCCTTCAGATCTGAAAAGTGTCTGAGATGAGAGCTTTGATCCTTAACCTCTAGTTAATTTCTCTATTTCCTCTCAGCCACTGGCCATATATATACTGGGAGCAGATAAGGCAATCCAACTGTCAGCTGTAAAAACTGAAACCAGGCAGAAGGTGCCCATTGCAGCTACTCGTTCACATAAAGACCGTTTTTGCAGTATTACATCTGCTTCCAGGCATATGACACAAAAGCCAATTTTTTTCCCCCCAGTAGGACATTTCTTAGGGTAAAAGGTGCAAATGGAATGGAATTCCAAGCCAGCATGAGTCAGATGCGGAAGTGAGGGACGTGGACGTGGACATGGGTATTTTAATGGGTTTGCGCTTCTCCAGGAACACGGGAGCAAGCTGCAGCTTGCCTGGTGCACAGAAGCTGAACGCTGCGTCACTCACGTGCAGAGAGGATTCCAAAGACCGAGTCTGAAGATCAATTTGTGATTACTACGGGATGTGTGCAATTTCCTCTCCCCGTCACCCAACCTCCTACTTGGAAGGGTCTGGCTAACCCCAATCTGAAAGCAATTTTGCTGTTGGAATTATCAATTTTAATCAGTTCTCTTTTTTTCTATGTTATATGGAAGTCACCCCCTTTGAACAAGAAGCAAAGCCACCAACACTCCTCTCACACATGTGAGGAGTCTAAAACTCAAGCCCGTCATTGCTCCTTTTCTGTGCAACTGTAAACCACGGCATAAAACGAAAGGTGTCCCGTTTTAATGATTTGCAAAACCCTAAATATGAAAACCAATTGTCTGAAAACCCAAGGACATCAGGAAACCACTGTCACCGACAGTATATTTATTGGATGATTACAACAATTGCTTTACTGGACCACATCCCACAAAGCTGTGACAATCTCTGTTCACCATTCAGAAAATGGGGTCATAGATTTTTTAAAAAGGAAATAAGAAATGACAATTTTGGTTCCTCTCAGGAAGTTGTTAACAAATCTACGTGAGAGCATAAAAAGTCTCACCATTCACATAAAACACCTCAAAACAATGAGCCTAATGAGCCTAAAATATCTTCAATGTATTTAAAAATTTTTTTTCAAGTGGTCAGTTATTAACAGTCAAGATGGACATACATGTGCAAAAGAGGAAACAATGGGGGGGGGTTTCTTAACAATAAAACAACTATTTCAACAGAAAACTTGAGAGGTTAAAAGTTTAGGAATTTAGTTTTAAGTTCACCTTAAATTAAAAAAAAAAAAAACTGATTTAAATAACAGATAATCTCACCACTGCCCTTTCCGGACACAGCATCTATCATGCAAGAAAACCAACCATACACACTTTCCTAACAGGGTAATGCTTTGCCCATTACGCACTGAAAAATGTATTAACTGCACAAAACTACAAACAGAAAGACACCAAAATAAATACGCACCTTCATACGTTTCCAGGATGTGCACGGTATCTCCTATTTGTAAAGAAAGTTCATCCGCTCCCCTGGCATCATAGTTATAAAAAGCTGTTCAGAGGAAAAAGAGGTAAGAAGATATTAGTAAAGGTAACTATGCTGGATTGTTTCTGCCATTTTTAAGATTGAAATATTCAGTCTTTGCCTGGATCATCCTCTCTGATACCCACAAAAGGAGGCTTTTTTTTCAAGGGTCCTCAGTTTAAGAAGAAGAAATTCATAACTACTCATAACGCCAGAAAACCACAAGTGGTTTATTGTGGTAAAATACGTATGCTGTGAAATTTGCCTTTTTAACTATTTTTAAGTGTACAATTCAGTGATGTTAGTTACATTCACAGTGTTGCTCTCCCATCACCACCATCAAGTTCCAGAACTTTTTCATCACTCCAAACAGAAACCCCATAACCATTAAGCCATCACTCCCTATCACTCCCTATCCCTCCGCCAGCCCCTGATAACCTGTAACTCACTTTCTGTCTCTATGAATTTGACTACTCCAGCCACCCCGTTAATCATACAGTATTATCCTTTTGTGTCTGCTTCTTCCACTTAGCATAATGTTTTCAAGGTGTACGCACATCGTACCATGTATCAGAACCTCATTTCTTTTTATGGTGGAATAATGTTTATAATAGAAAGAAGACTAAAGCTCTTGTCAACAGCATTTCGATTATCACTTCATATACTATCTTATATTTCCATTAACAGACTTTTTTCATTAGATGACTTTTTCCTATCTGTAAATCAATGACACATGGACTGAATATTTTTTGAAAATCAAACTGATTCTTTAAATTACTACATAGCCAATGCTGCTATTAAGCAAGGCAAAAAAATATGTCTAATATTAGGAAGCAATCCTTCCAACTGACAATATGCAACAAACGTCTGAAATCCCTGGGACCTCCCTGGTGGTCCAGTGGGCAAGACTCCACGCTCCCACTGCAGGGGGCCGGGGGCCGATCCCTGGTCGGGGAACTAGATCCTACATGCCGCAACTAAGAGTTTGCATGCCACAACTAAGAAGTCTGCATGCCGCAACAAAGATTCCGCATGCTGCAACTAAGACCCGGCGCCGCCAAAAATAAATAAATAATAAATTAATAAATTAATAAATAATTTTTTTAAAAAAGCAGTTCTGTTCCTCCTAGCTAAGAACGTAAAAGTGATTCCATTAAATTCAGGTCATACTTTTGCTCAAGCATGGAGATAAAGGCAACAATCACACTGCTTATGACTCCCAAATATTCAATTAGCTTACTCTCAATAAAAATAAATAAATACAGTGATGTTTTTCCTTCCTACTGGATTCTCCCTAAAAAGATGTCAGACTTGAGGCAAAATTCATCGTAAACCTTTCATCAATCAGGATCAAACTCTCATCCATCCATCCTGAACACCTTGTTGGACTAGGCTGTCTTTTACAGGCGCCATTACTGTGTCCATTTCTGGAGTTCTCCCTGGTCACATCATGTGCAAACTTCTCCAACAAGCATGGGGGGCCTCCATCATCTGAATGACTGCCTGGCCCTCCTTCCAACCACACACTCCTGGCCCCTGTCACTGCTTCTCCTTGAAAGAAAGAAGTCACACCTGTGTGTCACTCCTTATTCCTCCCCTGCCAAAGGGGTCTTCCCACCCGTGCACCTCTTCCAGAGAGCCAAGTCCAAGCATGTTCAAACCCCTTCTACAAAAATACCCAGCAACACAGCACGCTTCCTGTCGCCAGCTCCATAACCAAGCTACATTTGCGGTCTCTGGAAGCAGACAGAGTGGGCAGGGTACCACCTCTCCCCAGGGAGACCTGGGTGACCTCCAGCAAACACCCTATCCTCCGCATCTTCAGCTTCCCCATCTGTATGATGAGGAGACTGATATCTACCTCATAGGATGGTGTGTGTACTCTGTGTCTTAAAGAAAATAATGCTGGGACTTCCCTGGCGGTCCAGTGGTTAAGACTCTGCACTCACAATGCAGGGGGCACCGGTTCGATCCCTGGTCAGGGAACTAGATCCCACATGCCGCAACTAAGATCCCGCATGTTGCAACCAAGACCCGGCGCCGCCAAATTAAGAAAAAAAGAAATGGATCTGTTAACTTGACGCAATGTGTTGCCTGCAGTGAACGCTTATTAAATTGTAAAAGGGCTTATTGTGTTTGAGGGTGTTTTGTTTTTACTGCCACAAAGACTTAGCAGACTATCACATGTTCACAAAGGTGCTTTGTGTCCACCTAGAGGGGTGGGATACGGAGGGTGGGAGGGAGACACAAGAGGGAGGAGATATGGTGATATATGTTTATGTATAATTGATTCACTTTGTTATACAGCAGAAACGAACACACCATTGTAAAGCAATTATACTCCAATAAAGATGTTAAAAAAATAAAATAAAACATCAATAACCATATATACATAGAAAATTCTATTTTCACAGTTATTTTCCTATATTTTCACCCATACTCATAAAATTTAAATGTCCTCAACTGACATAAATGGTTACTAGTAGTTATTAAGTTTATTTAGCATTTTATGGTGAATCTTTAACAAGAAATAACAGCATTAGATAAAGAAAGCTCAAAACGTATGCCAGCCTCTCCCAGCCCAGCACAACGGCTTTCAAAGCCTTCAGGAACCATAAATGCATTTATCATCGTTCTTAACAGCATCCTTGCCAGCATGCCTGTTCTATTACAGATGTGGAAAAAATAAACACATCAAAAACAATACAAATAAAATAAAATGGACAAGTCCACTGTAAATACATTCAGGTCCATGCGAATTTGTAAGGCATACACGCAAAAACCTTTAAGTAGTGGCCCCTCCACCTCTGAAGCAGGCAGAGAAAAGCAGTTCTGAAAATCTCATACAAGAATAGAGACATTTCAAATTTAACTATGAAATGAGGCTTTAAAGACCGATGATTTCACAGATGAAGGGAAAGGGAGCCTCGTTTATGCACGTGGCCCCAAATGACACAGCAGAGCCTGGACCACAACAATGGCTGCCCAGCCCCCAGCCTTAAGGATCCCACATTGAAATGCAAATTAAAAGACTCAACTATACAGATTACTGGACAAGGAAGTGGGAGGGAGGAGGAAGTGTGGTAGATAGAAAAATGGCCCACAGAGACGTTCACATCCAAATCCCAGAACCTGTGAGGATGCTCCCTTACACAGCAAAGGGGGCCAGTGCAGATGTGATTAGGTTAAAGATCCTGACATGGGGGTGCTAATCCCGGGTTATCCAGGTGGGTCCAATGTAATCACAAGGTTCCACAAGAGACAACAGGAGTGTCAGAGTCAGCCGGAGATGTGACCATGGAAGCAAGGAAGGGGCCACAAGCCAAGGAGAATTGGCAGCCTCTAGAAACTGGAAAAGGCAAGGAAAGGACTCTCCCCAAGAGCCTCCAGAAGGAACAGAGCCCTGCCGAAACGCTGACTTTAGGACTTCTGACGTCCAGGACTGTAAGATTATAAATTTGTGTTGTTGTAAACCCCTAAGTTTGTAGTTTGTTATGGCAGCAATAGGAAACACGTGCAGGGAGGAATGTGGAAAACAATTTAAAAGTGGTATTTTGTGGTTGATTTATTCACTGCTGAGCAGGGTTGCAAGCATCTGAACAAGTCTGAGGCTGAGGTTCCCCGATTCTTGGGTGATAGAAAAATGAGAACAATGCAGTGAATTGTTCTTAAATAAGCCCGAAAGTATTCAATGTAAAAGGCTATGCCTTATTCTGATTATGTGACCTTTCGAAGCTGCCCCTTTTTGGGAGTGGGGGGGTGAAAGCGGAGACGAGAAAGACCAGAGGCATCTTCTCCTTTACGAAGGATGATGATGACAGATGGCATCTGGTTTTAAAAATGTCTTTACTTGACAGAAGCACAGAGATGGTGGCCTTTCTGCAGTTTGTCTTCTTTATCTCTCTGGTCTGTTAAGATGTGGGAACACCTCTGCAAGAGAACATGGTCATCGCGCCTTCATTCACATCTTTGGAGAGAGCAGCCTTCACCTGCCTCTGGCTGGTGGGTGAACCCTTCATCGATTCCTGCCCCTCAAAGCCATTTACCTTTCTTAATAGCCTGGCTTGAAACGGCGTCGCTGGGTATAAATGCACCTTCAACATGAATTTCTCAATCCTGGACCGCAGAGTCCAGCATACAAGCTTGACGTGTTATTCACGTGAAGAGTGAAATGGGAGCTTCTTTCCCAGGATGGCGTGTTGGGGGGGGGGCGCGGGGGGTAGCTTTTTTCTGGCAGAGCCGGCAGCAGCACAGAGTAAGGAAGCACATGGATCGTTTTTTCCCAAAATAAAAAATAAACACTCTGGTCTGCGCTTCATACAGCTTAGATGCATCAGAGATGTTGAAAAGCCAAAGTCATCTCCTCTGCTCAGCCTCCTGATCACCCTAAAAACGGCTGCCCAGGAACATAAGGAAAGAAGTGTGGCTCGTAAGTCATACAGGAGGGCTTCCATTTACACCAAGATCATTAATAACACTGATGGTGACGATACGACAGACGAAGATGATGATGGTGGTGGTGGTGAGGGTGATGGTGATAGGGGTGATGATGCTGGTAATGACAGTGGCTGACATTTACTGAGTATATTCCCTGGGCTAGCCAGTGGGCTAAAAGCTTCACATGTTCAGCTAATTCAACACTCACGACAGTCCTAGGAGGTGAAGATAAAATTTTTCCCACTGCCCTCATCAGGGTTTATAGCAGCTCAGAGTCGGCCCATACATGAGCAGCCAGTGGAGGGGCTATGCAGGGCCAAAGGCCAGCCTGGATGAGAGGCCAGAATGCCACAGCCCTGCAGGGTCTCTTCCTCAAACTCTGCCCTCTCTGGGCCTCACGCTGCCCTCCTGATGGCTCCCACAAATCACAACATCCAGCCTGGGTCCCTGACAGGCAAACATGCCTGTGCGCTCCTGAAGTCCACCAGGGTCCACAACATCATGGTAATGGATCTCTCATTCCTTACACAGAAGAACCCAAATTGAGGTAATTCCAGAAATGCAAGGTTGGTTTAACATCCAGAAAACAGATTAATGTAATTCACCAGTTTAACGGAGTAAATGATAAAAAAAGCGTATGATCATCCCAATCGGTGCAGAAAAAGAATTCAATGAAATGTAACTCCTATTCAGGGAAAAACAAAAAAACCACTTGACTACTCTGACACTGGGGGGTGGGGGGGACACTACAGTCCCTCAGCCCATTTAAAAGATGGAAACACAGAGGCCTCCAGAGGAGTCATGACTTGCTCAAGGAGGCACAGCAAATGACGGCAGCCCTGGGACCCTGGGGTGTCTCTTCCAGACTGTCAACACCACACCACTCTTCCTGACCCAAGCCTTCACCATCTCTCATTGAGATGAAAAATAATACTTCAGCTGGTTTCCTATATAAAATCTTCTCTCCGTCACCAAAGTTACCTTCCTTAAATCTTACTCCAAAACACTACGTGGTTTCTCTTGGCTTCAAAGCCCTGTGGGATCTGACTTCGGTCCACCTTTCCGATCTCGTCTCCGCCCCCCACTCCCCCTCCTTCAGCTCCCCTTCCCCCCACCCCAGGCCTATCACAAGCTGCTCCTGCCACTAGGAATGCCCCTCCCCCCACTCCCTCTGAAGACCCCACTTGTCTACAAGGGTTGCCTTTAACTTCACATCCTTTTCCAGATCCTTACTGAACTCTGACGTCTTCCCCAGGACCAAAAACTGGTACACGCACACCTGAATTAATTGCTTGCTTCCCAACTTTCCTATGAGCTCTGTGACACCGCAGGGCCTTGGAGGGTTACTTACGTATATCTGTCTCTTCCTCCAGACCCAACTCCTTGGGGAAAGTAAACATTTGTTAATCACTGGATTTCCCACAGTGGCTAACACCATGCCTTGCAGGCACTCAACAAAAATTCACTGCATTTAACCAGACCACAAAGTATTCCTCCTTGTGAGGTTTGCAACAGAGTGAAAGCAAACACTGTATCATGTGTTCCTTTTCAAAATGATCTTGACCTCTACAGACAGATCCAGGAGCCCGAGACTTATTCAATCAATAAGAAAGAGAGACACAATATTAGCTTTCCCAGCTCTGCTACGGGTTTCTTCCATCTAATGAGATAATCCACCGTCAGCGCGCGGGTTCAAAGCCTCCTTAACGCACCAAAGGCATGGGCTTGACCACACATCACTTCTCAAAATCTGCTCAGCTCCCAGCTTCTCTCCCTATTCCACACACTGTCCCCCTGAAACATGACTTCAGGATTTCAAGTAGCAATTTAAAAGTTAATTAATTCTTTTAGAAAGTCAATTTGTGAAAATTAATGGCTCTGTGATCTCATTCCCTTTGTCTTGCCATCAGTGGGGGAAAAATGTTCAACAGCAGGCATCTTCGCAGGGCTGGGGAAAATGCAGACCCTGTCCTTAAGGGGAAGGAGCATGGACCCTGGCTGTGCCCCCCACAGGGCCTGCTTCTGAGGGGCTGTCTGTCTTGCTCTCCTTGAGTTTCACAAGCCCAACACATGTTTACCTAGTCCATGCCAAGCACAGACATACAGCGTTTCCCAAGCCTCTATCTGGCGTCTGCTCTGGTCCAGCAGTGGGCTGGTGCTGCAGAGAAGAGCTGAGCACAATGCAGCCCCAGGGAGTAAAGTCACCCCGCAGCCTGGTCTCTAAGGAACAACCTTTTCACATATTGGACCCATTCAGGAAAAACAGTGTAGAAAGAATCAGAAAACACTTATGCACAACCTTTGAACTTGACTCTGGGCAGGGGGCAGCTCCCACCCTACATCAGAGCTAGGGGCTGGGCTTCCTAAATTTTATTGTAAAAAAGAGACTGGCACCCACTCAATTACCAGCTTCTATGACCCACAGCCCAGTCCTTCCACTTCTCTGATTTGGGGGCAGGCGACTCAGGCAGGGTTAGAGCCTCCCAGAGGCCTGAGCCATGGTGACCCTCAGCACTGCTTTCACCATCAGCCTTACTTTTGCCCAGCACCTAACAGTACCTGGCACACAGCAGGAACTCTAACGTGGATGGAAGCAAGGAAAAGGAACAGGATAGGGAAGGGAAGGGAAGGAAGATCCTTAGAGCCTGGTCCTAAGGATGCTGCTACAAGTGTTGTCTCTAATATTTTTTAAAGATAAAACAAATAAACATTAAAATACTTAGGAACAAACTTAACTAAGGAGATCAAAGACTTGCATACTGAAAACAACAGACCAATGCAGAAAGAAATTAAAAGATACAAATACATGGAAAGTCATCTCATGTTCATGGACTGGAAGACTTAATATTGTTAAGATGTCAATGCTACCCAAAGAGATCTACAGATTCAATGCAATTCCTATTAAAATCCCAATGACAGGGACTTCCCCGGTGGTCCAGTGGTTAAGACTCCAAGCTTCCACTAAAGGGAGCATTGGTTCGATCCCTGGTCAGGGAGCTAAGATCCCACATGCCACATGGTGTGGCCAAAAAATAAATAAATAAAAGAAACCCTTCTCTAGAGCGAGCACTCGCCCATTTAAAAAAAAAAAAAAATCCCAATGACATTTTTGCAGAAATAGAAAAATCCATCCCACAGGAGCTGAAATAGTCAAAACAATATTGAAAATGAACAAAGTTGGAGGCCTCACACTTCCTGATTTCAACACATACTACAAAGCTCTGGTAATCAAAACTGTGTGGCATATACAGACATACAGACTAATGGGATAGAATAAAGAGCCCAGAAATAAACTCTCACATATATGGTTAAATTATTCTGACATGGGTGCCAAGACCTGGAGAAAAGACAATCTTTTCAACAAATGGGGTGTTGGAAAAAATTGGTATCTGTATGCAAAAGAAGGAAGAATCATTCACAAAAAGTAACTCAAAACGGATAGAAGACGTAAACATAAAAGCTAATAAAACTGCAAAGCTCTTAGAAGAAAACACACGAGAAAAACTTCATGGCACTGGATTAGGCAGAAATTTCTTGGCTATGACACCAAAAGCACTGGCAGCAACAACGATGACAAAAAATAGATGTGGACTTCATCAAAATTAAAATCTTTTGTGCATCCAAAGGAAACTATCAAAAGAATGAAAAAGCAACCCACAGAATGGGAGAAAATATTTACAAATCCTGTATCTGATAAAGAACTGATAACCAAAATATATAAGGAATTCCTACAATTCGATAATAAAAAATAACGTAATTCAAAAATGGACAAAGGTCTTGAATAGACGTTTCTCCAAAGAAGATACACAAATGGCCAATAAGCACATGAAAAAATGCTCAACATCACTAGTCAAATGAAAAACTACGAGATAGCAACGAAGACCCAACGCGGCCAAAAATAAATAAAGTAAATAAATCAATTTTTAAAAACTACGAGCTATCACTGCACATTCACTAGGATGGCATTTTTTTTTAAATAGAAAAGAAAAAGTATTGGCCAAGATGTGGAAAAACTGGAAACTTTATAATATTGCTGGTGGGAATGTAAAATGGTACAGCCACTGTGGAAAACAGTTTAATGTTTCCTCAAAACGTTAAACTTAGAATTACCATATGATCCAGCAATTACACTTCTGGGTATATAGCCAAAAGAAGTGAAAGCAGGGACCTGAACAGATATCTGTACGGCCATGTTCACCACAGCATTATTCACAATGGCCAAAATGTGGAAACAACCCAAGAGTCCACCAACAGATCAAATGTGGTCTATACATACAATGGAATATTATTCAGTCTTAAGAAGGAGGGAAATGCTGACACAGAATACCTTGAAGACACTATGCTAAGTGAAGGAAGCCACACACAAAAGACCAGATATTCTGTAATTCTTCTTACATGATGTGCCTAGAATTCTTAACATTCATAGCGACAGAAGGTAGGATGGTGGTTGCCAAGGGCTGAGGAGGAGGGCAATGGGGGTTAGTGTGTAATGGGTGGAGAGTTTCAGTTGCGGAAGATGACAAAGTTCTGAAGATGGAAGGGGGTGACGGCTGCACGACAATGTGAATGTGCTTAATGCCACAGAACCGTACACCCCAAAATGGTAAATTTATGCTATGTCTATTTTACCACAATAATAAAAAAAGACGCAATGAATAAAAGGAAAGATTGCTAAAGTAAATGAGGAAAATTCCCAGTGGACCCAGCATCCCCCATTTCTGTGATCTGTGCAACATACAAACTCCCCAGTGCGGGTAGCAGCTTCCCTTACCTGGTTCAAAACATCAGGTTCAAACTAGAAGGAGAAATATAGGAAAACTAGAGGTGATGGGCTCAAGGTCAGAAAATGCCTCCAGCTGCATGCATGAGTGGGGGTCTGACAGAATACCCACATTTCTGAAAAGGGCACCACTTTCAAAGTCACAAAGTTACTTCTCTGGGGTTCATCTCTTTCTTTCCTAGGAATGGAGAGATTGCTTTCTCTGCCAATAAAATTCCCTGTGGCAAGATTTCATGCAATGTTGGATATTAGAATCACTGAACTCATGCAAATAATTAAAGAAATGGTGCAGGGGCATAGCAAGATACAGGAACCGTCTTTGGTTATTCATTATTTCTTTTTTCCTTTTGTATGGAGACAGGTGTGAGGGATGGCAAAGATAAGATAGTGAAAAGAAATACATGAAAGAGTCTTCTGTCAAATTCTCACTGAACTGACAGACACAATTCAAAGATATTTTAATACCTTGCTTTAGAATAAAGTATCATTGAAGCCTTATCCACAACGAGGCAGAAACTATCTCATTTCTGTCTGGTCCAAAGGGTCGCAGTGCCCCAAATACGCAGGTTTCTTAGGAAATATACTGGTCGTGGATGAGTCTGGGCTTTACTGCTTTTCCGTGACACGAAAAATGAGTCCACCTTTCCACACTTTTGTCTTTCATAACGTCAGTGCCAGGGGAGAAGACCACTGACTTCATTATTGATGGTCTTTGCAAATCCACCCACAAATCAGAAAAGATTTAGCTGACCTGAATATTATCTCTTTTTGCATTTCATTTTGCTCAGCGGCAAAGAGATGCAGAGAAGAGATGGGGGAGAGATCTAAACTCTTTAATCATCCTTCTTCAGGCAGAAAGGTTACTGCAATTTGGGAAAATATATGCCAGTGAAACAACCCGGCTCTTACCCACCCCATGCCCCCTCCACCACCCACTCCCACCCCAGCCGTGGAGACCTTACAGTGACCTCACCCCACAGGGCTGGGCAAACACCATGAGGCTCCCTGCAGACGGCACTGCAGACCCACCAGCCACGTGGGATGTGAGCCCAGGGCACTGGACAACCAGGGGCTGGTCTAGCGAGGTTCCCGATGGGGAAGACAGGAGCTTGGAGCCCTCCGACGCACGTCTTATTTCTCTGCTACAGACCTGGCCAGGACTTGCAACTTCCTCCCACTGGTCAAACTGGTTCTACCTAAAGGGCACAGTGAAAACACACACAGGCCTGGGGGCCTGGGGAGACAGAAATGAGCCAGGTCCCCTCCACCGGGGACACACCATAAACAAGGAGAGGAGAATCGAGCTTAGTCCTGTTCACCTGTGATTCTCAACGATAAGGTCTCTTTGACACAAGCCCCAATTCCTCTTACTGGGCTTAAGCTTTGATTGGTTTTGCAGAATGAGGCCATGCCTTCTCCTCTCGTTTTTTCAAATCTAATATTAGCAGTGATGAATAAAGGGGAAAGACAAAAGGAACATTCCAGAAGGCTAATTTGTTTTTCTTCATGGCCCAAAATAATAATATCACAAATAAAGCTAGCAGTCAACCTGGGGGAAGCCTTTGTCATTGTGCAAATGTAAGCAGAGGGGTTCCCAGGCCACCGTACCACAGGGTCACCACAGCCCTCACCCCACCCCAGGACTCTGTCCCAAAGCCTACTTCTGTCTGGAATGCCCTTTCTTCCCCCTCTTCACCTGGCTTGGCCCTCCACTTCATCCATCACACGTAAGGAAAGCGTCCCCATCACTTCTCACCCAATGAGGGAGTTACTGGGTGAGAAGCACCCTCACAGGAGCTCAACAGTGCCCTCTGCCCACCCTGACGAAGCGCCCACTTGCTACTCACTGCAGGAAGCACGTATCACTTAACAGGTATCCAATAAATGCTTGTCACGGGGAGCCTGAAGAAGGGCCCCTCCTCTGGCTTCCCATTCCACGAGGAGTTCTTCTAAAACACCACAGGACGGTTTACCCCTTCACCTCTCTGCTCTCCAACTCCTGCCACACCCGCCCTCCATCAGTTCCATCACTGCATCCTCGCTTCACACTGCCTGGCGCCCAGAGTGACACCAATGTTGATCGAGTGAATCATTTAACAAATCAGCACAGGTTTTCAAGGCGGCAAAACTACTACTCGAATCCCAAATCCGCTGGAAAACACTGCAGCTTCGTTTGCATTTATCTCACATTAGAAACTAAGGACCAGACTGGGGTCTTAGCCGGCAGAGACAGCTTCTAACACCTCCGTTCTAACAGCCTCACCCGGGAGGCGTGTCCTGGAGGTCTGACCACACGCTCAGAATAAGCATAGTTTCACTAGGGCAAATGGCGCCAATGATCCTGCCCAGGGCACCTGCACACTCAGGCCCCTTAGCAAACCACACGCCCTGGACGGGCTGTGAGGGGCAGCAAGACTGAGCAGGTCTCTCTTGGCTCTGAGTGTGGAAAAGATGCTGCCCAGCGACCCAGCCCCTCACTGGTCACCCTTGTGCGAACCTCGTCGAGAAGAAGAGGCCTGAGTGGAGAGTGTCCGTCCCAGCACTGCCTTGAAGGAGGGAGCTGAGGGTCCTGACTTGGCCAGACCTGGGCCACCTGCCTCTCGTGTCTGTCTTCTCAGGTGTGTAGATGAATCTGATGCAAAGGCCCTGCTCCAGCCGAAGCCATCAAGTGTGAGGTTCAAGTTCCCTAAGGACACAGGACCAACCTTCCCTTAATCTCTTGACCAATTTGCCCTCCATGGACAGTGCACAGATGGGGAGAAGGCAGCATGTTCACTGAGGGGTGTTTACAGCTGGGCTGCCTTTCACAAAGCAGACCCCAGCACGTGCTCACAGACCTTATGTGACGTGGACCCGCAGACAGGACTGCAGATCGAAGACGAGGAGTTAAACAAACCAGGGCCCAAGGGGAGGGTCCCCCCTGCCCACCCACTCACTGCTCAGAGCTCTCCTCTGCCCCAGACCCGCCAGCCAGGAGCTGCTCTAGGCCCAGATGGCACGAGCCTCCGTCCTCCCCATCAGGTTGCTAAGCCCACACCTGGCCAGACCTTCATGCTCTTGAACGTGGCTGTAAGTCCACAGAACCCCCAGCAAGGCCGAGGCAGGGTGCCTTCCCAGCAGAACTGACTACATACTTTTCCGAGCCCAATGCAAAGAAAAGCGTGAAGTCCCTTATTCAAAAATGATTAAAAATTTTAAGACAATTAGGATGGCTATTATCTTTAAAAAAAAAAAAAGGCAGGTGTTGGTAAGGAGAGACTGGGCCCCCTGTGCACTGCTGGTGGGAATATAAAATGGTGCAGCTGCCGTGGAAAAGTTTTGTGGTCCCTTGAAAAATTAAACATGTGATTAACACCTGACCCAGCAATTCCACTTCTGGGAATATATCCAGAAGAACTGAAAGCAGGGACTTGAACAGGTATTTGCATAGCCATGTTCACAGCAGCAGTATTCACGATAGCCAAGAGGTGCAAGAAGCCCAAGTGCCCATCAGTGGACGAGCAGATCAGCAAAACGTGGTCCATCCGTACAATGGCATATGATTCAGCCTCAAAAAGGAAGGGAATTCTGACACATGAGACAACATGGATGACCCTTGAGGACATTATGCTAAGTGAAATAAACCAGTCACAAAAGGACAAACATTGTATGATCCCACTTACATGGCGTGTTCCCGGAGTAGTCAAACTCACAGAGACAGTAGGTGGTTTCCAGGGGCTGGGGAGCAGGGTACAGTGCTTAATGGGTACAGAGTTTCAATTTGGGAAGATGGAAAAGTTCTGGAGATAGATGGGGATGACGGTTGCACAGCAGTGTGGATGTCCTTCATGCCGCTAAACTAGACACCTACAAATGGCTAAATTCATCAGTTTTACGGTATGCACCTTTTTACCATAATTTTTTTTAAAAAGAAAGAAAAAGAAGTAAGTGCAAGGTCTTGTGTCACTGCACAGGTTTCGGGCCTATGGGTCTGGCTCTGGCTCCCAAGGAGGGTTCTTTTTCCAGGACGAAGCTGCCCCATTTCGCAAAGGCAGTGCCCCTCCAGCAGAGCTCCTGCGACCCTGACTGCGATGTTATATTTTAATAGTCATTTCAATTGACTACAAAAATACTGCCTCACATAACAAAATTGCTTTTGCACCATGGTAGAAATACTTAGCAAGGGATGAGCAATACTTAGCAAGAGGCTATAAAAACCTATTTGCTTGCTTATAGAGTTGCTGGACAAAAGCAGAAGATAAAGGGAAGACAGGAGAGAATCCACCCCAGGATACGCATGCAACAGTGTGTCCGCCACCACGCCCAGCAGACAGGATCCACTCAGTATTTTCTTATAATGCACTGAACAAAAAACTGAACATCTCCCCACCATTTCTACTTGTTTCATTTTTAACTTTTACAGCTCCATCACATCTGACATCAGAAAACACTCATTTCCCTGCAATTCCCTGTTGTTCCCTGTCACTCACCACAGCAGGCTCTAGATAATACCACACCTGACCCCTGAGAAACGACAACACCCACCAACCCCAAAATATTTCCTCCACCAAAGCAGTTTCCCAGGAAAAACCCCAACTGCAAATGAGGCACATCCTAGCACACTGCTCCCATGAGGGCTTTGCCGCAAAGGCTTCCAGTGAGAAAGGTGGGGGCTCACCAGCCCCACGATCATCACCACTAACAATACCGACACCAACACACCAGCACCACCAACAATATCACCAGCACCACCTCCACCACCATCATGGTGACCACCATAGCTAAGTTTCACTCTGCACTTAACTAACACCAGACACTCCATTTAAGACTCCACATACTGGACCTCCCTCGTGGTGCAGTGGTTAAGAATCCGCCTGCTGATGCAGGGGACACGGTTCGAACCCTGGTCCGGGAAGATCCCACATGCCGTGGAGCAACTAAGCCCGTGCGCCACAACTACTGAGCCTGTGCTCTAGAGCCCGCGAGCCGCAACTACTGAAGCCCGCGCGCCTAGAGCCCGTGCTCCGCAACAAGAGAAGCCACCGCAATGAGAAGCCCGCGCACCGCAACGAAGACCCAACACAGCCAAAAATAAATTAATTAATTAATTAATTTTAAAAAGACTCCACGTACTTCCTCACTTCACCCCACACTAAGATGTCGGTACTAACTGCGTCCCCATTTCTTCATATAAAGCTCTGAGCAAAGAACTGGGAAGGAGGGTGTGCTGCGTAACTGACCACCACGGGCATCATGGGACCTCTGGCTGGGAGAACGCCCTCCCTGGCTGTTCAAACAAAGAGCAACTGTGCTGCCGCCTCACAAACAAGGGCTGGGGAGCGCCTGCTCTATAGCTGGCCGCACTGTGCTTCGAAGGGACAGGGACAACCGGGGACGGCATCAAAGGCCCCACATCCCTTACTCCAGAGTGCTTTTGAGACATCATGAAATAACAATGTCATTAATCCCACGAACAGAACCCTAGAGGAGAAACTTCCTCCCCATGTCACACCTGGCTAGGCTCCCCCTGCAAGCAAGCACTCACTGGAACCCCAAAGACTACCAGCCCGTCCAGCAAACGAGGAATGTTTACCGCCCAAGGTACCAGGTGAGCACCACGGGGCAGGTGGAGACCCACAAGGCGAGCAAGACAAGATTCATCCACCCTGAAGAGCTCCGCATCTCAAACAATCTCCCTGCAGCCAGAAACAGAGCCGTGACTGATACACACCCTGCCATAGACCTGTGATGGGAAGCCAGGTCTCCAAACGACACAACCAGCAAAAACTGTAATGAGAGCTACAGTTACCTCAAGACTTGACAAGGGAGGTATTACTACTACCATTCCCATTTCACAGGTAAAGAAGCAGAGGCACAGAGGTGTTCAGCTGCCTGCTCAAAGTCACAGAGCTAGAAGGAGGGGAACATCGCGTTTTGGAGCCAGGAGTCAGACGCTGGCGTGTGTGTTGCTACGAAACATCCGGGTGACATTCTAAAGGAGCACCACCCACACGGGCAACCGGACACGGCTCTTCCTCCCTGGCTGCTCTCCCTCTGGTGCTGCCTGAATAGCTCTCATAAAACCAGGCGGAGAGATGTCAAAACAAAAGTCACACAAAGTATCATCTAATATCACACAAAGACTGTCACAAGCAAACCTTGTCACCAAGTCCTTATTAGGTGAAATATTCTCTAGTAATATTTTTCCCTCCAGATCCTTCCCACATCCGTCAAACTGCTACATTTTCCTAACATGAATTTATGGTCATTGCACAAAAAAGACATTCAATACCCCACGCTCTCATCACACAAAGAGATTCATCCGTGTCCCAGTTCTGCCCTGCTCCTCTGAAGTAAAACAGGGGAGCACCGATGGTCTGGGGAGAGGAGGGGTTTACAAGGATGGATCCCATCCATCATAGGAACATTCCTCACCCACCTACCTATTCAGGACCGCCTTGTGCAGTTGCTAGGTTGTTGACTGCACAAGGGTCAGGGCCGAAGGGCATATGTGGGAGGGAGGCCTGGGTGAGGGTCAGGGGTTCTGGCGAGCACACCCGCTGGGTGTGCTTCCCGCCGGCACCAGCAATGCCTCAGCCGCTCTGACGACCAGGTGCGGAGACACAAGCCACACAGGCACACAGCCTCCACCTCAGGACGGCGGACAGGGGCAAGGGTCCCTTGTGAGGGAGAGGATGGAATATCAAAGGACCAGAAGAGCTGATACACTTGCAGGGCCAGCAAGTTTGGGGTTAATCGTAGCTGAATAGCTGGATGCAGGGATCACGGGTTACGTAAGAGGCTAAGACTCCGGGGAAACGGGGCCTCTGGTCCAGTGTGCTGGCCCTCAGACCCGGGCACTGGAACCTTCTTGCTCCATCTCTGGTACTGGAGGGCCCTCTCCCAGTCTCCAGGGCATCATCCTTGATCCTGCGGCAGGTAGGAAAGGTTTAACATGTATATATAGTTTATACACACTTTTTAGTTTTTAATACTAGATATAATAAATCTATACTAAAGATAAAATTTATATATTTTTTTTTAGTTTTTACGCTATGGAAGGTTGGAGACCGTTTCATCTTTAATAAGCAGCAGTGCTACCCTAGATAAATAGACGTACAAGTCTCCTCTTTTTTTAAGAGTTTAATTATGCCAAGGAAGGGAGCATGTCTGTGGCAAACTATTTTCCACTCAAATCCTGAGTTATGCTGGATGCTTTCACTTCTTCCTCCCTTCCAGTATTATAAGAATCTTAGAGTCAACGCTTGCAATCTTTCTTTGGATAGTTATACTTTTCGATAGGCGGCACCCCGTTTTTATTTGAAGTGCTCTTATTTATTTATTTATCTTTTTTTTTTTTTTTTGGCTGCATCGGGTCTTTGTCGCGGCAGGCGGGATCTTTGGTCGTGGCGCGTGGGCTTCTCTCTAGTTGTGGTGTGGGAGCTCCAGAGTGCGTGGGCTCTGTAGTTGTGGCACGCAGGCTCTCTAGTTGAGGCGCTAGGGCTCAGTAGTTGTGGCCGCGCAGGCTTAGTTGCCCCGTGGCATGTGGGATCTTAGTTCCCCAGCCAGGGATCAAACCGGCGTCCCCTGCATTGCGGGGAGGATTCTTTACCACTGGACCGCCGGGGAAGTCCCAATGGCGCCACCTTTAGGCCGCTGCGTGGGATGGGCGTGTAAATGAAGGTCTTGCCTAACGTCCACTGTCACCTTGTGTGCATTTGTCACTCTTCTACATCTAACCCATGCAAAACATGTATGCTTTTTAAAATCTGTAAATAAAAATAACCTTAGCAAATACATAACGTGTGTAGGGACCTGGGCTCCTGCCTCACCTTCTCGTGAAGCACAGTGGGTTCCCCTGCACTATGCGCAAGAGTACAGGGCCATCCCGTGTCCAGGTGGTCCCCACCCTGGAGCCTGGCGGGATGCACACCGGGCAGAGGCACAGGGTCGGGGAGGGGAGGGGAGGGGAGGTTACAGAGACCCAGGTACCTCAGGTACCACATCCCTGGCCACTCAGGTGGGGGCTATCAGTGCTCAGGATGCAGGGCGCCCCTCCCAAAGGCTGCCTGCTCCTCTGCGGGGCACCCTGCCGGAAAACACCTGGGACGTTCCACCCAGGCTGACCGCAACCAGTGACAGGCTGACGCTAGAACACAGAAGGCCAGGCCGGGGGCCTCAGGAGGATCAGGTCCCGGGATTCTTCGCACTGGGAGTTTCTTCACCTGTCCTGTCTGCTTTCCGGTTGACCTTCAGGCCTCTCCTGAGAGCACCCTCACTCAACCACTTGACCAGAATCCTGTCCTCAGGCTCTGCTCCTAAGGTACCAGCTTAGAAACGGGAGTACCCCTGACCAAGAGTCACCAAGGGAATTCTAACTTCTACAGATTCCCAAGGCAAGAGAAAGTCCAAGCATGGGCCAAGAGGAAGTGAGAGAGAAGGAGAGAGGAGAGGAGAGGAGAAGGAGGGAGGGGGAGGAGAGAGAGAGAGAACTGAGCTCAATTTTTTTTTTTTTTGATGTTGGGGGTAGGAGTTTATTAATTAATTTATTTTTGCTGTGTTGGGTCTGCATTTCTGTGCGAGGGCTTTCTCTAGTTATGGCAAGCGGGGGCCACTCTTCATCGCGGTGCACGGGCCTCCCACTATCGTGGCCTCTCCCGCTGCGGGGCACAGGCTCCAGACACGCAGGCTCAGTAGTTGTGGCTCACGGGCCCAGTCGCTCCACGGCACGTGGGATCCTCCCAGACCGGGGCCCGAACCCGTGTTCCCTGTATTAAAAGGCAGACTCCCAACCACTGCGCCACCAGGGAAGCCTGAACTGAGCTCAATTTTTAAAACAAACCCAGAGAGGTTAAGTAACTTGTCTGCAGTCCCACAGCTTAGAAACGGCAGTGTCAGGAAAGCAAAGCCCTAACCACCACTCCCCAGAGCCTCTCAAAAGTGTCCATGTGATCTCCACCAACCCCGAGTGCAAATTTTAACAAGGATAATAAAACACAACATAAAACTTGAAATGAGTATTGATAACCAACAGTGAAAAGCACTTGAGGCATTTTATTTCCTCATTCCATAGATCAGGAGTCAGCAACCCTAACCCACAGGCCAGTCTGGCCTGGTGCCTGTTTTTGCAACTCAAGTTTTATTTACTGGCAGTATAATGATAGAGTTGAGTAGAGTTGCCCCAAAGCACCCACACCAGGGTTTGGAGAATATGCTCAAGGACTCCGGGCCCAGGGAACATCTCACCCCGCCATCCTCAGGCGACAAGGACCCAGGAGGCACCGCCCCCCTCCCAGCGCACCCTGCAGGTTCCTTCCCACAGGACAGGACAGCTGACCTGCTCCGATAAAACACACCCAACAGCAAGGACAGCCTTCCCCTGTGCCTCACGAAGACGAGGAGTACCCCTCCCCTGGCCCCAAATATAACCGCACTCGACGTATGGTATCTTATAAAACAATTTTTTTCTACGATGTAGTCTTTTCTGTTTCCAAGGGGGCACCTCCCTTCAACCTTCAGGTCCTCCCTACAAGGACCCCGACAGGGAGCTAACGCTTCCTGCACAGCCATCACCGCGTGTGCAGGGCATGTGCTGGGCACCACGACAGCCTGAGGGGGGCAGGTCGCCAGGACCCACAAAGGGGAGGACACAAACCTCAGAGACTGGGACGAACAGACTTCCGAGATGGCCACCACGATCCCGCCTCCTGCGGGCCCCACCCGCGTGGTCCCCTCCCTGTCAGTGTCATGCTGGACCTAGCGACTGACTTCCAGCCAATAAAACACAGCAGGCGATGGACGTTACTTCTGTGCTTAGGTTACAAAAGGACTCGGGCTTCCGTCTCTCTAGCTGGGTGTGTGTGTGTCTGTCTGTCTGTCTGTCTCTCTCACTGCTCACTCATTCTGATAAAACCAACTGCCATGTCTGAGCTGCCCTAAGGAGAAGCCCACGTGACAAGGGCCTCCAGCTAAAAGCCGCTGAGAGACCCCGCCCACAACAACTGTGGGCGCCTGGAAGCAGGTCCCACCCCGGCTAAACCCTGAGAGGCCCTGGACCTGACCTGCAGCCTCAGGAGACAGCCTGAGCTGGAGGACCCTGCAAAGCCACATTCCTGACCCACAGAAACTGAGATAACAAACAGTATCTAAAGCCACCAAGTTTCGGTATAGTTTGTTATGCAGCTGTTGATACCCAGCACACAGGGGCGCTGGCAGAGCTGGCTCAGTCCTCTGCTTTCCAACAGCCTCCAGCCCCAAAGCTCTCCAGACACGCATACCTCTCTCCAGCCACGTCCTTGGCTCTCGCGCCCACTCAGGCTCCAGCCACGGTGCCCCTGGACCTTGCCCGTCAGGGTCACAGACATCCCAGCCACTGACACTCTCCACCTCTGTCTTCCCGCCCACTTCCTCCTGGGCCTCTACTCTCCAGGTCCCCCCCCTCTTCAGTCCTTACACCTGATGCTCCTGGGGTCCTGTGACCTGAGCCACTGCTTCTCCTCTTCCTGTGCCTAAGTCACCTCCCGCTTCCGTCACCATCTCACTGTCCATGTGATGACTCCCAACTCCATCAACGGTGCCCGCTGACTCCGGCAGAGTTTGGGTGTCCCAGAGATACTTGGCGCTCAGCCCTTCCAAACTGAGCTGATGCTCACCGTAGGAGTCAGCAGAGACCTCCTGAATGTCCGTCACCGAGTCTGTCCTTCCCCAGGACCACCCACCCAGTCACCAGCAGAGCCACCCATCCTGACCCCGCCCCCAACCAATCAGGCACAACCTCGCATTACTTATCCTCCTCACATTCCTCCAATGCATCCACTTCTCCCAACTTCTGCTGCATCATCGCCCTTGCCCAGGCCACCATCATCTGTCACCCGGTTGGCTGCCTCAGCCTCCTCATTCCCCACCTCCTCTCCTCCCTTTTTCCTGCTCTTCAAACCACTGCTTACAGGATCTTTCTAGAACAAAATCTGATGACATTACCCTCTGGGTTTAAACCCCTTAATAACTACTCACTGATCTGGCGATAAAGTCAATTCCTCAGTGAGGTTTGCAAAGACCCAGCTTAGTTATCCAACCTCAACCTGGACATCAATCCATCCTCCACCCACCCTCAAAAGGTTTCAGACTGAACGTCAACGTCCCATGCACTCTCGTGCCGCTGGGCCTTCAGATATATTGATGCTACTCCTGCCTGCCCTTCTTCATCTCATTAATTCATACCTATTCTTCAAATCACCCACGAAGATGTCACCTCTTTCAGGAAGCCTTCCTTGATAGTCCCTTCTCCCTCCCACCGTTCACCACTCTGTCCCGTGAATGCCGACTTACTTGCCACCCCCCGTGTCTATCTCGGTCCACATTGTATCCCAGGGCCCAGCCCAGTGACTGACATTTTGTAAGCACTTGGTAATTATTTACTGAATATATGAATTTAGCTAACTCATCTGCAGAGAAAAAAACTGAGGCATGCAGAGGTTGACTGGCCTAAGGTCACCCAGCTAGCAGTGGCAGAGCTGGGGTGTGACCCCGGGGAGTCTGGCTCCAGAGTCTGTGCTTCCAACCACAGAAAAACTAGCCCTTTAAAGAAAGTAAGAAGGTCAGGTTCAAAGAAGGTCTTAAACCCTTTGCCTGTCCATTTTTAATGATGATTTCTAGTTGAAAAAGGAAAGGAAGTGAGTATTTTTTAGGATAGTAATTAAAATCACAAGTGCTCACGAAAACTGAAAAAATCCATATTGAGGTTGTAAAACACATAATCTATTTAAGTATTTTCTGGAAAGAAACACCTTGTAAATAAACACCCAGAACTTCCCCGGTGGCGCGGTGGTTAAGAATCCACCTGCCAATGCACGGGACACGGGTTCAGTCCCTGGTCCGGGAAGATCCCACATGCTGTGAAGCAACTAAGCCCGTGCGCCACAACTACTGAGCCTGCGCCCTAGAGCCCGCGAGCCACAACAACTACTGAGCCCGCGCACCCAGAGCCCATGCTCCACAACAAGAGAAGCCACCGCAATGAGCAGCCTGCACACCGCAACGAAGAGTAGCCCCCGCTCGCCGCAACCAGAGAAAGCCCGCGTGCAATAACAAAGACCCAACACAGCCA
Source organism: Delphinus delphis (assembly GCF_949987515.2). NCBI lineage: Eukaryota > Metazoa > Chordata > Mammalia > Artiodactyla > Delphinidae > Delphinus > Delphinus delphis. The sequence continues at coordinate 5,452,899 of NC_082698.1, forward strand.
TAAATAAATAAATAAATACATACATACATACATACATATACACCCAGCCAGAGGAACCATCAGCTATCCCTTGCTTTCTATTACAAGCTTCCCCAAAGGACAGATCGTGGTTATCTTTTAATGAATTTTTGTAATGCTGAGTGTATTTACAGGAAGAATAAGCAGGATGTTATGTCTCTGCTTCATCGTAGGTCCCAGGTTCCCAGAGATGCCTGATCCCTGGAGGCCAGCTCATTCCATTAAGACAACTTCCCGCAAATCAGAAATAAGGTGCAGATTCGTCCATTACTCTCAGATTCCAATGCTTGTAGGTCTTCCAAGATTGATTTCCACTGTAACAGCAAGCAACCCGCGTACCACTTCAACCGGAAATGAAAAGTGAGCTTCACGCCACTGGAAACAAACTAAGGAGAGAGACAGGGCCCACCAATCCTTGTGCCCATTGCTGGGACTCAGGAGGTCCCGGACGATGCGTGAGCTTAGCACTCACGTCTAAACACTCAAACAAAGCAGCTTACAAGACATGCAGAGAAGCACCAGAAGCATCTTCACGCGAGAGTTTGAACTCTTCGCACCCCACCTGCAAAGGCACTGAGAAAGGAGAGAGTTTTCCAGGAAAGGCAATTATACTCAGGTAAAATCCGCACATTCTGTTTGACTCTGATTTTGCCAGAGTTCTTTATTGCTGTTGATTTGACTGATTCTGTTTTCTGTTTGTGTTTTAAAGGATGACTAGAGTTCAAACTAGCACCATAAAGTGAAATATGTCATCAGGATTTAGGTATGTGCAATCCACCCACAAAAGGTAATCTCTCTCGTATTCTGTTCAGGGCTTCTTTTTACAGTGCAGGCAGCATCCTTTCATAACCACAGAACCCACACCATCAAACTTTCTCGTCCTCTCTGGTACCAATAAAAACATGAAGCTCCAAACAGTTTCTAGGAGGTTAAGCTGCTGAAACACCCTCTGGTCAGATCTCAGGGCAGATACACCATCAAACAACATTATGAAGAATATCCTTCCAGACAAAGACCTAAAAGATGACTCTGGACCAGCAGGTCCTTGAAATATTGTGATGGGAAAATGTAAATGCACACCTGATCATCACTTTGGTTGTTTATCCATCGTTTGCTTTTCTCATATATATGGTTTCGTGATCACATTTAATCACCCCCAAAAGAACTACCTTGGTGAGTTCACAGAGCAACATAATAGAGTCACTATAATTCAACAGACACTTTTGATTTCCTTGATGAAGAGTCAGCAATTACTGTTTGTTATCACAACTCCAGATCTTGTCAATACGATTCAAATTTTACTTGATAAACTAATTACATAAACCCTGGCCAACTACAAAAGTCCGAACGCTGAGTTACTTGCAGTGAACCTTGTACAGGTACTTTGAAAAATTACATTGAGTGTAAAATGCCCCAGATTCCCTGTGTTTACCTAACTTGGAAAATCCCCCGGCTTTGCAAGAATAAGCCGAATGGTGGCACGGATCTCCCCCTTCCTAGGGCCAGTTTATTGCACATCATTCTCAATCAGCTCCCAACAAATTAATCTACATTATGAAGCAAAATAAGTCCCTGAGTCCTCAAATGCCCCATGGTCTGCCACCATTCCTACCGACCATGCTAATTCACTGGGTCAATTTCTTGTCAGTTAAGGAAACAACAAGGAAATGTCCAAATCAGAGGCAACAACGTCACACATGTAGGACTTTCAAAGGGTTAGAAAGGCATTTGGGAGGAAGCAAAAACTGTGCCCACTTTCTTCTCCTTCTTGCCTCTCCTCCCATCTGTCTTCTCCTAGACCTACTGCCATACTAGCCCTGACCAAAGGCGAGGGCCAGCCTCCAGCTCACCCAGGCTGCTGTGAGGGCCAGCCTCTGGGCGGGACCCCCAGAGGACAAAGGGCCCAAATAAGGCAGCCTTCTTCACTCAGGGGCATGTGCTACACTTACAGCCACCAAGAGAGGGACCCAAGTACAGAAGGGACCTCATATTATGACCTGTAGGATTACCAAACACCAAACCAAAGCATCCAGGAAGCATGGACGCAGCTACCCCAAATCCAGATCTCTGAACTCATCTATCAGAGGACACTCACCTGGTAGGTTACGGGTACATGACTACCGAATCAAGCCATTGCCAGTCGGGGGAAAATTAAAAGACAAATACATTTCAATTAAAATAAATAAAAACTCTGACATCCTTTAAACTATCAGCCAAGAAATACACCGAAAGTAAACAGGTACATGCAAGGAATCCCCAAACAAGCTTGAAAACGAACAAAAGCTGCAAGACTCACACTTTCTGATTTCAAAACTTACTACAGAGCTACAGTCACCAAAACAGTGTGGTAGCAGCATAAAGAGCCACACATAGGCCAATGGGATAGAACAGAAAGCCCAGCAATAAACCCTCACGTATGTGAACAAGTGATGTTTAGCAAGGGAGCCAAAACCAGCCAACAGAGAAAGGACAGTCTTCAACAATACTGCTGGGGACACTGACATCCACACACCAAGGAATGCAGCTGGACCTGGATCTAACACCGCACACAAAAACCAACTCAAAAGAGATCAAAAATCCATTGACTGGGGTAAAATACACACAACATGTAAAAAAAAAGGTAAACAGGTAGTACACCAGGGGAATCTACTTCTCCTGACAGGTTCGATCATTTGTCTTTGATTTTACACTAATGTTTTTTATTCATTTCAAGTGGGAATTCTGCCCTTTTCGGTCACGATTTTGAACACGATCCTAATCAACAGTAACTACTTAGACCAGAAGTCTGCAAACTGTAGCCACCACCCAAATCTGGTCGGCCACCAGTTTTTGTATGGCCGTGAGCTCAAGAATGGTTTTTACATTTTTAAATAGTTGGGGGAAAAGATCAAAATAAGAATATGTCAAGGGCTTCCCTGGTGGCGCAGTGGTTGAGATTCCGCCTGCCAATGCAGGGGACATGGGTTCCAGCCCTGGCCCGGGAAGATCCCACATGCCGCAGAGCAACGAAGCCCGTGCGCCACAACTACTGAGCCTGCGCTCTGGAGCCTGCGAGCCACAACTACGGAGCCCAACACGCCACAACGACTGAAGACCACGCACCTAGAGCCTGTGCTCCGCAACAAGAGAAGCCACCGCGATGAGAAGCCCGCGCACCACAACAAAGAGTAGCCCCTGCTCACCGCACTAGAGAAAGCCCACACCCAGCAACTTAGACCCAACACAGCCAATAATAAATTAATTAATTTAAAAAAAAAATGCTGGAGAAGGTGTGGAGAAAAGGGAACCCCCTCTTACACTGTTGATGGGAATGTAAATGGGTGCAGCCACTATGGAAAACAGTACGGAGGTTCCTCGAAAAACTAAAAATAGAGTTACCATATGATCCAGCAATCCCACTCCTGGGCGTATACCCAGACAAAACTCTAATTCAAAACGATACCTGCACCCCTATGTTCACAGCAGCACTATTCACAATAGCCAAGGCATGGAAACAACCTAAATGTCCATGACAGATGAATGGACAAAGAAGATGTGGTACATATGTACAATGGAATATTACTTAGCCATAAAAAAGAATGAAATAATGCCATTTGCAGCAACACGGATGGACCTAGAGATTATCATACTAAGTGAAGTCAGACAGAGAAAGACAAGTATCATATGATATCACTTATATGTGGAATCTTTCAAAATGATACAAATGAACTTACTGACAAAACAGAAACAGACTCACAGACACAGAGAACAGACTAGTGGTTACCAAAGGGGAAAGGTGGTGGGGGAAGGGATAAATTAGGAGTTTGGGATGAACAGATACACACTGCTATGTATAAAACAGGTAAACAACAAGGACCTACTGTATAGCACAGGGAACTATATTCAATATCTTGTAACAAACCATAATGGAAAAGAATGTGAAAAGAATATATACACATATAACTGAATCACTTTGCCGTACACCAGAACATGACATTGTAAATCAACTATATTTCAGTTAAAAATTTTTTAAAAGAAGAACATGTCATGACATGCGAAAATTATCCAGAATTCAAGTTCCAGTGTCCATAAATAAAGCTGTATTGGAACACAGCACACTTGTGCCTTGACGCCTCATCTGTGGCTGCTTTGGGGCTACAACAGCAAAAACGAGTAGACGCCAACAGAGGCGTTATAGTGCATAAAGCCTAAAATATTTACTTTCTGGCCTTCGGCAGAAAAAGTTTACCAACTCTTTTCTAGGACGGCCCCAATTTCAAATGGTCTGCAATACCACTCCCACAGATCATCAAAAGATTTCCGGAACTTTAAGATTTCAGCCTCATTTGTTCAAAGATTGATGAAACACCAGCTGGGCCAAGGTCAGCATCAGACACCAGGGGTACGGAGAAGACAGGCCGGGCAGACGCCACCCCTCCCTCACGGAGCTTCCACTCTGAGGACCAAGATGGCCGGAAACCAGGTGGTCACAACACAGCCCGTGACCTTGGCCTCTACTATGCCGGACATTGTGGGCCGCATGTAGTAGGGGCACCTTAACCAGGCGGAAGGCAAGTGTCCAAGGGGGCTTCCAAACCTGGAAGGAGATCAGAGAGAAGCAAGGCAAACAGCAGAGAGGAGAGGGCAGGGGGAGTAGGAGCGCAGGGCAAGGAACGTGCACTCAGCTAAGAGAAAGGACACCTTCACGGACCAACAGCCGTGAGCACATGGCTCAGCCTGGCTGTCCCTCGAGAGCAGTGGTGAGATGAGCCGGCGCAGCAGCAGAGGCAGGCCAGGCCCGGACGAGCCCTGCTGGCCCTTTAAAGAACCGGCCTCCAGTCCGCATGTCCTGGGCAGAGCCTCTCATCTGCGAGGCAGCCAGGATCCCTCTGGGGGCCACCAGTGAAGTCTGTGGTAGAGCCCTAACGGGCTGCACAAACCCACCACATACGAGGATTTTCTAGATAAAAACCACAAGCTCAGGACTTCCCTAGTGGTCCAATGGTTAAGACTCCCCGCTTCCCAGCCACATAGCACAGGGAGATGAGCTCGGTGCTCTGTGACCACCTAGAGGGGTGGGATAGGGAGGGTGGGAGGGAGGGAGACACAGAGGGAAGAGATATGGGAACATATGTATATGTGTAACTGATTCACTTTGTTATAAAGCAGAAACTAACACACGACTGTAAAGCAATTATACTCCAATAAAAAAAAACATTAATAGACTCACAGTCTATTAATATCACATAGAAAACAAACTTATGGTTACCAAAGGGGTGAGGGAGGGAGGGAAAAATTAGGAGTATGGGATTAACAGATACAAACTACTATATATAAAATAGATCAGCAACAAGTATTTACTGTAGAGCACAGTGAACTATATTCAATATCTTGTAATAAACTATAATGGAAAATAATCTGAAACAACATATATATACAAAAATGAAACACTTCGCTGTATACCTGAAACTAACACAATATTGTAAATGAACTATACTTCAATAAAAATTTTTTTTAATTAAAAAAAAAAAGACTCCCCGCTTCCACTGCAGGCGGCACAGGTTCAATCCCTGGTTGGGGAACTAAGATCCTGCGCGCCGCAAGGCGCAGCCAGAAAAAAAAAAGCACACACTCAACCATCAGAAACCAATGAAATGTGTTAATATCACGACTACTCTTCAAACATCATGACGTTCTCAACAGAAAATTCTCGATGAAAATCGGTAACGTCCCAGTGAAGCGTTTTCACATAACCACAATGTAAGACTCCACATTTCAGAAGAAAAGTTCCATATACCTTTGCTGAGCCCAATCCTCGTGCCACGGCTGTGAGGGCTCCACCAAGCAGACAAGCCAAAAATAAAAACGAAGACCCCACAAATGCCCAATAGGCTCTGGCTAGCCGTGACACTGCGCCACATCCAAAGTCAACTCACAGCAGGTGGGAAAACAGATAAAGTCGACACCCATCTGTTAAGCAGGAATAAAACCCTAAAGAGCTTCGATGTGGATTTAAAGCACCTGCCCAGTCTTGCTACGATCTCCACGTCAGGTAACTGTGATTTTTTTCAGATAAAGTTAAAACTCATCTTCCAGTATTTGCAGAATTTACCAGGCTTGGATCCTAAACACCAAGCGCTATGATTAGGAAACACCAGATCACTGATGCACAGCATCTCACAGAAGGTGAGGGTCTGCCACACAGCCACCATAGTAGTGTGCGTGTCACACTCAAGGTCACAGCCAAGATCTGCACTGTCACACAAACGCATCCCTCTGACTTCCAACTTGGACGATGGAAGGGCAAACGGTAAGGCAAGTACCACACTGTTTGGTTTTGAGTTTGGGGGCAATGAAAAACTAAATTCCACCAGGAGTTCCCTGGTGGCCAAGTGGTTAGGATTCCGGGCTTTCACTACTATGGCCCAGGTTCAATCCCTGGTCAGAGAACTGAGATCCACAAGCCATGCGGTGCGGCCAATAAAAAAACACTACATTTTATTTTGACTAAAAGATCATGGATCGTGCTGTATATACAATCTGGGCTTATATGTAATTAATGCCACAGTGTTAAGAGTAAATAAAATGACTTCAGATTCACGCATCTGAAGACTGCCAGAGAACCCACATCCTGGGTGGGAGTTCAAGTTGCTTCACGGAAAACGTCCGCCCCCTTTGACAGAATACTGACGACCTCCAAGGGAAACACGATGATGAGCACGTCATCACTTATAGCTGGATTAAAATCACCACATTTCCCTGCACGCCTGCCCTGGTCTCCCGGGATGCAAGGCATCCCAGGAGCGAGGGCTGCCTCTTCCATCCCTTTGATCCCCAGCCCTAGGCCAGCGCCAGGATGTGCAGCCCTCAGCTAATGCCAGGGAAGCTAATGCAGTCCCAGAAGTTCAAAGATCTTCACAGAATCATCACGTATCCTTCAATCACTGAAATATTTAACTTAAAAGAGGCAGGAAGCAACACTGCTCCACAGGGCCCCGAGATACCAGGCGGGTGGTGGCCTGGGCCCCCCACCTTCCCTGCCCGTCCGACAAGGCAAAAGATAAATGTTTAAAGGAGGACACCATTGCCCCAGAGGCTTGGCACTCCTTACGGGAACCGCTTCACCCAGCATTATCACATCAGCCATGAGATGCTGCAGGTGCCAGCCTCTATCACATCACAGCACCCACCTGGACCACTTTTATCACCTACACGTTTCCCTCCAAATAAAGTCACATTTCCATCTCAACATACCTGCAAGAGCCCCAGATCGCAACACCTGCCCCCTCCCCGACCCAGAATCTGTCCCAACTGTGGGAAGTGGACACCGCAGACCAGTGCCTCGCACACGGGTAGCCCCGTGGAGGTCGGCCCATCCATCAGTGCCCCTGGCACCTGAGCGGGCCACTCTTCCAGCTGTCCAAAGCCAATGTCCTTGCTGTCCTCCACCAGCCACCCCATGCCTGCAGGCTCCCTCGATACCTACCCAATCAACCCATGGCAAATGGTCCGAAGGACAGATGTTAGATACACCAGGGGAGAAAGCGGGCGCCCTCCATGAATCAGCAATGACATTGTGAGTCGACCTCTGTGTGACCTCGCTCTGGGTCACCTGCTGTTAAAAACGCTCCCCCAGGACCAGCAGTAAGTGAAGCGAATCTCAGAAGGAAGGGACTCAGGGCTCTTCTAGTTCAATCCCGCTGGGCCTTCCTGAGTCACCAAGGTGTGCACACTCCCATGGGTGGTTCGTGGTCCTCCAGGGGACATTCTGCCCATTATCCCCACTCTGGGCCCTTCAACCTGCATCGCCGGGCCTTGCATTTCCCCGGTGCCACCAGACCAGGTCCCACCCACTCCGCTCCAGGACGGGCTTGCATCCACCACACATCCCCACATCTTCCCTCCTACAAACCTCCAGCTGCGCTTGTCCAGGACAGCCTGGAACGCTGTGCGTTTCGCTTTTCCAGCAGTCCTGACACGCTGCTGGCTGAGGTGCTTGAACAAGTCTCTGGGTCTCCGCAGGAGGCCGCTTTTGAAGGCCTCACTCTGCCCTCTTGCAGCTCGTCCGCCAATTTGTGTCCCTGAGCCTAAGACTCCACAGTTAGCCTGGCAGAGGCTCCCTTGATGTCCTTGGGCCTGTGATCCGAAACAATCAAGACCTCTCTGAATATGGATTCTGCCGTTCAGCTCTGACTATCTGCAACCTTCTAGAATCCAACGGGCAGGAGCTCCAGAGGATTACCTTCTACCCATCACTACTCTAAAATGATCATTCCAGCCCTAAGAATATGCCCACACTTCCACTCCATCCTGTTAACAAAAGATTTAATGCTGCGACTTCACTGGTGGCGCAGCGGTTAAGAATCCGCCTGCCAATGCAGGGGACACAGGTTCGAGCCCTGGTCCGGAAAGATCCCACATGCCGCGGAGCAACTAAGCCCGTGCGCCACAACCACTGAGCTTGTGCTCTAGAGCCTGTGAGCCACAACTACTGAAGCCCGTGTGCCTAGAGCCCACGCTCCACAACAAAAGAAGCCACCACAATGAGAAGCCCACGCACCGCAATGAAGAGTAGCCCCCGCTCGCCGCAACTAGAGGAAGCCTGCGCGCAGCAACGAGGACCCAACACAGCCAAAAATAAATAAAATAATTAGTTTAAAAAAGAAATACCATTTTAAAAAAAGAAAAGAAAAGACTTAATGCCTTTTTAACATCTATCTCTTGTTGCCTTTCTAATGCCTTCCAGAAAGGCGCCTGGAGCCCACACCAGGCACCACTTAAAGCGCTTTCCATCCTTCTTTCCCTGAATCCCACACCAGGAAAAAGGCAAGGTCCAGGTGCACCAACTGTTCATAGATGAAGACACTGCAGCTCTTGCAGATGCGAGCTGTGTCCTACGCCAGCCTGGATGCCGGCGCTCTGCACTGTAGCCCCGCCCCCTCCAGGCTGGCTTCCATAAAGAACCAGAGAAAACCCGGAAAGCTGACCGCCCCATCCAACACGTGAGGTCCTCCAGAGATGGAAGACCCCCTCACCCCCCAGGTCAGGGGCTTGTCCTTCCAGCTCCATCCATGTCTCTCCAAGTCGGAGCCCATGAGAGGCTTCCCGTGAAAAAACACTGCTGTCCTTCCCGTCCACGGTCATCTGGGAATAGACTGTCCAGACCGTATTCCTGAGGAGCTCCAATCCTCAGAAAGGGACTGGACATATCAGAGACTTTATCAGTTCATGCCTGGCTCCCCTTGGAAGCTGTAGAAATCCCTTTCCTAGAAGCCCTGGCTGGCTTTTCAAGGGGGTCTGATCTCTGAGATAGAGGGCAATGATCTGCCCACCTCCCCAGGCTGTTTGAAGCTCCCCAGTCTCACCTAAGTGAGATCCAAACAGTGTTCCCCACCATGGGTTCCCCAAACTTCTAGGAGCTGTAACTGTCAGCCCAGCAAGGCAAGAGTTAGAGAAGCTCAGCTTTAGCAGATGGAAGCTTCCAGCAGGTATCCAGATGGAGGAACTCTGTCCACACTCTATCGCCCAGGCCTGTCCCGAGACAGCATTAGGAGAGCGCGGCATGGGCGTGTCCTCCCAGGGCGTCAGCACTCACCCAGGTTTGTGGTCTTCTGTTACCTCCCTAATAACCTTCTGGAAATGGGGTTTCTACTAACCTGGAAACCAATGTAATCAAGGTTATTATATCTGTTTGATCGGTTTATTTTGAAACATTCATAATTAGTAGCTGTGGTGGGTTAAATTTTGTCCCCCCAAAAGTTATATTCAAATATCGAATCCCCAGTCCCTGGGAAAATGACCTTCTTTGGAAATAGGATCTTTGCAGATGTAATTAATTTGAGATGAGGTCAGACTGAATTAGGGTTTTCTACTGTGCTTACAAGAAAAGGGAATTGTGGACAGAGACTCAGAGAAACACAGACAGAGCACCATGTGAAGACAGAGGCAGAGACTGCAGTGATGCCACAAGCCAAGGGCACCAAGGACTGCCAGACGCTAGCAGAGAAGCAAAAGGCCGATTCCCCCTCTGCGCCTCCAGAAGGAACCCACCCTGCCAACCCCTTGATTTGAGACTTCTGGCCTCCAGAACTGTGAGAAAATACATTCAGTTATTTTAAGCTACCCAGCTTGTTACAGCACCTTATGATGGCAGCCCTACGGAACCAATACGATAGCTGTCATCCATCAGTCATGCTCACCGCCTGGCAGGCACTGTCCGTGTACTTCACATCCCTTAGCTCACAACATCCTCACCATGGCCCTAGGATGCAGCTTCCTAACCGCACGGTGTGGAGAGATGAAGAAACGGAGGCGTGTAACTCACCCATGGTTACTCAGCTGGAACGCGGTAAAGATGGGCGAGGACCCAAGTCCAACTTCCCTGCACGGGCACTATCCCCTGTCCCTCTGCCAGTCCTCCTCCTAACACCCGGCCCTGCTGTACCTGAGAGACATCTGCTTCTTATCAGAAGTGCACACACGTCAGTGACACACCCAACCAGTCTAAGCATGGGTCTGCAGGCTGAGATCCCGTACTGCCCTCGCCCTTCTTCCAAGTAATCTTCCCCCATGAAATGTTGGGAGCCACCTCCAACCCCACCTTGCCCTGGATGTCAGAGCTGCTGCCTCCTGAAGTACCAGACAGAGCAGGGGGTCCCGGGCGACCCTACACATTACGGCTCCAGCAAAACACAGGGACCTCGCTCAGCAGGCTGTGTGTGTGGTTAACAAGCCCAAGAGAACCCCTCACTCCAAAGCTGACCCCTGACCCTGTCCAGGACTCCGTGCTGCCGGCATCTTTACTGCTCAGCCAGCGTTTGCCATTATGTCCAAGAATCTTGCAACTAATTTAAACACAGAATTACCATATGGTCCGGCAATTCCACTCCTCGGTCGGTACCAAAAAGAACTGAAAACAGGCGTTCCAACAAATACTCATCCCTGAGTGTCCATGGCATCGTTATTCACAATACCCAAAAGGTGGAAATGACCCAGATATCCCTCAACAGATGAGTGGAGAAACAAATCATGGTAATAGATACGTATAATGAGATACTCTTCAGCCACAGAACGCAATGAAGCATTGACACACGCTACAAGGTGGATGACCCTCGAAAGCATTATGTCAAGCCCAAAAAGCCAGACAAACGAGGTCACACGTTGTATGATCCGGAACAGGTAAATCCACAGACACAGAACACAGATTGAGTGGCTGCCAGGGCTTCAGAGGAGGAGGGAAGCGGGAGAAACAGCTTAATGGGTGCGGGCTTCTACTCTGGAAAGATGTAAATGTTTTGAACCTAGATGCAGGACGTTGCACAAGGCTGTCAGAGTAGTAATGCCACTGAACTGTTCACCATATCATGCCTAATGGTTCGTTATGTGGATCTCACCCCCAGCACATCACTTTTCTTGTAAATCCTGCCACTGATTCATAACCTGCCAACTGTGCCATACGGGCTGCCCTGCCGGCCTCCCCCCTCCGCCCGCCCCCGCGGCTTGCAGGACCAAGTTCCCACCCCCTAACCTGGCTTGCAAGCCCCTGGCCCGGCCCCTGTCCTCTCCCCCCCGCACCCCATGCTGCAGCCCAGGCAGAACCTCCCACGGACTCCCCGCCAGCGGGTGCTCCCTCTGTGCTTCCCTTCCCAACCTCAGCATCCCCGAGGCGCACCAGGAGTCCTCAGTGAAGCTTCGCAGACAGGGTACCACCCACAACCAAGCACCAGACCCCTTCAAGGCCAAGGGCAAACACTTTGCATCCCCATCGCTGTAACCGTCACCCTAGACTCTTGAGAGCAACTCCAATAAATAACAGCGTGACCTGGGTGTCGACTTTTAATCCAGGCCAACACTAGGGTAGCAACTGCTATTACCCCCAGTTTATAGGGGAGCAAATTCACCCTCCACGGCACGGAAGGTAAGGTAAATTCTAAAAATTACCCAATCAGCAAGGCGGATAGCCAGAATTCACCCCCAGCTCGGTCCAACTGCAAACGGTCCCCTACCCCTCTGGGATTCAGCCCAACAACCATCCAGCCCATAATAGGACCTGACAACGAGCTGCAGAATCAATTCTGACGCAAATAAATTTGCAAGGATTTTCATCTGTGCCTGACAGACCTACACATGGCTGCAAACCTAGTTCCTTCCGCCTTCCCTGTGGTCCTTCCGGACAGAGACGCCACCCTCAAACGAGACATATGAAAATGCTTCCAGAGATTAAATGCTTACAGCCAAGTTCTGAAGGTGACCTGATTAAATACTTAACCATAACACCAGTCTAGACTCAACAGATCAAACCCTCTGGCTCAGGGCAATCGTGGCTCTGCGGCAACTGTGCAAAATAATGCTTATAACTGGAAGAAAGGAAGCCCGTTTCTCCTGAGTTTCTAGTAAACTGGGGGTTGGAGACTTAATAATGCCAGACAAATTTACAAGTCAGGCAGCAGGTTCTGCGGAGGCCCCTGGGGGCAGAGCCCGGCCATCCGCCCAGGACACAGCTCTGGCAATGGATCACGGCTGAAAGCCAGGGAAAGGGGTCCAATGCTCCCCCTCCCTTCCTTAGCCTCCTTCCTTCCACCTGGGGCTTGGAGACCATCACCTCACTCTGTTTTAAATTCTGAATCCAGGCAATGTCCTCACTCTGTTCATGTTTTATTCTTTCAGCCTCTCCAACAAGACACTCATCCCAACGCCAAAGCTTGGACATGTAGTTCCCTCTGCTGAGGCCACGTGTCCCATCTCTTCCCCTGGGTACCTGCTGGAGGCCCTGGGTCTCTAGAAATGATACTTGCTCCTGCCAGCGTTCCCAGGCTGTCCGGCCCCTGGGTAGGGGTCCCCCACCTGCACAGTTGGCGCCCTCACCCTTAGAGAGCGCTCACTCCGAGCATCGTAACCACCCGGTCCCATGTCCGCCTTTCCCACTAGATGGTGGGCAACCCGAGGGTGGGCAACCCGAGGGCACACACTACGTTTGCCTTGTACTTCAATGAGTCCCCAGCACCTAGAAGGGTGTCTTCCATGGAAGCTCTGACTCAATGTCTACTTACAATGAGGAAGCAATGAATGAAGGAATTCAGATGGTCTCTCTGGAGGGAAAGAAAGAGATCACCTCTCAGATGCCAACTAAAGAGCCAGCTGCCAACCAGAAGAACCTTCCATGCACATTTTAGTGCCTTCACCCTTGGGAGGGATGGTAGTTTATTAAGCGTTTTCTATTAGCCTCAAGTTCTGCCCAAGAAACTCCACATCACATCCAATTTGAAAGAAAAAAGCAAATGAAAGAGAGAGCAAAAACCTACAAACAGTATCACACATTTGCACATCAGTCACCACCTTAGTCTCCAGACAATCTTCTAAAAAGATGATGCAAAATATACCGGGACACAAGGTCTCTGACCATCAGCTTCCTCACTGAATGGAGACCAGAAACTCCCTTTCACCTGTTTCTCAAATGCATCTCTGCCCTAATCCTCTGTATTAGGGCCACCATAACAAAGTACTGCAAACCTCGTGGCTTATAACAATAGAAATTTATTCTTTCACTGTTTTGGAATGCAAGAGTCCAAAATCAAGGAATGGGGAGGGCTGTGCTCCCCTCCGAAGCCTTGATGGGAGGGTGCTCCCTTGCAGCCTCTAGCTCCTGGTAGCCCCAGGCGTTCCGTGGTGTCCCTTGGCTACTGGCAGCTTAACTCCAATTTCTGCCTCTGTCCTCACGTCGTCTCTCCCGGGTCTCCCTCTTCTTCTAAGGACCAGTCATCTTGAATAAAAGGCCAACTCTAATCCAGGATGACCTCATCTTACCTAATAAGATAATTGTTTCTCCAACGACCCTATTTCCAAATAAAATCACGGTCTGAGGCAACAGGGGTTGGTGTGGGGGGACACAATTTAACCCACAACATCCTCCACCTTCCATCCTAGAATGTGGATTAAAGGATCCAAGCATGATATTGCAAGTATCAGGAACTGTGTTTTCCTCAAGTTAATATGTAAATATATGCAAATACTTCTGTGAAAATGTTGGTTTTCAAAGTTTAATTTTTTTTCTTTTGTCTACTTTTCCTGGATATCTAAATTCAGACTGAAGCTTGCAAGTAGTTTAGAACCAAGAACAAACATCAAGTAATATACGTGGAAATCCGATGCTTCTACTTAATAGCTCTGTAATCTTTAATCTTTTCCTTTTTCTTTTTTTTAAACAGAAGACTAAAGTACACTAAACAGAGGTGGCTTTGTCACCAGGGGTCCATTTTCAGGCTTATGTGGTACAGAGGATGGTGTTCCCAAGTACTAAGTGATTAGCGGGTGCTAAGCATTTGACACTTAGCCTGTCACTCCTCTCCACAATCATCGGAAGTGGGTACTATTATTATCCCCACTTTATAGATGTGCAAACTGAGGCTCAGAGAGGTTAAGTAACCGGCCCAAACTCAAACAGGAATCTCATTGTTACCTAGTTCAACCGCCCAGCCCACACACACACACACACACACACACACACACCCAGACACACCCCACATCACATCCCTGTCCCTGCCGAGAGAGAGCCCCTCTGGGAGGTTTTCCATTTTCCTAGTCCTGCGTGGTAGGATTCTAACAGCTACAGGCACACGCCTCCCTGACGGCTCCCCCAGAGGGCGCCCAGCCTGGTCAGACACAGGGCAGTCACATCAGCCCTGGCCAGGCCCCCAATCCTCGGAAGGCCCGTGTGCAGCAACGAAGACACAACACAGCCAAAAATAAAATAAATTTTAAAAAAAAGAAAAGCCAAGTGATTCAAAAAAAAAAAGAATCAATTTTATTTACTTATTTATTTTTCGTTGCCTTGGGTCTTCATTGCTGCATGTGGGTTTTCTGTTGCAGCAAGCAGGGGCTACTCTTCGTTGCGGCGCACAGGCTTCTCATCGCGGTGGCTTCCCTTGTTGCGGAGCACGGGCTCCAGGAATGCAGGCTCAGTAGTTGTGACTCGCGGGCTCTAGAGCGCAGGCTCAGTAGTTGTGGCGCACGGGCTTAGTTGTTCCACGGCATGTGGGATCTTCCCGGACCAGGGCTCGAACCCGTGTCCCCTGCACTGGCAGGAGGATTCTTAACCACTGCGCCACCAGGGAAGTCCCATATATATTCTATATATATATTTATATATATTATATATATATACTTTATATATTATATATATATAAACTAAATCACTGTGCTGTACACCTGAAACTAACACAACATTTTAAATCAACTATACTTCAATTAAAAAAAAAGTCATCTCTACTTGAACTTTTGGGTATTCCCTCCACTTGTCATCTCAGAAAAGGAAGAAATTGGAAGCATCCCTGCTCTAGAAGAGTCCCTGAAAGGTTTTCTAATAACATCACTTCGTTTGGTCTCTCCTGCCCTTCGAGGTTTTCGGTTGTCCATATGGGTGCAGCTATGACACACATACTCTGCCACGTGTTTATGTTCAGAAATGTACCCATGAATCCCCTGAGTGGTAAGAAAAGGTAAGAAGAAGAGTAAAGTGGAGAAGCTGGACCAGGTAATGCCAGGATTTCAGCCAGCTTTGTGTGTGTGTGTGTGTGTGTGTGTGTGTGTGGTTGTGTGCGCGTGCACATAATTAGAAGTATTTTAGAGCACAAGCTGAGGGCAGATGGCCCACTGCCCAGCAAGGTGGGCTGTATGAAACAAGAAGTGTTCATAAAAAAATGAAAACAAGATGCAACAGCACCATTCCATTTCTTCCAGCTGTCATGCAATGCCAGCCACGAGAGGAATCATTATTAAGTCAGTGACAAAGGCGGGAAGCCCAATGAAAATTTTATAAGCTGGTCCAAAACTTGTTGTAAGCTGACACATTTAAAGCACGTTTGCAAAGCCGCTGCACGTATTTGCAGGTAAGCGGCAGACTTTGTTAGGTGTATAAAATATCAACTTCAAAAATGTAAGTAACTACTGCTATCTATTTATGCCATGATTATTAAAACTCTGTCCTTAAGAAACACTTTTCTCCACTACTTTATTCCCAGGCACTTAGATTCTTCACTCTGAAGGCTCATTCCACGTTAATCCCACCTTTAACTGCCTGCCTGTAAATCACAGCGGTCGAAGAGGGAAATTGTGCAAATGTTTTCGAGCCCTTGACCACACGTGGTCCCCACTGGTAACTACCGGTCAGGTGAAAACTGTAAAATGGAGGTTTTATTTTCTGTTCAACTGGAGGCAACACACGGTTGAAGAGGCAGGAATCCTACAGAATTGGATTTCTGTTGCATCACTGGTTTTAACCTTTCCCTCAAGGTTCCCTGCCCCTCCCCCACTCCCAGCACTTCCGAGGCCTCTTGTGTTCATTAAAGCTCTAAGGGGGCCTGCCACAGAGGGTCCCAGCCGAGCTCTACCCTCACAGCCCTGGTCCTTCAATTAGAAAACCAAGACAATGTTGCCCTTTTGGCTTTAAGAGTCTAGCAATTACTATATATAACACAGATATAATCAGGACTTCCCTGGCGGTCCAGTGGTTAAGACTCCACGCTCCCACGGCAGGGGGCGCAGGTTCGATCCTGGGTTGGGGAACTAAGATCCCGCGTGCGGGGCAGGGAGGCCAAAATAAATTAATCAATGAATTAACTAATTAAATAAAAATAAAATAGAGAACCAACAAGGACCTACTGCATGGCACAGGGAACTACACTCAATATTTTGTAATAACCTAGATACACACACTCACAGCTTTCAAATTAGCTCCTGATACTTTGCCGAGATGAACTCTAGCTGTCCCTTCACCTTCACTCAACAAGATGTGCGAGGGACCACACAGGTGCAGGGAACAGAGGAAGGAACACAACTCAGCCCTTGTCCCCAGGGGCCCTCTGTCCAGCAGGGGACAGGAAGGAGGAATCCACCAACGGCGCCCACAGACAGAAGCATGTTGTGGAACTGCAGAGAGCAGCCTGCAGAAGGGCCCCTCGTGCAGCCCAGGTGAATCAAGGAAGACTGGCCAGTTGACTTCCTACACTGTTGGTGGGGATGTAAATGGAAAAGAGTATGGAGGTTCCTCAAAAAAACTGAAAAGAGAGTTGCCACATAATCCAGGAATCCCACTTCCGGGCACGTATCCGAAGAAAATTCTAACTTGAAAAGATCCATGCACCCCAATGTTCACAGCAGCATGATTTACAATAG
The DNA here is from genome assembly GCF_949987515.2 of Delphinus delphis. Classification (NCBI taxonomy): domain Eukaryota; kingdom Metazoa; phylum Chordata; class Mammalia; order Artiodactyla; family Delphinidae; genus Delphinus; species Delphinus delphis. Next base: position 5,470,065 of record NC_082698.1, read on the forward strand.
CCAAGACATGGAAACAACCTAAGTGTCCACTGACAGACGAATGAATAAAGAAGATGTGGTCTGTATATACGATGGAATACTACTCAGCCGTAAAAAGGAATGAAATAGTGCCATTTGCAGCAACACAGATGGAGATTATCATGTTAAGGGAAGTCAGTCAGATAGAGAAAGACAGTATCATATGATATCACCTACATGTGGACTCCAAAATATGACGCAAATGAACTTATTGACAAAACAGAAACAGACTCACGGGCACAGAGAACAGGCTTGTGGTTGCCAAGGGGGAGGGGAGGTGGGGAAGGGATGGACTGGCTGTTCGGGATTATCATATATAGAATGGATAAACAACAAGGTCCTACTGTATAGCAGTATACGGTATATTGAACTATATTCAATATCCTAGGATAAACTATAATGGAAAAGAATATGAAGAAGAATGTATATAGGTATAACTGAATCACTTTGATGTACAGCAGAAGTTAACACAACGCTGTAAATCAACTACACTGTGGGACTTGCCTGGCGGTCCACTGCAGGGGGCACGGGTTCGATCCCTGGTCAGGGAACTAAAATCCCACACGCCTCGTGGTGTGGCCAAACCAAAACAAAACAAAACAACTACACTTCAATAAAATAAATTAAAAAAAAAAAAAAAGAAAGGTTTACAAGTTGAGCTGAGCCTGGAAAAGCTTGACAGATGGAAGATAAACAAAGGGCATTTCCAGGCAGCCAGAAGAGCATGCACAAAGGCACTGTGGCACCGCCAGAACACACAGGGGAGGATGTGCCAGAACTTCAGTATGGAAACACCACCAGACGTCAGTGAGGTCAACCAAAGGAAGCTCTCTTCCCTGTTATACGTGGGAGTCCCCAGTAGGGGTTCCCGTCCCCACCTCTCCCTCGCCCTGGCCTCTCCAGGCTGATCCTCAAAGCAATACCCCCCAGGAACCATCTGAATAAACTTGGCAGCCTGGTCACAGCGCCTGGAGGACCAAAACGCATTCTTGCCTTTGAAAAATGGGCAGTAGAACACACATGATGTTGTTAGAAGGACTTGAAAATTAATCTTGTGAAGTTAATAGAAGCACGTCAATTTGGAAGAAAAATAATCACATTTCCCTCCTGCTAAATCATTATTTGCCCCTGGTTAAGCCAATTATGTTCAAGAAAATAAGTTATTATTTGGGGGGGGGGGGAAATGGAGTCTTGATAAGTGCCTTTATTCCAGCAAATAAAACTCCAAGAGCGAATGCCTGACCTCCCATATTTATGAAGGTCTGTGGGCAGCCTGAATGATATTTCTTAGACAGAATGTTGGGGATGGACCATAATTCCCCTGGTAATCTGCATTTTTCCCAGGACATGACCTCAAAACTGCTGTTTGTCTCTCAGAAAGAAGAAACATAGCTGTCTCCTGAACATCCTTAGACAGCCCAGGTGCCCCGCTAACCCCTCCACCAACCCCCTTAGGCTTCCTCCTCCAAGCCCTCTTGCCCAAAGCACACCCTTCGGGAAACAAGTCCTGCAGGTTTCTAACTTTTCCTCCCAAATATGCAGCAAAGACTTTGCTTCTAACAACACAGTCACAATACTACAGTAAACAACTACAGAGTGCTGACTAGGAGTTGGGGGTGACTCAGTACTTTATTGACACCAGTGGGAGCCACCTGGCCCCCATGGGGACAGGTGGCAATGTCTGGACCTATTTTGGGTTGGCACCGCTGAAGGGAGGGGATTGCTAGTGGGATCTAGTGGATGGAGGTCAGGGATCCTGCCAAGTACCCCACAGTACACAGGGCTGCCTCCCAAGACCACAATGCATCCAACCCAGAACGCCACCAGTACACAGGTCGAGAAAACCTGCTTTACATGAATTCGCCCATTTAACCCTTGAGCAACTCTGTGAGGCAGAAACTACTGTCATCCATGGTCGACGAGTAAACTGGGGCGGATGGGCTTCAGAGGCCCAGGGGCATCCCGACCCAGCACTATGGTCCTAGACCGGGCAGCCTCCACTCCAAGTACCTTCTTTGCAGGGATGTCGCTGAATACTGGAGGGACGAGGCACTGAGCCTTAGACAGGTTCCCTCCCCCATATTCAGGCCAGCTGCTCCGGACCCCTTGCTGGGCACCACTGCTCTATCAGCCAAATCTGTACGGGACTCTGGCTGATGAAATTAAGAAGGGAAACCAGAGTGCTGTGAGATCTGGGGGAGGCTGGCCTCTGGTCTCCTCAATCCTGACTCCCTGACCCCGGGGCCCGCTTGCCCCCTCCCCACGCTCTCTCCACCACTCCCCTCCCTTGTCCCTCAAGACTCCCAGGCCCTGGGGACTGAGGACCATTCTCCCTGGGGCCTCAGCCCTCACACAACCCTGTCCCGCAGCCCGAGGTTGGCAACACAGGGGACGGTCAATTCCGGAAGGGCTCGGCAGCCCAGCAATGCCGGGAGGGGGGAACGAGCCGGATGTGGCACAGATCCTATGGAGCTGAGGCAGGAAATTGCAGCCCGTGACCTGGGACCAGCCAGTCAGCCGGTGGGACAGGAGTGCAGCAGGAAAGGAGGCCAAGGAGGCCGGGAGGGGCGTTTTCAAGGATGCCCTGGCCAAGGAGGCGGCAGCCACCACGGTCTCGGGTGTCTGATCAGAGACCTCGAGCGCTGGGATGGAGGACACACTCTCAGAAGACAAACGGAACGTGAAAAAGGAACCGAACAGATCCACATGCCTGCAAACCCCAAAGTTCCGAACGCCGCAGAGTTCTGAGTAATTCACTGAATGGCAAAAATCCAGCGGAGATGAGACATGGGGTGTCTCTGGATCCTCGAGGTCTAGGAACAAAGCTGTCAAGTAAACAGGAAGGTGGGGGGGGCGAGGGAGGGAGGGAGGAAGGGGTTGTCTGAAGGCACCATTTTCTTCTATGGCTAATTCCCTGCCGTTGAGGACCACTGTGCTCATCCCTGAAGCTGGGACACAATTACGCCATCACTCCATCGCTCCTCCTCTCTACCTACACACAGGTTCAACTGCCCAGGTGAGCAGCTCACTCAGAATGCTCATCTGCCCACGATGCCAGTCCGTCACCAGACGACTTGTCTGTAACAAATAAAATACAAATTAGCAAACTTTAGGAAAAGGAAAGCTCACGAGGCCACACTGCCCTCTTCCAATTAAAAGTCAAGAAAACCATCACCGGAAATTGCGTATTTTCTCTAAAGGAAGTTAACACCCACACAGTAAGCGAATCCCAGCGGTACTTTTTCTGGCTGCAAGCTCTCCCGCACACGTGATCCCTGTAGCTCCTCGCGGGCAGCTGAGAGGTGAGCACAGGCTCTGGGACTCTCCCAGGGCCCCGTGCAGGGCCTGAGGTTGGGGAGGTCAGTAAGGTGGCACTAAGTGCTGCACCCAGGCCTGGACTCCAGGCCTTCTGACTCCTGGTCCAGCGCTCTTTAAAATCCCACGCCATCAAATCCCCGCACATCACTTGAAGTTACTGCAGTTCTGACTGATTTACCCTTACAGCCTTTTTCAGTGCCTGCTTGGTCATAAAGACAAGCGCTATTTCAGAAAATGAAGGTTCGTTCATTGCAGCGCTAGCCACAATAGCCAAGACATGGAAGCAACCTAAAGGTCCGTCGACAGATGAATGGATAAAGAAGGGGTGGTACATATATGCAATGGAATACTACTCAGCCATAAAAAAGAATGAAATAATGCCATTTGCAGCAACATGGATGGACCTAGAGATTATCATACTAAGTGAAATAAGTCAGACAGAGAACGACACATATGTTATCACTTATATATGGAATCCAAAAAATGATACAAATGAACTTATTTACAAAACAGAAACAGACTCACAGACATAGAAAACACTTATGTTTGCCAAAGGGGAAAAGGGGGCAGGGGGTGGATAAACTAGGAGCTTGGGATTAGCGGATTCAAACTATTATATATGTAACAGATAAGTAGCAAGTACCTACTGTATAGCACAGGGAACTATATTCAACACCTTGTAATAAACTATAATGGAAAAGAATCTGAAAATGAATATATCTTTATTTCTACAAATATATTATATATATATATTAACTGAATCACTTTGCTGTACCCCTGAAACTAACAACATTGTAAATCAACTGTACTTCAATTATTAAAAAAAAAGAAAATGAAGACTCCATTCTAACAAAGAAACAAAGGCGAACGCTTAGAAGCAGACACAGCTCTCACTAGCAGGCTTTAGTAACCATCTTCTGAGGTCAAAAGAATTCAACAGACCCAGGAATGGGGTCTGGGGTGCTGCATACATTTTAGGGTGGTGAGAATAGGAACTGGCGACAAATATGAAGATGACCAATTTAGAGAGCTCTCCTTATGCTCAACGGTCCACTCCCCTGACCCCAGCAGCCGTCCGGATTAAGTACACAGCAAAGAACATCCTGAAATCTACGGGACATAAGTAGTGGAATATACCTCAAAGAAAAAGGCGGCATCTGTCCCCATTCACATCTCTTCACATCTCTGTAGGGGTCTGGCCATCTGTTCCGCCAAAGGATTCTCAGGGACTAAAAGGTATGAGATCTTACAACCCTTGCTCAATGCCCATGTTGCTAACCGGTCCATCACAGCTCTTGCTGATCAATGGAAAACACTCGGAGGAGCCCCACATCAGCCTCCTGCAGGGCACACAGCACGACTACATTTCTGGGTCCCACATCTGGCCAGGGACGGAGCTCTAAACAAAAGAATGTGACCAGAAGGATGGTACCACCTCCAGCCCTGGCAGGGAAGAAATCTCCTGTGAACTAGCCTCCATCTCTTTCTTCCCCCACGCCCAAATTAAAAGGCAAGGAGCCCAAGATCCTGGCAGGGGGCAGAGCCACAGGATAGAAGACAGCCTGGTCCCTGAATGACCTGATGGAACAGAGCTCCCGGCCCGCTCCCCACCAGCCACGTGGTCTGTGACGTGAAGGAAAAAGGAACGTTCATTGAATGAAGCCAGCGGAACGGTGGGGCTGTCTGTTTACAGCAGGTAGGCAACCCTAATTCAGGACGGAAATCACAACAGTTACATGTATACCTAAAAGTATACCTAGTAGCCACGTAAGTTAAACAAAATCAGCAAGATGGCATAGAAATTGTGTATCACACTCTTGAGGAAAGGCAGCAGCAACTGTAAACAGCAAACAGGCCAGGATAAAGGCGGAATAAAGTTTTTGATGAGGGCTTCCCTGGTGGCGCAGTGGCTGGGAGTTCGCCTGCCGATGCAGGGGACAAGAGCAAACGTCGACTAGGATGCGGAGAAACTGGATCTCTCTCTCTCTCTCTCTCTCTCTCTCTCTCTCTCTCTCTCTCTCTCTCTCACACACACACACACACACACACACACACACACACACACACACGGCTGGTGGGAACATAAAATGGCACAGCCGCTCGGGAAAAGTTTGGGAGTTTCTTAAAAAGCCAAACTACCTTTCCATTCAACAACCGCATTCCTAGGCAGTTATCCCGGAAGATGAAGACTTCCATTCACACAAAAACCTGTGCGTCAATGTTCACAGCAGCTTTACTAGTAACAGCCAAAACCCAGACATCCTTCAAACCATGGATACACACAGCAACCTGATGACTCTCCTGAGAATGATGTCCAGCAAGAAAAGGCAATCCAAAAAGGTTACATACTGCAAGATCCCATTCATGGAACAGTTCTTGAAATTACAAAATTACAGAAACGGAGAACAGATTCATGGTTGCCAGGGAGGATGCGGAAGGGCAGAGGGAGGTGGGTTTGGCAACAAAAGGGCAGGAATGGTCCTTGGGATGATGGAAATGCTCTGGATCTTCTTCAATGTCAATATGCGGGTTCTGATACCGTGTGTTGCAGTTTTGCAAGATATAACCTTGGGGGAAAATTGTAGTGGGTACACAGGGTCTCTCTGTACTATTTCTTACAACTGTTGGGTCTGTAATTATCTGAAAACCCAAAGTGGATGAAGAAAAAAAGGGAGAGTAAGGAGGGAACAAAGGAAAGAACAAGGGGGAAAGGGAAGAAGGAAGAACGGAAGAAGGAAGAAGGGAAGAAAGAGAAAAAGAGAGGAGAGACAGAGAGATGGCAGGTGCCCTCGGGCACTGTGGCTCCTCAGCTGTACCCAGCACAGGACTCACAACTGCCTGTTTCTTTCTCCGTGTCTGCACCACCTGCATCCTCAGAGGTCATGAGAGAACAAGAGAAAGAACTATTCACACCCGCTAAGACAATCCTGATAAGACGTCTGATATTCTGGGCCAACACTGGCACTACAATAAATTTAAAATTTTTATAGTGTTTCCAAAGTAAAATCAGGTTTGTAGAAATATAATGTGCCTTAATTTCATTTTTCTGCAACTCCAGTGAATGAAAATGTCTGCATTTCTATTTACTTATAAGCAAATCAAATTTTTCTTCCCCCAAAGTAGCAGCTTGCTTGCTACTCTAAGCAACAAAGAGCATCTCTCAGCAACTCTCACACTCCCAAATTTACTGGATATTACACCATTCCTCGCGCAGGGCTAATCCGAATACACACGCCACAATCCCTAACACCAAGCAAAATGTCACATCCCCCTAATATGGGGGCAAAACACACCATTAAGACAACAAGTTTGGAAGAGAAGCATCCCTCCAGCCACCATGACTGTCAAATCCAAACAGGAAATCACTTGTCACTACATTTCTAACCTGCGCTTTATTAAATAAAAAATTACTAAAAGCACCGCTCCATGGCGTACCTGGCTTATCGCAAACGCTGATCTCAGGGCTTTGCGCTCTGAGGACATTATCTCAGTGAATCCCCACCGGTCTTTGCAGTAGGCAGGCTTGGGTCCACTTTCCAGATGAGGAAACTGAGGCTAAGAAAGCAGGAATAACTTGCTCAAGGGCCACATAACAATTAAGAGCCAGAAGTTAAAGATGTCTCGGTGCCAGTGCCCACATCCCCTTTTTGAGGTTTGCCTGGAGTGGAGGGTGAAGGGCACGCTGAAGTCACTGGTGTTCGTTCAATCTGCCTCTAGCAAAGCTAAAGGGTGGAAAGAGAACCGTAGTCTTGCCCAGCTGCTCTCCACACCACCTCCATTCCTGATCTATTGCTGCCGTAACAAATCATCACACCCTTGGCAGTGGAAAACCACCTGCATTCATGACCTCACGTGCTCCAGGTCAGACACCCAGTGGCTCTGGGTCTCAAAGTCAAGGTGCTGGCCGGCTGCGCTCCACGGGAGGCTCTAGGATGAATGTTTCCAGGCTTATTCAGGGGTGCTGGCAGAATCCAGCTATAATTGCAGGATTGAGGTCCCCATTTCCCTGCTGGCTGTCAGCTGGGGCCAACCTCAGCTCCCTGAGGCCTCTGCCTGGTAGCAAGCGGACCTCGACATCTTCGGGCCAGCATCCGGGCATGGAACCCTCCCAGGCTCGGAATCGCTCTGACTCCACTTCTGCCGAATCTCTCATGTGCGAGCAGACAGAGAAAGTCCTCTGCTTTGGGGGCCCACGTGGCTAACCCGGGACCAGCTCTGCACCTCAGGGTTCACGGCCATGATCTCATCTGTCAAGTCCCTTTTGCCGTGTCACACACCACATTCACGCATCCTGGACACTCGGGGGGCCGTTATTCTGCCTTCCGTGCCGTCACTGAGACGTGAGCACGCCAGCCTCAGATGTGACCGCTGCATCTTTTCACCTCACCTGAAGAACAGGATCCCCATGAACACAATTTTACTGGTGTTGGGACGTTTTGACTCTGCCTAGTTGGGGGATGATGGGAAAGTTCATCTGGTCCAACCCCTCAGTGTGACAGCTAGGTCAAAGTTCATGTCCGTGTCAATAAGCCAGGTCTGTAAAAACTGACCCACCAAACTCAAGCCCAAGGGGAGAAATTAACAGGCTGGTCCCCATGAATGCTGAGGGGGGGCCACCAGCGTTTCCTGCCTTTGCTGAGCAAGCAACAGATCAGCTGTTTACTCCTTTCCCGATTCCACAAAGTAAATAAATAACTGAAGTGTCTCATTTACAAACAATGCTTCTAACAGATTCTAAGTACTTGCAAACAATGAGCTGTGATTCATGTTTCCAAATGAGATGGAGTTTTACCATTTTCTCTCCCCTCGTGATTCATTCAGGGGCCAAGTCACTGGCCGGGTGGAAGCCTGGCCGCCCACAGACCCACCAGGGCCCATCTAGGGAAACACAGTCCTGTTGTGAGGCTCCCCCCAAAAAACGCTGTGGTTGGTAAAGGGGATTTCCAGTAATTTTCCCTTCGGCAGAAAGAGGAATTAAACTCGTGGAAATGAATCCCTACATCCAACACTTACATCTTCCTAGCCAGCCCACTCCCTGAGAACCAGCGGGATCCTCCCCAGGCAAACTCCCAGACACGAGGGCAGCCTGACTCAAGCATCCTCAGCTTCCCCTGCCCCAAATCGGGAACTCTAGGAGCTCTACACCTGCCCGCCCTCCCCGACAGGGGGTCCAGTTATTTAAAGTTCCTCCTGCAGCTGAAAGAGTTGTACTGTCTCCTCCTCTCCACCTGGTGAAACTAGGCAGGACGACCCCCTCCCATCTCCCCTGCCTGACCTCCACTCACATCCTTCCCAGAACTGGTTCCAAAACCTCCAGGATACTCTGCTTCTCTGGAAACTTTTCAACTTGGAGTTTTCCTAAAACCAAAGTATTAGCCAAAGGTGTGATGTTAGAAGGCACTGCCGTGAGTGCTAGCAAAGCTTCTGGAAGGCATGTGACTTACCGTGGGAAGGACACAACCACGTTCGTGCCCACAGCTGCCTCCCCAGTGGGGAGACCCTGCTTGTGGGTCTCTACTTGTGAATGTTCCCTTTGCTCATGAGACACAAGTCACTCCACAGGTATGGACACCTCCAGGGTTCTGACACCATCCAGGTCACCCTGGGAGCCAAGGGTATCAAAGCGACCTTAAAGAGAGGTCCCTCACCCATCTCCTGGTGAGCACAGAGGGGTGACCATGAACTCTAGAGCCACCACCAGGGTTCAGTTTCAGGATGGAGCACTTACTAGTGGCGCTAGTCTGTCCTTTGCCTCTGAGAAGTGGGAGGGACAGCAGTCCCCACCACACAGGACTGAGAGGGCAAGTCCTGAGCAGGAGCGCTGGGCTCTGCTGCCCCCGCCTGGCCCCCTCCTCTCCCCAGGGCTCCTGCTTCTCTTCCATCTCTAAGCACTGCGTTCCCTGAGGGCCTGCCCTCAGCCCTCCCCTCACACACAGCATCCCAGCAGGCTCACTGCAGCCCAGAGCCCCCCCCCCAATGCTACCCCACACCCGAAGTTGATCCAGCAGGAATCTCCACACCCAAACCTCCCTCATCCAATGTGGATCGATGAGGACCTTTCTATCGGGGCTGAAACCACCTGAATGGGCACAGGACGCTGCACTCGGAAGCCCAGCTCTGCTGCTGGCCTTTGTAGATGTGCCTGAGCCCCGGAGGCCTCATCTCTAAAACAGGGGAGGTAAGGGAATTCAGCCACGGTGGTTTTGAAGTAGCGCCACCTGTGCAACAAGCCCCTGCGGGCCCAGAGGGGACCTAGAACCGTCCCAATGTCCAGGCCAGCTCCACTCTACGTCCCTGGCATCTAGCAGAAGCATCACAGAAAGAAAAGAGAGAGCCCTGGGACCAGAACCGCCCAGGCTTCCCCAAAGTGGGAGGGCCGAACCACACCAGCAGTGGGAGTGGGCTGCTCCCCGCAAAGGCTCAGGGTCGGGAGGGGAGGGCGGGACGGGCCGCAGGGTCTGGAACCCCAGGAGGGCACCACCTGGCTTCGGAGGGGAGGCCAAGGCTACAAAAGGCCTTCCAAGTCAGGCAGAGTGGAGCCCGGCTTAAGAGGTGGTCAAGGACGCCTCTGGATCGCGGAGCAGGAGGAAAGAGGGACTGAAGCCAACTGGGAAGCCGTGCGGAGGGGGAGACCAGCCGCGGGCCCAGACAGAGCCTCCGGTGCGCAAGTTAAGAGAAGGCAAGCACTCACAGGCCTCCGCAGGCCAGGCTACCAACCCCCGCCAGGAGGGCGGCAGGGCGCACGGGGTCTGGGGGCTGCTTGCTTTGCCATTAAGGAGAGCCTCCGACTCTGGAATGTGTACTTGGTCCGAAACGTAAACTTGCAGCCGACCCTCCCTACTCCCCCCAGGAAGCGACAAAGAACAGCGGAGCCAAAACAGGTCCCGCTCTTCGCAACCCGCTCCCGGCCCCGGGGACCCCGGAGCGCTCGGCCGCTGGTCTCCGAGGGTCCCGCGCCGTCCAGGGCAGGACCACCGAGCGGCAGGCGGCGCGATCGCCCAGCCCCGGTCGCACACGCCACCTCCCACCGGGGGAGAGCACAGTTCTTCGCTCTGGTCGCTGCAACTTGAAACTGTCCGCCCGGAGCCGCAGACACTGAGCACAACTTCATCCGAAAAGCAGAAAGGCGCGGCCGAACAATGCCGCCGGGGCCTCCCGGCCCGGCCCGGCCCAGCTGGGGTCGAGGCGTCTGGGGCAGCCCCGGGGGCTGGAAGGCTCCGCCGCCGGGGTGCCCGCCCGAGAGCTGGATGTCGGAGGGGACACCCTCGGGAAGTGACACAAGCCTCCCCCCACCCCCGCGTGTCCCCGGCCCGGCTCGCGCGGGCTCCGGAGCGGGCGCGGGAACAGCGTGCGCCCGGGGTCCGAGTGGGCAGCGCCCGGAGACGGACCCTCAGGCGGGCAGGGCGGGGACGCGGGTTCCCGGCCTCCGCGGCCCCTCCGCGTCCCGCCCGCGCCGCCCGGGCCGCCGGCAACAGGCTCCCGGGCGCCCCCGCCCCGCCCCGCCGGCCCGGAGCGCGGCGCGCGGGAGGTGCTCACCCACGCCGTATTTCTCCTCCCGCTTGGTGGGCACCCAGCGCGTCATGCCGCCGCCCGCGTCCCGGCGCCCAGGCCGCCGCCGCCGCTCCGCCAGGAAACTCCGCGCCTAGGCCGCCATTTTCCATTCCTTTCGAGCCGCGACAGGATGGGGTGGAAAAAGTTTGCGGCGGAGGCGGTGTCATGTGGGGCGGGGCGGGCGGAGCGTCGCGAGCCGGATGGGAAAGGCCGGGAGCGCCGGCGGGAGGCGGGACGGCGGCGGGCGGGGGGCCATGGCCCACGACCCCACCCCCCGAGGAGCAGCCCCGCAGGGTCGTCGTCTCCCCCTTGTCCACGGAGCCCTCCCGGGGGCTGGATCTCATACACCCCTCTCAGAGGGGTGCGCCCTGGCCGGCAGGTGGGCAGGGGGATTCTTGGCAATTTGTGAGGCTTGTGGCTTGCAACAGCCCCTGGTTAGACTGGCGCGCGGTGATGTGATGTCCCCAACTCAGTTTCCGCCTTGGGGGGAGAGGCCTGGAGCTGAGCAAACCCGCAGGTTCCCTGGGAGGAGCCTTCCCAGAGCACGTGGTTCATTCATTCATTTGACAACCATTAACTGAGCACCTACCCAGTGCCCGGGTGCGCTAGGAGCAAGCACCACACTAGCCAAGCCAGGGGTGGGGAGGTGATGAGCAGAATAACAAGAGGTGGGTCGGCTCCTAGTGCTTGAGCAGGGACACCCAAGGCTGGTGGGAGGAGATGGTGCAGTCCTGGGCAGGGAGCACTCACCGGGGAGGTGACCTTTTGCTGGAGTGTGGAATGAGTGCATTTACCCCGAGAGGCCAAGAAGGAAAGGTAGGCAAGGCCTCTCTGGGGCCCAGAGACCTCAGCCTCCTTGGGCCCCCAGAAACTTCTGCTAGCTGAGTAGGACTCAAGGTCTGTGAAGTGGGGAAAGAGGGGAAGAGATGCTGGCCTGGAGAGGAACCCCCAGGCCTGGCCTGGAGCAGACACACTGGCCTCTTAGGAACGTGCTCTTCACCCTGCACGAGTTCTCAGACTGTTGTGTTTTGCACAGCAGTAGAAGATGGGGTTTCAGATTTCTCCAAGGAAAAACTTATAACAACACACACACACACAGTTATTTTTACCATAATTTCAGAAAAGAATAGGTCAAAACCAAGGAAAGGAGGAATGAGACAGCTTCAGAATGAAGACAGCCCATAAAATTGAGTAAATTTGGTGTCATGGAATATTAACTGGCTGGTCGCCTCCTCATGACCCCAAGAGCCAGTGACAAGGCAGTAGGCCTGAAAGCCTTCAAGGATTGGACGAAGGAAGGTAGAAAAGATTGGAAAGCCCCATGGGGTAGGGACAGCGCTGGATGGCAGAGCTGGGGAAGGGGCTGGTAGGGCCTAGGAAAGGCCAGGAAGGCCACCATTCTGCTGTAGAGAATGCCCATCGCCTGTCCTTGGGACCACTTTGAGACAGGGAAATCTCAACATTCCACCCAGAATATAAATTAAATAAACACTTGAGAATGCCCTAAGAGCTTGTCAGTTTGGGTGGCTGAGAGGCAACCTCCTACGTACAGAGGATAATATATGACTTGAGAGTTCACGGACATCAACCACTGATTTATAGAAAGTTGCAGGCCCTGTTTTACTGATAAGGAACTTAAGTCCCACAGAAGGAAGGAGACTGAGCTCCAATCACACACAACCTCATGTACACACTTAAAACCTCCTGTAGAAATTAGAAACCTCAGGAGCTCAGTCCCTGAACATGTGGCCTGGTGACTCGGAGCCTTGAAGGAGAAGCACAGTGAAAGTGTTGTACAGGAGAAGTAGGGCACTCTGAGACAAATGACATGTCGGCCTGACCGACTCCAAATCAGGACGGGCTTCCCTGAGAAAACAGAGAAAGCCAAGACTTTAAGGAAAAGCAGAGACTAGCAGAGGGAACAGCATGTGCAAAGGCCCTGGGGTGGGAAGGAGCACAAATCCTTCAAGGAACTTCTAGGACACTGTGGCTGAAGCACAGGGAGCCAGGGGAAAAGGGCCAAGAAATGGGCCTGCAGTAGAAGGGCCTTCTAGGTCTTGTTAGGAACTTGGAATTCTGCAAGGAAAACCTGGAAAACATTTTGGTGATACTGATCTCTCTTGTGCCCAATTTTACTTTTGCTTGTGTGGCTACATGTTGGGGAAGATGGCGTATTGTAGCGAAAGACCAGGGGCTTGAGAGTCCTGGCCTTGCCGTTGCCAGCTGCGTGACCCGTTCTTCCATCTCTAGCCTTTTCTGCTTGTAAGCCTTAGAGTTCTGAGAGCCCTACCTATAAACTAGGGGTAACGATACCAACCTCAGGCAGCTCTTCTGAGGATCAAAGGTGAAGATATTGCTGAACAGGTAAGACATTCTCTAGCTGTGCTTGGTTTCCTCATCTGATGCTGCCCCCAGCTTTTTTGCTTAATAACATCATGGTTAACATTTTCTAGAGCAGTTTCCACTTTCACCCTGATAAAGGGGACCCACTGAATAGATAAATAAATGTGGAGTGGGATTTTTATACTTTTGTAAGACACTCATAAAAATAAATCTCTAAATCAGAATTTTAAAACTCCAGATGGACCACAGACCATGTGTTGGAGACAATGAAGTTTTGGTCCCATTATTGCGATGTTTGGCCACTGTCCCTGAAGCACTGAGAGGTTTGTCGGCGTTCCCTGGCTGACTCTGACAGTGGTCTCATCTTGCAGCTCTAAATCGAGTCTGGGCCCTGGCTCCTTGCCCTGTGGTTGCTTGAGCTCCAGACTGGCACCATCTCCAATTCCACGAGCCATGGGTGGTTATGGTGAGTTGGCATTTTTAACTCCTGAGTTGACGTGGCAGGGCCACGGAGCTCAGCCATACCTCCCAGGCATCACGCAGGACTTGGATCTCTGCCGTGCTTGCAGGTGTGACCCGCCCAAGAGCACTGTGGCTCTGAGTACCCCAGTCCTAGGCATCAGTGGGAGTTCAGACTAGTGACCCCCTCCCAAGATAAGACAGAATCTTGGCGATGGAGCCATGAAAAAGCATAACTGATATTACAGTTTTAATTTTTGAAAATTAAAATTGGGACTTCCCAGGTGGTCCAGTGACTAAGACTCTGCTCTCCCAATGCAGGGGGCCCAGGTTCCATCCCTGGTCAGGGAACTAGATCCCACATGCCTCAACTAAGAGTTCACATGCTTCAACTAAAGATCCCGTGCAGAGACTTCCCTAGTGGTGCAATGGTTGGGAATCTGCCTGCCAATACAGGGGACATGGGTTCAATCCCTGGTCCGGGAAGATCCCACATGCCGCGGAGCAACTAAGCCCGTGCGCCACAACTACTGAGCCTGCGCTCTAGAGCTCGCGAGCCTCAACTACTGAAGCCCGCCCGCCTAGAGCCCGTGCTCCACAGCAAGAGAAGCCACCGCAGTGAGAAGACCGCGCACCTGGTACAGCCAAATAAATAATAAATATTTTTTAAAAAAGAAAATTTAGGGCTTCCCTGGTAGCGCAGTGGTTGAGAGTCCGCCTGCCGATGCAGGGGACGCGGGTTCGTGCCCCAGTCCGGGAGGACCCCACATGCCGCGGAGCGGCTGGGCCCGTGAGCCATGGCCGCTGAGCCTGCGCGTCCAGAGCCTGTGCTCTGCAACAGGAGAGGCCACAGCAGTGAGAGGCCCGCGTACTGCAAAAAAAAAAAAAAAAAGAAAGATATTTAAATTAATTTTTTTAATTTGAAAAAATTTTCCGTATTCACAATGCAAACTCAAGAGATAATTCAGCAAAATCTTGCCTGGTGGAGGTACCAGAGGCACAGTGAATGGGGGAGGGGGACACGTTTATCTGGCGAGGAAGGGTGGTGAGCAGATGAGAGTAGGACGGGGTGCAGGGATTTTACACGCTTCATCAAGCGGCTTAACCACTGACTGTTTGCCACCTGAAAGGGGAAGTACGGGGTCTGCAGTGAGGCATCTAGTTGCTGCCCCTTTGATCCAGTAGCAGATGTTAGCATCATAGTACATGACCAGGCATATGGTCACAGTACATAATGTCACGCAGAACTAAAAAGTATAATCAAAAAAAAAAGTATATTCAAGACTTTAGACCTAAATTCCAGTTTACAGAAAATAGAGGAGATTGAGCTAAAGGTTAAATGACATCACAAGAACCCCCGACAGTCCTCAACTTAGGATGGTTCGACTTAAGATTTTTCAACTTTAGGATGGTACAAAAGTGATGTGCGTTCAGTATAAAACTTACCTCGAATTCTGAATTTTGATATTTTCCTGGGCTACTGACACACAGTCCAATTCTATCTCTTGATACAGGACAGCAGCTGGGAGCTACAGCTCCCAGTCAGCCCTGCAATCAGGAGGAGAAATGACCAAGACACGTACAATCATTCTGTATCCAGACAACCAAGCATTCTGCTTTTCACTTTCAGTACAGTATCCAATCAATGACGTGAAATATAATACTTTCTTATAAAACAGGCTTTGTGTTAGATGATTTTGCCCCACTGTAGGATAACTTAAGTATTCTAGGCACGTTTAAGGTAGGCTCGGCTAAGCGATGAGTTTTGTTAAGTTAGGTGTGTTAAATACATCTTCAACTTACGATATTTTCAACTTACAATGGATTTATTGGGACCTAACCCCACTGTAAGTTGAGGAATATCTGTACAGTCAGATGAAGATAGAAGGTAGTCTCTTCTGTAGGACACTGGTCTGGTGTCATCAACAAGTCAGTATTATTGGGAAAAAATGGGTGGATGGGAAAGAACTGTCCTAGATTTTAAAAGACAATAAATATAAGAGGACTTCCCTGGTGGAGCCCGTGCTCCACAATGAGAGAAGCTACTGCAGTGAGAAGCCCTCACACTGCAACGAAGTGTAGCCCCTGCTCGCCACAACTAGAGAAAGCCCGTACACAGCAACGAAGACCCAATGCAGCCAAAAATAAATAAACAAACAATAAATAAATTTTAAAAAAGAAAGAAATATAAGAATTTCAGTCCTTGACTGGGTACTGCTTTAACAAACCAACTCTAAAAGTTGTTAAGGACAAGAGAGGATTTTAACTATGAACCAAGAGTAGATAATATTTTAAAATTATTTATTTTGCTAAGTGTAATAATAGAATTATCGTGGTTATATCAAAAAAGTCCTTATATTTTAGAGATACATGCTGCAGTGTTTAGAAGTTTGTCATTTACTTTAAAATACTGCAGCAAAAAAAAGAAAGGTGAAACAAAATTCTTCAGTCTAGGTGAAAGGTTTATGAGTGTTTCATCCCTCTACTTTTTTTATATGTTTGAATTTTTTTTGAGGGGGGGCCATGCCACACAGCATGTGGGATCTTAGTTCCCCAACCAGGGATCGAACCCATGCACCCTGCAGTGGAAGTGTGGCGTCTTAACCACTGGACCACCAGGGAAGTCCCTGAAATTTTTTAATAAATAAAGTGAGGGAAGGGAAGTGCTTGAGACTTGGAAAGCCGCTTGTGAAACAGTAGCCCGGGCTGGCCTCACTCCAGTCACTCGGGCTGTACTTCATTTCCCAGGTGCACCGCTCTGCCTTCTCCGTGAAGATCATGAAGGCAGACCCTTGGTGTTAAACTTCAACCAGCTCCATAGAGCAAATAGGTTGTTCAGTAGAGGATGCTGCCTGCTGACCCAATGTGCCTTGTGGGCAGATGTGACTGTGAATATAAATGCAGACCAAACAGTCCTTCCCACACTGAGTACACACAGAAATGAGCTCTGGGGCTGGGGGCCAGGACACCTGCAGGAGGGGGAGTGTCCTGAAGTAGAAGGAGCCTGGATCCAGGTGGCAAGGCCTGAGACGGTCAAGGCCTTGCCCCTGGAAGCTGGATGCCCTCAGGGTCCAGACAGTGCATGGCAGCATTCTCAGAGTCAGGCGGACTCGTGACCAACACCTTGGCAGCCGTCTGACTCAGGGAGAATTACCTGGGTGCTCTAAGTTTCCTCGTTTTTATTATTTATTTCGTTTTTAAAAATAAATTTATTTATTTTATGTATTTATTTTTGGCTGCATTGGGTCTTCGTTGCTGCGCGCAGGCTTTCCCTGGTTGTGGCGAGCAGGGGCTACTCTTCGTTGCGGTGCACAGGCTTCTCATTGCGGTGACTTCTCTTGTTGCGCAGCACGGGCTCTAGGCGTGCAGGCTTCAGTAGTTGTGGCGTGTAGGCTCAGTAGCTGTGGCTCACAGGAACTAGAGCACCGGCACAGTAGTTGTGGCGAGGGTTTAGTTGCTCCGCAGCATGTGGGATCTTCCCGGACCAGGGCTTGAACCCGTGTCGCCTGCATTAGGACTTCAACATATGACAAAATTCAGTGCATAACAGTGGGTCCCCAAAGGACAGCCAGAATGGCACTGTCCAAAGATGGAGGAGTAGGGGGGACAGATACTCACCATAATTCCTCACTCCCTCTTCACTCAGGCCCCATGCTGAAAGCAGTGAGCACTTTCAGAACCAGAGACAGGAAGGGTCTCATCTAGATAAGTTTAAAAGGAAGAGGCTGCCTCCCTGCATTGGCAGGCAGATTCTTAACCACTGTGCCACCAGGGAAGCCCCGCCTTGTTTTTAAAATAATCTGACTTCTAGAGTGTCTTGAAGACTTAATGAGATGATGGTAGCAGAGCTTTCACTCGTAGGGCCTCCAGATGAAACAGTGGTTTTCAGGTATCAGACTCCAGGTGACACAGGGCTGTGATCCCTGAAGAAGGGAAATGAATGAGGTGAGTTCTATGGCTTCCCAGGTGGCTTCCTGGAGCCAGTTTCTGGGCCACAGCACAGGAAGGGGAGCTAAAGCAAGCCAGGGGTCTCACTCACAGAAGACAGACCTGAGTTCAGGAGACCCTAGGCTGCTAGGAGTCACAGGTCAGAGGACCCAAGAGGAGGGAACTGTCCACACCGAGAGAGAATTCCAGAGATCTGCAGAAGCGCTGCATTGAACTTCTGAGTACTCTGCATGGGTGGATTGAAATGCTAGGAAGCTGGCTGTGGAAAGAACACCAGGAAGTAGCAGGCCCTGAATAATTTCCAGAGCTCACACAGGAGTTAGTATTCCCTCCAGCCAGGGTGGAAAGACCTCATGATATAGAGTGGAGTCGAGTCCTCCAAAGGATCACACCTTCGTAGAGGGACGACATTAGCCCTAAACTAAAGGCTGCTCTAGTAAATAATAAAACCTAGAAGCAAGATCAAAAGAATGAAACTGAGCCCAAGGAACATAACAGCCAGAGCAGAATCCAGTGTTGTTTAAAAGAATACAGTAAAATCCAGCGCCCAACAATACCAAGCGCACAATGTCTGGCGTCCAACCAAAAATGACCAGACGTGCAAAGATGCAGGAAGACATGACCCGTAACCAGGGAAAAAAACACGTCAGGAGAAACAAACACAGAAGTGACAGGGATGATGTAATTAACAGACAAAGACCTTAAAACAGAGTTACCAACATGCTCCAAGTCCCACAAAATGTAGAGGAAAACATAAAAATGGTGTGAAAGAGATGGCAACCATAGAGTCAGAGTCAGTGCTCCTAAATGGGAGCTGTTATTGTCATGGTGGGGTTGGTGGTAGATACTTCTAAGGATAAGAACAAGGTACCTTATTCTTTTTTGGGGGGGCTGCACCACATGGCATGCAGGATCTTAGTTCCCCGACCAGGGACTGAACCCATGCCCCCTGCAGTGGAAGCACAGGGTCTTAACCACTGGACCGCCAGGGAAGTCCGTGGGGTATCTTATTCTATCTGGGAAATTCTGGGATTCTCCCAGCCTCTTCCTTTTAAACTTATCTAGATGAGACCCTTTCTGTCTCTGGTTCTCAAAGTGCTCACTGCTTTCAGCATGGGGCCTGAGTGAAGAGGGAGTGAGGAATTATGGTGAGTATCTGTCCCCCCTACTCCTCCATCTTTGGACAGTGCCATTCTGGCTGTCCTTTGGGGACCCATGGTTATGCACTGAATTTTGTCGTATGTTGAAGTCCTAATCCCAGTACCTCAGAATGTGACTGTATTTGGAAATAGGGCCTTTAAAGAGATGATTAAGTTAAAACGAGGCCATTAGGGTGGGTCCTGATCCAATCTGACTGGTGTCCATATAAAAGGAAGAAATGTGGACACACAAAGAGACATCAGGAGTGCACCCACAGAGAAGAAAGGCCATGTGAGGACACTACCTGAAAGTGACCACGGAGAGAGGCTTCAAGGAGAAACAAACCTGCTGACACCTTGATCTCAGATTGCAACCTCCAGATCTATAAGAAATACATTTCTCCTCCCTGGCTTCTTGCAGTCTCCTGCACAGGAGCTGCCCAGGTTTCCCGCTGTCATACATCCTCACCCAGGCCACGAAAGCCAGGGACAGGATGTGGGCCGCAGCGCGGGAGGCTGGCACGGCTCCAGGGCCTGGCCGTTGCCTTCTGATGGTTCAGACAGCAGAGGCAGCGTTACCTCTCCTGAGTCTCGCAGCCTGACCCTTGGCCAGAGGCTCCTTCTCAGCCACCACAGAGGAGTCCAGGTGAGCGCGAACTTACTAAAGGCCAACGGTGGGCAGGCCCCGGGTCTGTCAGTCACGGGGCCCAGATACACATGCAAACCCACACCCCTGCCTCTGGAGGCTTAGGGGTGTTTGGAGGAAAGAGAAGTTCGTACCACCTGGAGGAATCAGGGAAAGCAGACAATGTGGTGACCATAATGGGGAGAAGGTGAGACACGAGGTATCATTCCAGGAAGAAGGAGCAGCGTGAGGAATGGCCGAGGTCCGGAAAGCACTCAGTGCCTGAGATGGAGTGCGGGCGTGGGATGAAGAGTAGTGGTGGGTGTGGTGGGTTTGCGGCCAGAGGAGAAGGGCTGTGACCACCAAGCCAGAGCGACAGCACAAGGCCAGTCTGTGCTTTAGGAAGCTCACCCTGGTGGCAGAAGGGAAGATGGACTGAGAAAAGAGAAACTGGTTCTAGAAAGTGAGTTAAGGGGAAACGGGGGATGAATTTGGGAAGTCCTTTGTTTAGAGTTTTGACATTCACAAATGAAACAGGTGCACAATACCAGCTAATTTACTGAGAACACACCCACTAATGCACTAGGAGCGTGTCATCCTCACAATAACCTGGGATTAGGAGCTATGGTTAGCCCCATCTTACAGATGACGAAACTGAGGCTCCTGAAGGTTCTCTGTAACTTGCTCAGAGTTCACAGCTGAAAAGCAGTAGAATCCAGATTGAACCCAATCGCTGTAACGTCCGACCCCAGACTCTGAACCACCTACGTGAATTTGGTCTTGACGGCAAATCCATGGGGTGGATGTGGTGGGGGCTATTCTTATGCCCACTTTGCACGTGAGGAGGCTGACAGGGTTGCTGGGGCTGAAGCCCAGGCCTCCAGACTTCTCGTCTTCAGCGACCAATGCTCCTTGGATCTCCCTGTCTCTGGGACTTGGCAGTCCAAAGGCACGTGTCAAAGCTGAATAATTCTCATCATCCAGACCACACAACGGCCACCTTAACCACTAGTGTCCCAAGACCATGACTGGATGGAGATCCAGGCCCAGCAGGGCAGCCAGGTGGCTCCTCCCTAGGTGTGGCCTGAGCCCAGGGCAGCCCTGCCGGGAGCGGCCTCCACACCAAGACTACTCCTCCCCGCCAGTTCACCTCGAGCTCCACAGGCACACACCCAGCCCGCCAACTTAAACTGTGGTGCTTAAGCCCTACTAGCCAGGTGCCCCAGGGGCCTGCGCCCCTCCCCACCAGCCTCCATCCGTACAACTTCCTGCCAGGCCCTGGACATACACCACTTGCTCAGGCCCTAGAGGGCACCTAAGCCAAAGCCTTCCTAGACCGGTACAGTACCTGCCCCTCCTCTCTCCCTCTGGCCAAGGCTAATGCTATCCCAGCCTGGGTCAGCCAGGTGAGGTGTTTTCACCCTGCAGACAGTTAGTCCCTCCCTCTGTAGCACTCACAGAAGCCCTTCCCCCTCAGAGGGCATCTAACTGGACTGACTTCTCCGGTCCTGTAATTATCTGTGACCGCTCCACAGGCTGGGAGGGAGGCTTTATGCATCTTATCTGCGGAGCCTGGCGCTTGGGGCTAATAATAGCGAGATGAAAGCAGTAATAATACAAAGAGGCAGGCTTTATTGAGCTCATGTATTATCTCATTTAATTACAGCCTATCATTTGCAGACAACCACGTGGGAGCATTTCATGCGCTGCCTGGAGCACAGCGAGTGTGTAATACATGTCAGCTACTGCTGTCAGTAGAGTAGGAGCTCAGCAGATGTTTGTTGAGTGAATGAGTGAGTACCTGGGGTGACTCGGGCTCCCTTCTGGGTGCTGCAGGGACCCCACACGGCATGGGCTATCAGTGATACAAGCTCACATCCTTGGCCTGCGGGCCAGCTGATCCACCTGTGCAAGGGTGCAGATGAGTGACAGTGGGGACAGAGCTCACCCCAATTAACCTTTTCTTGAACCTGCACAAAAGAACCTGCTCAGCGTCGTGGAAGGCCCACTCCCAGGCCTTTTCCCCAGAAGAGGACAAGCCTGGCCTCGCCAACACGTTCACCAACAAGCCCTCTCCACTCCTGGGCCCCGAGGCAGGGCCCCAGCCAGATGCAAGCAGGCACACACACCCTGTGCCTGCTTGGCTGTCACCCAAGGACCAGGACCACAGACAATGAGGAAGTGGCTTCTGGCCTGAGCCAGACACACACCCAGGCCCAGCGGAGGAACTCAAGCATGTGGGGCTCAGCTCAGGGCAGGAAGTGTGCACAGCACACCACTGGACGAGGGCACCATGGGGGTCCTGGAGACACAGTGATGACTACCCCCCAGGAGCTCCCAGTCTGGAGGGCCACAAGCTAAGGAACAGCTGAGAAGGTTGTAAGTGCAGGTGAGGACGGAAACAGCGAGGGCCACGGGCTCTAAAAACCCATCCCTCTCTTTCCACCCTGAGGACTTTTGCTTGCCCAGCACCACTTGTGCTACGATTTGCTTAATATTTTTCTTAAAAATCATAAAAAGTAAGTTGATTTTAAAAAGGAGAACCAGTATTACTTGCCGTAAATAGAAAGGAACTAAAAATAAAGGCCTGACTGCCTGAAGAAGGAAGTGTTCATTCACCTGCCTACTTCAGACCCTCTCCTGTCCCACCCCCGGGGGCACTCTGCTCTCTGCAGGGCCCCTCACCCCCGAGGGGAGGTGGGGCTGAGGGGCGGGGGGGGGGTGCTGGACAGGGTTTCCAGGAGAAGGTGGTTCTGCAGAAGGGGCCCTGCAGCAGTCATGGGGCTGCGGGGAGGTGGAGGGGAGTAAATGCGGGCAAGAGTGGGTGAGGAAGAAGGGCTCCACCAGCAAGGGCACAGCGCAGAGCCGCTTGGGGCCGGGTGTGTGTGTGTGTGCAACCCTAGAGGGGAAACTGTCTCGGTCTCTCCAGGTGGCTATAACAGAATATGATAGACTAGGGGGCTCACAAGCAACAGACATCTGTTTCTCACAGTTCTGGAGGCTGGAAGCCCAAGATCCAGGCCCCAGCAGACCTGTCGGGTGAGGCCCCACTTCGTGGTTCACAGCACCATCTTGCTGTGTCCTCACAGGGCAGAAGGGACTCAGGAGCTCTGCAGGGTCCCTTTTATAAGGGCACTAATCCCATTTATGAGGCCTCCACCCTCATGACCTAATCACCTCTTCAAGGTTGCACCCCCTAATCCCATCACATTCGGGGTTAGGATTTAACATATGAATTCTGGGGGGACATAAACCATCAGACATGGGGATTCTGTCTTACCAGCATGGAAAGTTTTCTGCAGGGAGCAGCATAGGTGATAAGACATGAGTTAGAAACCCATTCTGCTGGGTTGGAGGGGACAGGACCCTGTAGCTGGAGAAGCAGAGGCTGTGGGGCTGCCAGCTGCTGGGTTGAGCCCTTCAGTACGATTTCAGAACTCTGGATAAAGGAAGGTAAAACCCTGAAGAAATAGGGTGTCTGGGCCTCCTGGCCCCTCTCTTCCCCTCTGACCCAACTGCTGGTGAGAGACCAGGTAAAGGCATGCTCGGGAGGCATTTGGGAAGAATTCTTTCTGCATCTACCACGCTCCACTTTAACTCTGAGACACAAAAGACCCCACCCCCATCCAACCCCAGGTAGACACATGAATGACTTCCAGGGTTGACCTGCATGGTTTTTATCACGTTAGAAAACAAATAAAACTGCAAACATTTTGAGTGTGTCATAATTGCAATATGCATTGAATCACTATTTTAGATGAATGCAGATTTCAAGGAGATCTTTGTTCTCTGAAGTTCAATTTTTTTTTTTTTTTTTTTTTTTTTTGGCCACACTGCGTGGCTTGCAGGACCTTAGTTCCCCAACTAGGGATTGAACCCAGGCCACAGCAGTGAAAGCGCTGAGTCCTAACCACTGGACCGCTGGGGAACTCCCACAGTTTTTTTTTAAAATCAGTGAACTAAAACAGTTTTAAGAAACAGGTTCTCCAAATGTATGGACACCAAGGGGGGAAAGTGGCGGGGGGGGGGGGTGTGATGAATTGGGAGATTGGGATTGACATGTATACACTAATATGTATAAAATGGATAACTAATAAGAACCTGCTGTATAAACAGATAAATAAAGTTTACAAAAAGAAAGAAAGAAAGAAACAGGTCTTCTTGCTGTATTCTAGGCATCCTTGATTTTCTTCTTTTCTTTCTGCCAGTAAAAATAGTAGTAGAGGAATTCTGCGAGAACAGCATCACTTGAATGGGATTTCCTAAGGCTATAAAATCTATAGCTTGAGGCTCTCCCGCTGCTTGTAAAGGAAATGAGTGAGGGAGAGGACTCGGGTCAGGGGAGCTGCAGGGAAAGGGGATCCCCGCCATCCCGCTTTCCCTGCCGCCAGTGGACAAGCCTTCGGAGTCTGCGTGGCTGGCCACCTCGGGGGCTGCAGTGCTCCTCGGGAGGGCAGGAGGGTGGCCAGGCGTCCTTTATTCCCCGCTGCCCCCGGCACACCTGTAGCTGAGAGCTAACATTACTGAGCGCTTGCTTGGATGGCAGGACGTTTGAGATGTGGGTTTGGGTTCCTCTTCCTCTCCTTTTGGGGCAGAGGCCCTGCAGGCTGTGGTCTCTCCCTCCTGCAGGCAGGGCTCTCGCAGGCAGGAAGCTGAGGCTGCCTGAAGTCATGAGTGCCGCCCAGGTAACTTGACCTGCAGAGTCCTGGTGAGGGTGGCCTGTCCCCTTGGGAGCATCGCTGGATGAGAGCTCAGGAACCCCACAGTCACCCTGCCTGAGGCCAGTGACTGATTGGCCAGAGGCACAAAACAGGACTTCATACCTCCAAGTGGGACAGCTCCTGCCCTGCCCTCCTGCCCTGCCCCTCACCTCCTGCCTCAGGGCCAGGCTGAAGCTAGTCTTCGGCGGCTGACTGCCTCCCTGTTCTGCTCCCTCTCTTTCCTTTTCCTGAGAGCACTGCCTTAGCAGAGCATCACGGATCAAGACTTCCCATCTTGGGCCTAATTCTAGAGAAACTGCCCTAAAAAGGTTTGTTAAAGAAAGAGGCTGGGACTTCCCTGGTGGCGCAGTGGTTAAGCATCCACCTGCCAATGCAAGGGACACGGGTTCGAGCCCTGGTCCGGGAAGATGCCACATGCCGCGGAGCAACTAAGCCCGCGCACCACAACTACTGAGCCTGCCCTCAAGCCCGTGAGCCACAACTACTGAGCCCGTGCGCCAAAACTACTGAAGCCCGTGTCTCTAGAGCCCAAGCTCCGCAACAAGAGGAGCCACCGCAATGAGCAGCCCGCGCACCACAACGAAGAGTAGCCCCCGCTCGCCGCAACTAGAGAAAAGCCCGCGCGCAGCAGCGAAGACCCAACGCAGCCAAAAATAAATAAATTTATTTTTTTAAAAAAGAAAGAGGCTGGTGTCCTGGATAGGAGGGAGAAAGGAGGACGTTTGTAGAGTCATGGAGAGAAGGGGGGGTCCCCCAGATTGAGAAGGGGACCTAGGGACTCCCAGCGCCTAGGCTGCCTGCTTCAGCACACAGCCCAGGCCCAGGTGAGTTGTGTTGAATTCAACACCTGGTGGGCAGGGATGCTCTTGGTGACAGTGAAGGCCAGGGGCCAGCCCTCGACTTCCAGTCCTCCAGACACGCATGGAGTCTGGGGGTGTCCTAGAGGTTCAGGATACGGAAATGACAAGGATTCCTTCTCTGATGGGGCTTATAGTCCAGCAAGGGTCAGGAAATAAACAGGCAAACAAGTAAATCAGGTAGATAATGGGAGAGGATCACATCTGAGCTGACCTGAATGAAGAGAAGGAGGAGGTTTGCAAAAACCTGGGGGCAGAGTGTTCCGAATTGAGGGAACAGCAAGTGCAATGGTCCTGAGGCAGGAATGCACCTGCTGGATGCTGGGATCAGAAAGGAGACCTCGGAGTCTGAGATGGCGGGGAGAGGGGAGGAGGTGCAGGGGTAAATGGCGGAGGAAAAGCCAAGCCTTGGAATTACTCGGCATTAGGTATTTATATTATATTTATTTATATGGGTATATTAGTGAACACTTCTAATATATACATAATATAGTATATGTACTTATTATTATGTGTTATCATTCACAAGACCTCTGCCATGCCAGGCTTGTGCTGCAGGCCGGGAGCTCTGAGACTGCAGGAAGCCTGGGTTCCTCCCACTGTCAGGGAGCTCCTAGGACCTGGAAGCCCAGCCTTTTTTTGAGGTTCATCATAATGGTATCATAATGGTATAGTTCCACTGTTGTTTTGGCCGTACCACGAGGCATGCAGGATCCTAGAATATCCCCAACCTCTCTGTAGGGCCCCGGTGGCTGGGTTTGCTAAATCACTGGTTTTAAGAGCTCAGAAGCGAGGTGCCAATGCAAGGATGCAGTTATGGGGCACGGGATGAAGGTGCGGCAGAGCCAGAGCAAGTCTGCCATGTGGTCTGCTCCCATCTATTACACTTGGACCCATTCATTAGTCTGAGGCGGGGAGCCCTTGGCTAGCTCACATCCAAACAAGCGTGGGTGACCTTAAGTGACCGCACTGGGCTCTACTTTTCTAAGGAAATCACTAAATCTCAGATTGTCTCTCTGTTCGTCTCAAGCAGATAATAGAGAAGTACATTTTTGTTCTGTTGAAGAAACATGACTTAATCCTGTCCTGAAAGCAGGAATTGTGTGGGTGAATTTCTCCATTTTTCTGCCGAGCAGAAAAGCCATACGGAGCCTCATGAAACAAAGCAAGATGACAACTTTTTTATGCATTCTGATTCCTCGAGAGGTTTTAAACGCATCTTTGCTTATAGACGTAGTTATTTGATAATGTATAGAAAAGAACAGGAGACAAATGAGGTTCTAGCTTTCAAAAGGAAAATTGTCTTCATGGGACACAGACCTTTGTTTTCACTTAAAAAAAACTTTTTATTACAAAATAAATCAGAAATTCAGAAAACTTCCCAAATCAAATATATGGCTTAGCAAATTCATTCTTTTGCCCCTTTTTTGGGGGGTGGGGTGGCTGTGCCCTGTGGCATGTGGGACCTTAGTTCCCCGACCAGGGATTGAACCCATGCCCCCTGCAGTAGAAGTGTGGAACCCTAACCACTGGACCGCTAGGGAATTCCCAGTGAATTCTTTCAAGGCAAACACTGTCAGGTTGAGAAATAGAACTTTGCCAGCCACCCTGATAGCTCCTTCCGATGCCTGTCCCAATCACAACCCCTTCTTTTGCCCCAGATGCAACGTTATCCTGACTTTTAATTTCTTGTGCTTTTTGAAACTGATTGTTTTTGGCCACTCATAACACTTCTGGAAGCAACTGTATGGATTTTCCACAACAAGCAATTCTCCAATTCTCCCACACCACCTGGGCGTCCTAAAGTTTAATTCAATTCTGACACTAACCACAGTAGTTAACGCCAGACCTCACAGGTTAGGGGCTCAGTCCCCCAACCTCAGCCTCCTAACTTCAGATGCCAATTGCCAGTAGTGGGTGCCCAGGTTACTCACACTTCTGTATGACTTGGCTACAATTCAGGGGTTCTTACAACCCCCTTCTCACGTTTAATAATTTGCTATATTGACTCACAGAACTCAGGGACATACTTTACTTTCTATTACCTGTTTATTATAAAGGTTACAAATGAACAGCCAGATGATGAGATACAGAAGCTGAGGTCCAGAGGCATCCCAAGCACAGGAGCTTCTGTCTCCATGGAGTTTGGGGTGTACTACCCCAAACTTCTGTCTCCATGGAGTTTGGGGTGCACTACCCTCCCGGCACGTGGATGTGTTCACCAACCGGGACTCTCTCCAAACCCCTTCATTTGGGGTTTTTATGGACGGTCCATTATGTAGGCACAATTAATTAAATCTTTGGCCACTAGTAATCACCAAGGTTTTGGGGTGGTGCTGAAAGGTGCAACCCTCTAATCACAGGGCAGGTTCCTCTGGCCTGGAACCAGCCCAAATTGCCCAGCCCTCCATGCCAGAGGGACCAGCCCAGATCCTGACAACCTACACCCTACCTAGAGACCCCTCAGCTAAGAGTCATCTCATTAGCACTGTGGAGAACAGCATGGAGGTTCCTTAAAAAACAAAAAGTAGAGTTACTATATGATCCAGCAATCCCACTCCTGGGCATATATCCAGAGAAAATCATGATTTGAAAAGATACATGCACACCAATGTTCATAGCAGCACTATTTACAGTAGCCAAGACATGGAAGCAACCTAAGTGTCCACTGACGAATGACTGGATAAAGAAGATGTGGTATATATACACAATGGAGTATTACTCAGCGATAAAAAAGAATGAAATAATGCCATTGGCAGCAACATGGATGGTCCTAGAGATTATCATACTAAGTAAAGTAAGTCAGACAAAGATCATATGATGTCAGTTGTATGTGGAATCTAAAACAAATATGATACAAACGAACTTATTTACAAAATAGAAATAGACTCACAGCCATAGAAAACAAACTTATGGTTACCAAAGGGGAAAGGCAGGAGAGGCATAAATTAGGAGTTTGGGATTAAAATAAACACACTGCTATATATAAAATAGATAACCAACAAGGATCTACTGTATAGCACAGGGACCTATACTCAATATGTTGTAATAACCTACAATGGAAAAGAATCTAAAAAAGAATATATATATATATATATATATATATATATATATACGTATGTATAACTGAATCACCTTGCTGTACACCTGAAAATAACACAACATTGTAAATCAACTACATTTCAATAAAAATTTTTAAAAAAGAATCATTTCTTTAGCATGCCAAAGACGCTCAGAGCACTTAAGAGATTTCTAGGCTCTGAGAAGCTCTGTGCCAGGAATTGGTGGAGTAAGGGTGTGGGTAGAGCCTGAATATATATTTCTTATTACATGAAAACTATAGTCTTACGTTAAAAAAATTTTTGGTTTATCTTTGAAGTCTCTTTTAACCTCTAGGTTTCTCTTTACTCCCTTTTGTTCCCATACAGTATCTGTTGGAGGACCATTGATCTGTAAAATTTCTCACAGTCTGGGCTTTGCGAATTGCACATTTATGGTACAGGTTTTTGTTTTTTTAAAAAATATTTATTTATTTATTTGGTTTTGCCGGGTCTTAGTTGCGGCATGCATGTGGGATCTAGTTCCCTGACCAGGGATCGAACCCTGGACCCCTGCATTGGGAGATTGGAGTCTTCACCGCTGTGCCACCAGGGAAGTCCCTATGGTACAGTTTAACATGTTCCTCTGTCCCTGTATTTCCTGAAAATTTACAGCGGGATCCAGAAACTGGATCAGATTCAGGTCAGGTCCCTTTGGCCAGACTATAGGATGCACTTAATAACTAGTTGTCTCTCCCTTTGTAATGTTAGCAGGCTTTGGTGCTCAATGCCTTTATCTGTTAAGTTATTAGAGATTGCTAAGTGGTGGTATTCTAATTCCACCATTTCTCTTTTCATTTGCTAATTGAAATACATTTTTAAAGAGACACTCCTCCTTATCTACTACTTGGTTCCACAGGGGGCTTGTCAGATAATGTTTAATTCTTCTTTAGTTACCAGTTTTCAGGATGATGAACTCTTTTTCTGTAATCTTCCAAATGCAGTCCCCTTTTTTTTGGCCTTAACTTTATGAAGTTATGGATTTAAACATATTGGGTGGGTTTCAATCCATTGCAGTTATTTTCGTTATTGAAGGTATGGTCCCACCTTTGGTCTGAAGGTGGCATTTCACATTGGCTCCTGGGTCCTTTTGACATGACCCTAGGAGTTGTTGATAGCTTTTGTGCTATATGGTATTAAAAGATATTTCAGGCCATTTATATGTTTTCTGCCCCAGGACTATATCATCAGTCATTTCTCCAAAAAGTGCTGGTTTCTTTCAGTGAGAAAGAATGCTCTAGGAATGCTCATTGTTACTGGATTAATTATTGTTTCTCAGCCTTTTCAGCAACGTTATATACACATATGAAAATATATATATATAAAAATCATATGTATATGAAAAAATTTTTCCTGAGTTCATATTGATCTTCCAGTTCAACCTTAAGATTCTAGAGCTGTGACATAAACTCTACAGTTTTCTCCTACTATATCTGTAGCTCCTAGTTTTTTGTTTGTTTGTTTTTATTTAATAAATTTGTTTATTTATTTTTGGCTGCATTGGTTCCATTGCTGCACGCGGGCTTTCTCTATTTGCAGCGAGCGGGGGTTACTCTTCGTTGTGGTGCATGAGCTTCTCACTGCGGTGGCTTCTCTTGTTGCGGAGCACGGGCTCCAGGCGTGTGGGCTTCAGTAGTTGTGGCTTGCAGGCTCTAGAGCACAGGCTCAGTAGTTGTGGCACGTGGGCTTAGATGCTCTGTGGCGTGCGAGATCTTCCTGGACCAGGGCTCAAACCTGTGTCCCCTGCATTGGCAGGCAGATTCTCAAGCACTGCGCCACCAGGGAAGCCCATAACTCCTAGCTTTTAAGGACACAGGGGATGATAGAATTAATACGGCCCCCGATTTTGCATTCTTTTATCCCCTGTCAAGCACACAGCAGCCACAGAATAATAGTGCCAATACTACCACGAATATATTTAAATATTTTTTGAGCCTATGTTCTCCACAATCTCTAATCCCCCATTAAAAAAAAAACCAGTTGTCTCTACCTACATTGTCAGGGCACATCCTCATGACTTACTATGACCTCTACATTTCAACCCTCACTTACTTTTAGTTCTACAAATAATGGTATATTTAGTGTTCCCCATCGGTCCTTACGCCCATGAGTGTCTGATCATTTGGGGATCTGAAAGTCATTCTCTATTAAATTCCTCAGGAATAGCTGACTGGACCAGTATTCCTTGCTTTCTTGAAAGTTCATAGTAATTTGTGTTTATGTTGAAAAGTCAGTTTTGCTGGATATAAAATCCTTGGCTTAACGGAGCGGCTGGGCCCGTGAGCCGTGGCCGCTGAGCCTGCGCGTCCGGAGCCTGTGCTCCGCGGTGGGAGGGGCCACAGCAGTGAGAGGCCCGCGTACCAAAAAAAAAAAAAAAAATCCTTGGCTCACCATCCCTTTCCTTGAGTTTCTTAAATAGGTGTTCCACTTTCTTCTGGCAGGAAGTATTGCAGTTAAAAAGTCTAAAGATGGTCTAATTATCTTTCCCTTACAATTCCCATGTTCTTTTTTTCTAGATGCCCAAAGTTTTTTGGGCTTTTTTTATTTTTTAAACTTAGTAATTTTACTAGACCATGTCTCGGTGTTGGTTTTCTGGGTCAGTAGTCTCAGGTGTGTACTATGCTTTTCCAATATATAGTTTCATATCCTTTTTTTATTTCAGGGAATCTTTCTTGAATTATGTTTTTAATATTTGTTTTCTTCCTTCGCCTTGATCACATTCTTAAGGGACTCCTATTATCTGCATGTTTAATCTTCTTTGCCTACTTCAACATTGGCTACTTTTTCTCAAATCTTTTTTTAAATTTCTTTTTTTTTTTTTTTTTTTTTTTGTTGCAGCATGCGGGCCTCTCACTGTTGTGGCCTCTCCCATTGCGGAGCACAGGCTCCGGACGCGCAGGCCCAGCGGCCATGGCTCACAGGCCCAGCCGCCCCGCGGCATGTGGGATCTTCCCAGACCGGGGCACGAACCCGTGTCCCCTGCATCGGCAGGTGGACTCTCAACCACTGCGCCACCAGGGAAGCCCTAAATTTCTTTTTGATTTAAAATGCTTTTTAAAAATTCTGCTATTACTCTTCAGGCATTATTTCTGTCTATTCATCACTGTGTTCCTTCTAAATTAGTCTTCAATTTTTTTTGTCTTTTTGTTTTTTTGGCTGTGCCACGTGGCATGTGGGATCTTAGTTCCCCGACCAGGGATCGAACCCCCACCCTTGAATCGGAAGCATGGAGTCTTAGTCACTGGACCACCAGGGAAGTCCCAAGTCTTCAATTTCTATATAAACTTTTTTTTGACTTCTTTTGTAAGTTCTGTTATCTCATTCCTGAATTTTCCTAAATGTTGTTTACTCATATATTTTAGCTTATCTTGAAATAATAGGTTACTTTTGATCTGTCTGTTGTCTCATCTCTCTGGCATGCTTTGATCATCTATTGGGATGTTTATTCTGCCTCTTCTGTTCTTTTTCTTATAGTCACTTTGTATGGAATTTAACTTCATTCCTTGTCCATTGCTCATTTTTAAGTGGAATTAGTTCTCCTTAACTTTCCAATTAAGGCAGTGTTCAAGAAGGTTTGTCTAACTCCCCAGAGTTCTTCTAACTCCTCCTCTGTTGCTTTTGTGTCTTGTTAAAAGATCTGGCAACTTGCTTTCCGAGCAAGGTTTCTGGGATCCATTCCCCTTAACCACTGTGACCTGGATCTTACCTTCATCTCTGTTGTCTCCGTCCTGATCAAAATTATTCCATCCCCTGAAGTTTCTCCTCTGTGTGTGCCCTGTTCTAGAAGAAATCCCTGGCAGGCCCTGAGCTGCCCCAGTCCCTTTGTCCTTCTTCCCACGGGCCTGTGGTAGTCACTTGCTATTGGAAGGGGCAAAACCCCTCTTGGTTTCAACCGTTGTTCTCAGAATCCACCTATATCTTTGCTTTCGGATGGCTTTTAATTATGGTCCCCTCTTTCTATAATTGCACTCCAGCTAGAGGTAGCAGATGCGAGAAACTTTGTCACTGTCATTTGCTGTTGTAGTGGGAGGAAGAACAAAGAATATACTCCAGGAGCTTGAGCTTGGCAACTGAACTATTCCTAAAAATTAATGGTTTATAATGTGGTTGAATGGATACTTTAAATAAATAGTAGGTTGACTGACTTCCTAATTGTATCATAGCTGAAAGGAGTGATAAGTGTTTTAGTCTCACATCTTAATTTGGAAAATTTTGACTTGATTGTCATTTAGGCCCAATTAATAATTTTTAAAGTTTTCATGAATACCAATAATAAACACTTAATTCTAAGATATTAATTGCATAAAAAGATAACATCTTAAATCTTGAGTAGGTCTGTTAATCTCTGTATTAAAATAGAAATGCACTGCAAATTTATTTTAAAGATCACTCTACTTTTTAAGGGGCTAATTTAAGCCTAAAATTTAATCTTGAACATGAAATGAAAATTCGTATTTTGTGACAAGTGGGGAAAATCAAGTTATGAATCATTTATAGTCTATAGTGAATAAAAACATTATGAAGAGAAGAATCATCTTTTCATGGAATGTCACTTCTATTCTTGGGGTTGAATGCCTTGACTGAGTGGGGTGGGACCATGAAACCAGGGTGGTGGCTCGAACAGAGCTTTTTGGAAGATTACACTTCAAGGGGAAGGAAAAAGGCTTGAGTATCAGCCAATTACCCATTTATGGAGCAGTTTAGCTGACTGTAAATGTATGACCCATGGGACCTGAGGATAACTAGCTGTAGCATCACCTGTGGGCCCATGTGAATTTTTCTGCACCTGCAGACCACTCCCAGCACCCTGACAACGCCCCACCTTGAACTCTGGTTTCTCTCTCTTCCCGTCTGCTTGAAGGGCTTTCTTTGGCACTTGAAGCGTGCCTAGACGCACACAGGTGCAGCTTGGAAGTGAGTGGAGAGTGATTGCCTCCAGGGATAAACTTCAACCAGTAGGAGAGGGATCGGTGGGTAAATGCTCTACTGGGCATTTTCCACCTGGTATCTCAGGTGACCCCCAGGGGCGACCAAGGAGCATCCTGACCATCCGTGAACCTCATCGACTTTTCTCCCTTCCTTGTTCACTTTCCTCACTTCTTTCCTCGTGTTTCCTGGGATCACCTTCCAAAAAGCTATCTTCATGCAAATCTTTGTCACAGTATTTCCTTTTGGGAGCAACCAAACTGTGACACTAATTTGGGTATTATTTCCAAAAAGTCTTCAAAATCTAGTCCCCTATATCCAGTCTGAGGAAGGGAGAAGGGCTAGAAAAGGTACAGACAGAAAGCAAGAATTTGTCAGTTCAAATCCAAGTTTCTGATGGTAGCTTAGAGCCCACCTTACAATAAAGATGGGGCATTGGCCGGCAGAGTCCCTTGGCCTTAGCCTTCAGGTCCTCCAAGCAGCAGCCTTTGCTGGACTCTGTGCTTCCACTGCCCTTCAATTGACGGTGTGACTTCCCTTGAGGTCTCCCTCCAAGACAGCATGACAGATCCACAGACATGAGTCTTGCAGGCAACTCAGCACTTTCTGTTTGGATATCAGTGATTATATACATTCATCTCTTGGAAATTTTGTTAACCTGAATTTGTTCCTATGTCTGGTCAACCCCAGATTCGGTTTCGGCTGCTGCAATGTTGATGTCCTGCACCTGGCACACGGGGACATCAACCAGGACACATCTAGCTGGCGTCCCCTGTGAGGCCCAGCACGCACACTGAGTGGCCTCCTAGGGGACAGTCATTGCCTGCTTTTCCTATTGTAGCAGGAACTCTGAGATGTCAGTTGTTTGTTGATGCCAGGACAGGCACTGAAGCAAACTCGATGGGTGGAGGTTCCTGCCGTGGCCCCTCCAGAGGGAAGCCCCAACTCCCAGCTCTCAGGTGGTTGTCCGTGGGCGTCCTCCCATCAGTCCTGTGTTGAATGAGTGGGTTGTTCATATACCTCACGGCCTCTCCTTTAATTCAGTTATTATTTTTAAATACCACCTTTCTTTACATCTTCCCTTTCAGATTCCTTTCCCAATCTCTTTCTTCTTTTGTTTCTGTTCACGGCCCCTTCGAGCCAACGTACATAGGTCAGGACCGTTGTCTTCTTCCCTGAAATGCTACTTAGAGCCCCCATGTTTGGCACCACAGAGACAGCTTCTCCCTTCGATTCCTGTGCCACCTCCATGGTGGCCCGACAAGTGAACTTACCTTCCCTCGAAGGCTCTGCCCCAGTGTGGACACTGGCTGCTTGTCTGGCTCCTGTTGGTCCAGACGACAGGAGCTAGCATTTTTTTTTACAAAAGCTTTTAGCATCACTGTAGTAACAGGCCCATCCATTCAACCTTCATTTGGTTAACCTTTGTGGAGTGTCTGCTCTGTGCCAGAAAGCACCCTGACCCTGCCCTCAAGGAGACCACTGTCCAGTGGGGTAAGTGGACCAGAAGAGTTTATTGGGAACGCGTTGTGTGCACTGGGGATGATGGGCACTCAGGAGAGTGGCCTGGAGCCAGGTCTGAGGACCCAGAAGACTCGCCAGCGGAGGTGATGCTATGCGTCAGGAGATGAGTAGATGTGAGCTGGGCAGGGAGGTGGGCAGGGGAGAAAAACCCTTCAAGAAGAGACAACAGGGGTGTGAGTAAAGCTGAGAAGACGCGAAGTCACCTGTGGTCTAGTAGAGTCCAGACAGAAGGGTGAGGAACAATGAAGGGCAACTGGAAAGGTGGGAAGGGGGAAGGTCAAGGAGGCAAGAATGAAGGTCAGGGTGGGAAGGGGGAAGGTCATGGCTGCTCGGGTTCAAAGACTTCTCCTGTAGGCATCCCTCCATGTCGAGTGCGTCTCAACCTGGTGATTGCATTTGTCCTGTAGACCAAACGCAGGGGCTGCATGCCGAAGGCTGGGCTCCAGATGTCTGTCCGGAGGGTGAAGCGTCTGGGCAGTGAAACAGTGTTGCCAGGGAGAAGTGATGCGGGCCTGGCCCCGGGTAGAGAGTTAGGATAGGAGTTGATATAAAAGATGGGAGATAAGATAAGAGACCACAAAGAGCTAAGATCTCAATAGGACTCTGGTTGTTGGTACAATGAATGACCTCATCCTCAATCATTCAGGAGTGGCATGTCCTCAGATAAGATGTCACATGGCAGTAATGGGATGGCGGTTCCATTAAACCCACATCCTTAAGTCACAGAATCCACATCAGGAATACAATGATATCGGGAAGTTGATTATTAGTATTTAGTACAACACGGATAACGCTATCTTCATCAGGCTTTAAGACAACACATATTATAAACTGAATTAAGGTTTTAAAATATGAATTTTAAGGAGAAAGTCTCTGGCTCTAGGTCAAATGGGGTCTGAGAGTTCCAACTGTTATGAAAGAGCAAATCCTATCTCTAGGGAGAAGTCCTGCTTAGTTTTCATTTAACAAGCCCAGCCCATCTTGCTTATTCTACTGTGCTCTTTACACATCCAAAGAGTTTCCCTCTTTGAACAATCACAACACTAAGTTTTGACTTTGCACAGCTGTGGGCCAATCTGACCTCTAGATTATTATATGATAGAGGTTCACAAAACCTTGCTTGTTCGGTGCATTTTTTTTTAATGTCTAAATTTAAGACCTACACTTCTGATTTCAGATAGGTTTTCTTACTGAAATATCATCCTGACATAGAATTATAGAAAAATGATAGAGCAAAATCCAAATCTCAATGAAAGAAAACCTAGGCAGTTGATCAATGGCACAAGTGTAAAGTTGTCACTCATTGTACGTCATTGAGTGGCCAGCACAAGGGTTAAGGGTTAGAGAGGAAACACACATACATTTCTTTGAAGTTTGAGCCTGAGGAGTGTAAGATGGGCCCACTTATTCTCCGTCGAGATGTCATTGATTTACCATCGGGCTCAGGTTGACTCTGTAATGTGAAAGGAGCTAATTGCAATGATGAGATTGACTTAGAAGAGGAGTCAGAAGGCAATGTCCTTTTTGTTTTTTGTTTGTTTGTTTGGGTTTTTTTTTTGCCATACGCGGGCCTCTCACTTCCGTGGCCTCTCTGGTTGTGGAGCACAGGCTCCGGACGCGCAGGCGCAGCGGCCATGGCTCACGGGCCCAGCCGCTCCGCGGCATGTGGGATCTTCCCGGACCAGGGCACGAACCCACGTCCCCTGCATCGGCAGGCGGACCCTCAACCACTGCGCCACCAGGGAAGCCCGCAGAAGGCAATGTCCTTGACGGGACTTCTGGGCATGCGCTTTCTTTTATCCTTGGTCTTTGGGGACAGAAGAACGGTCATCTCACTGTTCTCGTAGGCGGCTTAGTTCTCAGAAGACTCTTGGAGATGCCCGTTTTTGAAAGAGACTTCACAGCTTGATTGCTCTTGGTTTGGGTCAGTTTAAACATTTGTCCATTCTGAGTTCATTCAAGTGCTTCTTGGTGGCAACAATGTTCAGTCACTCCTCCAAGCGCTGGCGTGACCATGGTGAGCGAGTCTGGGAAGAGACAGTAAACCAACAAATCTCTAAACAGGAGAACGAAGGAGGCGGGCTCTGCAGAGAATGAAAGGGGGAGGGGGTCACAGAGGGCGGAGATGGGGAGAGGACGTTTAAGATGGGACTCTGTGATGCTCAGATGAGGGGTATACATTTTGAGGAGAGGAACTAGGGGTGGCCAAGGCCCGACGTGAAGGATGAACTTGGCGTGTTTAAGGAACAGACACAGCCGCATGGCTGGCAAAGCATGAACCATGTGAGAGAGGCACAGGTCAGGGTTAAGAAGCAGACAACCTAGCGGCCTGGCAGGCCATGAGAAGGGCTGGGTTTTATTCTAGATGTGGTGGTAACCTTTGGATTTTAGGCTGAGAGAAGGAACACATCTAATGTTTTTAAAGTTCTGCCTCTAAGAGTCGAGGCAGGATACCCATTACGAGGTGCTGAAGATCTCTGAGAGCAAGGTGTAGAGGTCCACCCTCACGTGGGGGCTATGACAGGACCCAGTAACGGGCTGCAAGTGGGGAGTGAGGAAAAGAGGGGGTGCCAGAAAGACCAAGATTTTTGGCTTGAAATCTGGGTGAGTGATGGGGTGGTGATTACAGAGATGGAGGGGATGCAGGAAGGATGCAGGCTGCGGGCAAGGGAGGGAAATAAAGAATTCTGTTCGGCCTCTTGAGTCTGAGATCATTCTTAGACATGTGAGGAGCCATGTCAATAAGCAGTTGGATCTAGAAATCTGGAATTCCAGGAGGAGATGAGAGCAGGAGATATGGATTCAGGGGTCAAATACAAGGCGCTTAGAGCCTGGAGACAGGATGATATACCCGGGAAGAATGTGCAGAGAGAAAGAGGAGGGGCCCAGAGCAGACCCTGGATATGCCCTCAGTGAGGGTCAGAAGCAGAGGAGGGGCTGGAAAGGAGCATCAGAGACCAGGAGGGAAGCCCAGAAAGCGTGGGGTCCAGCAGGCAGGAGAGGCCCCCTGCGAAGGTCACTGAGACGCTGGGATGAGGACAGAGGAGGGATCACTTGACTGGCCAGGTGGAGCGCATGCATGACCTTGACGCACGTACCTAGAGCCCGTGCTCTGCAACAAGAGAAGCCACGGCAATGAGAAGCCTGTGCGCCGCAACGAAGAGTAGCCCCCGCTCGCTGCAACTAGAGAAAGCCCGCGCGCAGCAACGAGGACCCAATGCAGCCAAAAATAAATAAATACATTTATTTTAAAAAGTTCTGAGTTCTTTGGAAATGCTGTGCGGTTCCTTAGTCTAAGTCTCCCTCATTTCTCCTGCTGCCCATTTTCCTCTTAAACCTGCTTCACTGTCATCTTCCAAAGACCTCTGCTTTTTCTGCTCACTTCCGCCTCTCTGATTCTTGTTTCTGATTCTTGCCTGTTGCCTATCATGACTCATGCCACCCCCTGGCCTGGGCGGAATACTTGCGCAAATCCTTTAAGCCTTGAAGGTGCATGACTCAGCAGCAGCCCGAGGGACTGAAAGAGTTAAGATGGGTTTTGTTTACGAAATGCTTTCTTCCAGGGCTGCGGAGGGAAAGAAGCAGGGTCTAGGAGTCGGGGCTTTGGAGCCGACAGGTGCCCACACTGCCACTTCCTAGCAGAGGGATGTTTGGCAAGGTACCACCCTTTCTCACCTGGGGCCCCCGGACACGGTTGCCCAGGCTTCGCACTGAACAATGCTAAGAGGCTCCATTCATGTAGAAGTCTGCACAGAGTAGCTCCCGCATGGGCGTGCTGTGAGCAACACCCACGGCCCACACGCCCCAGCCCCAACCCTCTGAGTCTGTTTCCTTCTCTATGAAACACACTTGATGATTTCATAGCACAGAGTCCTTGGGGAGCATGGTGCATGGAACCCTGCCGGTCTGACACTGGGCACAGGGTATTGGTCAAATATGTGGCGATACATGTGACCGGATGCCGGGAGGTATAGGAAGGGCCTTTGTCCTTGGACGGGTTAATATTCCAATGTGCGAGGCAAGACAAACCCCTTAAAAATAACCACTTGGAGGTGTGTGGCCCTCGGGGGGACACTAGGAATGTCTCGGCCGGCCACGTCCTCTCGCCTTTACCATTCCAGTGCAGATAGGCCAGAGTCCCAGCACCAGCATAGCCTCCCACCCGCCCCCCGAGGGATTCTGCTTGCCCCTGGAGCCGGCTGTCACCTGTGTGGCAGGTCAGAATTAGAGGCTTCTGGAGTAGGCTTAGCCCATGACTGGTGGGAGTTGGTGCATAAATGCCCCAGCTTCCTCGTCCTCCGGTGGGGTAGCTCAGAGGCAGGTGTCCTACACTGGCTCCCAGCTTCCCCAGCAGGATGAAGCTCCTTCACCCCACGGGGATGCTGGCTCGATAACGCATCCTTTATTGGCTGCTTTCCTCCCTGGTCTTATTCTCCGCCCCCTACTAGCATCGCTGGCACCTGCTGAGTAGCTCCCGGCGTTCCAATTCTCACCTCAAGGTCTGGGCGTCCCCAAACCCAGACAGTGACCCGCCAGTGTGCTCCTGCAGAGTCCACGTCATTCCTGACCCATTACCCCCATATGTGAGCATCTTGAGGGCTGAACCCAGGTCTTCTTTTTTTTTTTTTTTTTGCAGTACGCGGGCCTCTCACTTCTGTGGCCTCCCGTTTTGGAGCACAGGCTCCGGACGCGCAGGCTCAGCGGCCATGGCTCACGGGCCCAGCCGCTCCGCGGCATGTGGGATCTTCCCGGACCGGGGCACGAACCCGTGTCCCCTGCATCGGCAGGAGGACTCTCAACCACTGCGCCACCAGGGAAGTCCCCCAGGTCTTCTTTGACCTTATAGGCCCAGGACCCAGCATAGCCCATGGCACATGGAGGACCCCCCTAAATGTGTGCTGAGTGTGAGATGCAGTGTGAGTTTCTGTCATGCAGCACAGCTCCAGGGCTAAGGTAATCTGAGTTAGCGTATTTTCCCCAGTATCTGCTGGGGAATGCACTTCATCATTGTCATTGCATATTCTACTGAGTGATCCTTAAAACTTAAGCCTGTAATTTCAGGCAGACTTCATTACAGATTCTGGAGAAGGGGCAGGTTGAAGGTTCTTGAAATGTAGTGCAGAGTCCCCAGAAGATGTTTGCCAAGGGACTGCCCTCTCCTTTCCCCTGAGGACATGGGTGTCTGTGAACTGCCAGACCCGGACACACCCTGCCTGTGGCCGAGGTCTTGCTGGAGTATGTGCGAGGAGACACTGGGGTGGCAGCCTGCCTTCCCTTGAGAGCAGCAGCTGCTCTGTGTCCCTCGGCTTCCAGTGTGCAGCCCGCATGGACTCCCTGCCCATAGCTCGCCGTCCCCAGGTAGGAGCGGGCCGTACATCTCACCCCCACTTCCTCTACTGCCCCTTTTATTGAGGTACCAACCTACCCTCTG
Organism: Delphinus delphis; assembly: GCF_949987515.2. NCBI lineage: Eukaryota > Metazoa > Chordata > Mammalia > Artiodactyla > Delphinidae > Delphinus > Delphinus delphis. Next base: position 5,510,023 of record NC_082698.1, read on the forward strand.
ATTAACGTGAATGCTGAATGCCTAGGTGGTATTTTACTCCCAGCTCCTGACCCTCTGCCTGTTGGTGATGACGACAGCTGATATCACATCTCCAGCGTGTGTTTCCTCGGCGGCCCCGAGGTCGCAGCTCTTTACCTTGATTTATGCTGGTTCCCTTCCTGCCTCTCCACATTTGTTCTGACATCACGCAGATCCTTGAGCAGGTCACTTGACTTCTCAGGGCCTCAATTTTCTTGATAGAAACGTGGGGATAATGGCATATCCCCTGTAGAGATCTTGAAGGATGAAATGAGATAGCCCACTTAAAAATGCTGGGCACAGTGCGTGGCCTTGAGCGCGTGTCCAGTCAGTGTAAGTTATCGTTGCTGTTATTAGCCGAGCCATTTAGCTGGGTCCATGCCTTGCTGTTTGCTTTCGGATTGCTTGCCCTGAAGGTCTCGTATGCGTCGTGCTAGCCCCCCAGGTGACCTTGGCTCTGAGATAATCATTTACATCACCTGCAACCCCTTCACCCAGCTCCCCCTGATGAAGCCTCTCCTCTCACACCTCTGGGTTGACTACTCACCCTCTTTGGGGCACTTGCCCCATCTAGCTGTTTCTTCTTCACCGCTGAAGCCCAGGTCGGAGGCTGACCATAGGAGGATAGGGAGGGGGTCTATGAAAGCACGCGGGGACTTGTGTTAGGACCCAATTAACGACTCATTACTGGGCCCAAAGCACGAGCACTGAGAGCAGGAAACAGCTCAGGAGGAAGAGAGGCCCAGGAATGGCTCCTGGCCTCGGGAGCTCTTCTGCCCTGTCCTTCCTTCCACTCTCCAAGGCTGCCTTTGCCCCTGGATCCCAAACCCCAGCCTTGTAATTAACACTTGCATCTCCCGTCTCCAGTCCATCCTTCACTGTGAGGCACCCTCAAGCTTCTTCAACAGACACTTTTACCACCTTGGCTGACATCCCTGACACTCCTGGTCCTATGTTACTGTGATATTTATAGGCTTGTAGATTGCAGACCCCCATAAGGGGAGGCAGGCTGCGAGGTGAATGAGAAGCCGACAACGCAGAGCTGAGCTGGGCGGGGCTGGGCTCTCGTTAATGTCTCTGTAAATCTTCCCATGCCTTCAGGATGCTCAATATCTTCTTATTCATCTCCATTTTTCAAGGGGAAAGTGTTCAATCTGTCAAGCCTGTTCTTTACAAATGGCTTGTCAGTTGTAGCGGCATCATGGACCTATGATTCTACCAAGGAGCTAGGGAAGGCTTGACGCCTCATGATAACATCCTACCTACGGTCCTAACTGAGCAGCAATTTTTGTCCAGCATGTACCAGCAACGGCGTAGGGGCTGTGGCTACGGAGACCAACAGGAATCATGCCGTTCTCCACTCGAGAGGCCCCTCATTCGTTGAAGGAAGCACCTCGGTTAGTAGTTCCATGGTGGCCGTGGTCAATGTGTCAATACCAATGTGTCCAGAAGACCTGAAGCAGACCTGGGGGTGTGGAGTCGATCACCCCACGTGGGGACGCAAGAAAGCCTTTGCAGAGGATGGACTTTTTAAAAATGTTTTTTTCCACATTGTGGTAAAATGCACTTGACAAAATTTACCATTTTAACCATTTCTAAGTGGACGATTCAGCAGTGTTAAGTGTATTCACCCTGTTGTGCAATCAGTTTCTAGAAGTTTTTCATCTTCCCGAACTGAAACTTTGTACCCATTACACAATAACTCCCCCCAACTTCTCTCTTCCCCCCTCCCCCCCACCCCCCCGCCGGGCAGCCACCATTCTCCCTTCCGTCTCTGTGAAGCTGGCTGCTCTAGGAACCTCATATAAGTGGAATCATACAGTATTTGTTTCCGGGTCTGGCTTATTTCACTTTGCATAATGTCTTCAAGGTTCATCCACGTTGTAGCATGCATCAGACTTTCCTTCCTTTTCAAGGCTGACTAATATTCCATTGTGTGTATATACCAAATGCTGTTTATCCGTCCATCCTTTGATGGGCATTTGGGTTGTCTCCACCTCTTGGCTATTGTGAATACTGCTGCTATAAATATAGGTGTAGATTTTTTTTTTTTTAAGTTGAGTCTTGAACACATAGGATTTCCCGGGCAGAGCAGAGGAAAACAGGGGCCAGGAAACACACACAGTGCAAAGGCACTGGGTCATGGCAGCATGGTGGCCTGGGGATGGCTCGGGCTTCCATGTTGCTGGGGCCCACACAGGTGGTACAGAACAGGGGGAGATGAGCCTGGACAGCTGAGCGATCTGGGATCGTGATGGGCTCATGTGCTATAGAGAGGGCTCCAAGTCACAAGACATCATGATGCGAAGGTTGTAATTTGATGCAACCTGTCACTCAAGCGTGGACCACATTAAGCATTTTCTGGATCTCAATGGAGCGCACTAAAGAAAACAATTTCTACATTTCCCGCTCACCAGTTATGGGGGACCGAGCCAGGGCATGGTCTACTGGGCTGCTTATAAAACTGGTCTAAACCCAAAGGAGGATTCAATTCCAAATCCCACTATGTGGCTGACAGAACTTTCCATAGCTGCTTGGTCCTGAGAATGGGAACCCCGTCTAATTCTAAAGCTCTGTGATCTCGGGTGAGCTACTTAACCCTTCTGAATCTCAGACTTTGGCTTGTTACATGAAGGACTTGGATAACTTCTAAAAATTCGTAAAAAATCCTCTTATGTACTTATGAATTCTATCAATGTCACTGTTAAATATGCTGCTATGTGCCCCTCTTGCCCCGCAGGAATATAAATCTGCAAATGGTTGACCTTAGACAAATTGCTTAACCTCACTGCATGTCTTCGTCTGAATCATCATCTGTGAAAAGGGATGTTAGATATAATGCCTCCCCATTTCTTCCTGCAGGTCACTGCACGTACCCATATGGAACTTATAAAAGAAAGTATTTAGGGTAAGATGTTGCTGTGTCTTTAACAGTTCAACAATTTATCATCAGGTAATTTTCTCCACCTCTCAGACCTCCACGCTGAATACACATAATCTTTCCCAGCTCTCTTCTCCAAAGTTCCTGGTTTTCCTCAGGTCCTAACATCCTACTTCACTTACTCGCAGGATAATGTCTGTAGCGGCCTCCCCACTGCCTTTGGGACACCCCAGGCCCTGCCCCCCACCCCTTCTCGTCTGTGTCAGGCCTGCCCCTTCTGGTACAATGCCCTCCCGCCTGTGGCCAGGAGAAGTCTTTTCTGTTCTTTATGTTTCGGATAAAATCAGCCGGGCCTCCAGAAAACAAGGCCACCCAGGAAGACAGTTTCTCCCTCCTCCTGGTGGGGATCGCTCAGAGTTGTCTTATCATTGTTTATGAATTTGTGTTGCTGCCCCTTTGTCTTAGGTCGAGTTACCCAAGAATCAGATTCTGTGAAGGAGATCTGTGTGCAGGAAGGTACGGGGAAGAATCCTTCAGATCAGCCCCATGGGGGAGCAGGGGATGTGGGGTGGGAAAGCAAGATCGGGTCAAGGGAGAAGGTGTGTGTGATGCAGTTTAACTCAGGCCTCGGCTCATCCCCTGGGGGCCCTGGAGCCGGAGTGACTTCTTGGGGATGACCTCCTTGGCCAGGCCTTTATACCCCATCATGGACAGGTCATTGTGGGCTGCCCCCAGGTGGGATGCATGACCTCAGGCTTGGCGACGGCTTTGTGAGGCTCGGAGGGAGACTCAGCTGAGCGCATCCTCTGCCAGCGCTCCCAGCAGTTGGGAGAAACAGTGGCTCAGTTCTGACGGGGCCCCCGGTGGCACAACCTCACGTCCAGCCGCTGGACTCGAAGCCCAGGATAAGAGGAAACAGGTCTTGTGCATGTGTTCTGCCCATCGTATCTCACACTATCCTGACACGTGGTAGGTCCTTAGTAAACAGTCGTTAAATGAATGAAGAAATCAACAAATGAGTAGCCGGTAACATCGACAGCTTCAGTCCGATCATTTTTCCTTTCTATTTCCAAAAAGTTATTTTTAGTCCCATCGATTTTGTTCTCTCTTTTTTTTTTACATTCCATTTTAATGTTGACTGTTATTCTAGGCCTTTCCTAGACTCTGCACCTGGGGTTCCCTGGGACACTCCCTGGGGAGGAGTAATAATTCTTTCTTTTTTTGATGGTGGTAAATTTTCCACAACATCTAATCCTCCTTTAACTATTTTTTTTCCTTCAACTCTTTTAAGTGTCCCACCCAGTGCTGCTTTCAGCACATTTACGTTGTTGTGCGACCATCACCGCTATACACATCCAGAATGTTTTCATCATCCCAGATTAAAACTATCCATTAAACACGAACTCTCCATTCCATCTTTCCCCCAGGCCCTGAGAACCTCTATTCTATTTTCTGTCTCTATAAATTTGCCTATATTAGGCACCTCATATAAGGGGGATCATGCAATATTTGTTCTTCTGTGTCTGGCTTATTTTAAGGTAATGTCAGAACTTCATTCCTTTTCAAGGCTGAACGATACTGTATGGATGGACCACATTGTGTTTGTCTGTTCATCCATCAGTGGACACTTCAGATATTCCCACATTTTGGCGCTCATGAATGATGCTGCTATGAGCATTGTTGTATGTATATCTGAGTCCCTGCTTTCAGCTGTTTTGGGTATATACCTCGGTTCATTTTTTAAAAAATATTTATATGTTTATTTATTTATTCATTTGGCTGCATCAGGTCTTAGTTGTGGCACGAGGGATCTTCGTTGCGGCACATGGGCTTCTCTGTAGTTGTGGCGCATAGGCTCCAGATTATGCGGGTTCAGTAGCTGTGGCACGTGGGCTCAGTGACTGTGGCTCATGGGCTCTAGAGTGCAGGCTCAGTAGTTGTGGTGCACGGGCTTAGTTGCTCCGCGGCATGTGGGATCCTCCCGGACCAGGGCTCGAACCCGTGTCCCCTGCATTGGCAGGCGGATTCTTAACCACTACGCCACCAGGGAAGCCCCCTAGGTTTACTTTTTTTTTTTTTTTTTTTTTTTGTGGTACGTGGGCCTCTCACTTCTGTGGCCTCTCCCGTTGCGGAGCACAGGCTCCAGACGCGCAGGCCCAGCGGCCATGGCTCACAGGCCCAGCCGCTCCACGGCATGTGGGATCCTCCCGGACCGGGACACGAACCCGTGTCCCCTGCATCGGCAGGCGGACTCTCAACCACTGCGCCACCAGGGAAGCCCTAGGTTTACTTTTAAAAGAAATTTTTTTTACCTTCTTTTTCTAGAGGTGAAAACTTTGGCCTAAGGGAATAAAAGCCTTTTGTTTGATATTTGAAACTTTTGTTTATGTGACATGTTAGTGGGACAAGAAAGCCTTTTTGAAATAAGCCCTCTGCTCCATGCTGTAAACCAAAAGAAACTGCAGCAAGATTGAGAACGTTCTTGATCATCGCAAATTTTTACGTGTATATGTTTGTGTTCTTTGGCATCTATAGCTTTCATCAGATTCTCAAAGTATCTGCAACCAGAAAAAATTGGTTAAAAGCTACTGGATTATAAAATTAAATATAAAAATTCAAATCATGAAAAGCTGTAAGAGGATAAAAGGAGTACATATCCCACCTCTACGGAGAGGAGCTCTAGGTATCGTACGAAAAGATAAAAACATAAAGGAAATTATACAAGAGAATTTGCTCGGTAAAAAATGTTAATTTCTTATATAAAAAGTGGCAAAGTTAAAACTGACTGGGGGAGAATGTATAGAAAAAGGTAAAAATTATTTTTTGCTATTATATTAGTTTTCTGTTGCTGCTGTAACAAATTACCGCAAAGTCAGTGGGTTGAAACAATGCAAAGTTACTACCTTCCCGTTCTGGGGTCCGAGGTCCTAAGTGAGTCTCCCTGGCTTAAAACCAAAGTGTCAGTCAGCAAGGCTGTGTTCCTTTCCTGAAGCCCTAGGGAGAGAATTGGTGTTCTTGCCTTTTTCAGCTTCTAGAGGTTGCCCATTTCTTGGCTTGTAGCCTCTTCCTCCATCTTGGAAGTTGGCAATGACCCGCTGAGTCCTGAGTCTTTCCAACATCACATCCCAATATCATATCCATCGGACACTGAATCTTCCGCCTTCCTCTTCACTTCTAAGGACACTTGTGACTACAATGGGCCCGCCTGGACAATCAGGAGAATCTCCCTATTTTAAAGGCAGATGATTAGCAACCGTAATTCCCCCTTGCCATATAACATATGCACTTATAGGATCTGGGAAGTAGGATGTGAACATCTTTGGGTATGTTAATTTCCTAGGGCTGCTATGGCAAAGTGCCGTAAACCGGGTGGCTTACAACAACAGAATTTTATTCTCTCTCAGTTCTGGAGACTAGAAGTTGTCCTGATGGCTCTGCCCCCTCTGAAGTTTCTAGGGAAGAGTCCTTCTTTGCCTCTTCCAGCTTTTGGTGACTCTGACAATTCTTGGCATTCTTTCCCTTGTAGCTGTGTCATCTCCATCTCTGCCAGTGTCTTTACATGACCCCTTTCTTTCCTGTGTATCTCTATGTGTCCTTTCTTCTTATAAGGACACCAGTCATTGGATTTAGGGACCATCCTAATCCAGTATGATCTCATGTTAATGTAATTCCATCTGCAAAGACCCTACTTCCAAATAAAATCTTATTCTGACTGTTAGGGTGGACATGGATTTGGGGGGACGCCATTCAGCCCATTCCAGGTGGGCATTATTCTGTCTGCCACGGACACAAAAGAGGTCCCCTGAGCTTAGAGTGTTCCTACTTGGGTAACCCCACTCCTGGGCCTCAGCACTGCCCTCGGAAGAACTTGAGGGAGCTCCTTAGAGGCCCGTGTGCCCTGGGAGGACCTCATTCCCAGCTCCCACCACAAATTGCCCGTCTTATCTCAACAAGATGCCCAGAAGATCAGTCCAGGAAAGCGTCTCCAATCAGAGCTGGATTTCTCTGCTCTGCAGCTCACGGAGGCTTTAGCATCTGCATAAATGACCATCAGACACCCTGGCCTCTCAGCTGCTTCATCTTCTCATGTTTAGCCTCCTTTTCCTTCTTCTCACCTTATCTCCGTGCTCCCATGTTCATACCCTCCACAGTGGCTCTCAGTCCTCAAAGCAGAATTGTGTGGAGAGCTTTTAAAATGTACTGGTGCTGGGACCTCATGGCCAGAGGTTCTGATTGATGTCGTCTGGGGAAGGCCCAGACAGCAATATTGTCAAAATTCTTTTGAGCTGCCTCTAACGCACAGCCAGGCTTCAGAGCTTCTGCCTGGCCCAGTTGTTGGAGCTCTTTGAAATCTTTTTTTTTGATTTTGTTTTTAAATCCCTGGTCAGTTGTAGATTTGCAAACATCTCCCAGTCTGTCACGTTTCTGTTAATTTTACCAACGGGTACACTGCTTATCAGAAATTCTTAATTCTGATGCACAGCTCTTCTAAATCTTGATCGCACCCTTTTGCTGCCCATTTTCTAGCTAACTTCCTGCAATACCGCCAACAGTCAACAGGACTTATGATGCCCTGATTCTTCTACCTGTTCATTGGTCATCAGCAAATTCCTTAATCCTCTTGTTGGGTGTCTGAGGTCCTTGCGCCATGGTTACCATCCTGATCTTGTATATAGTCTGATTGGAGAATCTGAGCCCAAGAATGACAGGATTTGATGTACATTTTAAGGATTGTGCCAACTTCTGCATTGAAAACAGACTATAAGTCAGGACTAGAAGCAGGGAGACTGGTGATTCAGGTAACTTGGAGGTCCCTGCAGTGACCCAGCAGAGAGGGGACAGTGCACGGGGTATTGCAGGGATGAAGGATCGTCCAGGGATGTGTGGTAAAGGCGGCACCTTCGAGACTTGCTGATGCATCAGATGCTGGGTTTGAGGGAAAGAGCAGAACCAAGATGAATTCATGCTTTTTGTCTGAGTATCTTGGTGCCCTGCGTCATTTGCTGAGATGGGAATACAGGTGGAGGTGGAGGGACCTTGAGTTCAGCCTTGCACATGCCAAGTGGGAGAGGCCTGTGAGAATCCAAGAGGACTGCTCTGGGTCTGGAAGCTCAGAGGAGAGGTTGGCACTGGGAACGTAGATTTGGGTTTCATCAGTACACGTAATGTTTTATGCCATAGGACCAAAGGAGGTCACCCAGGGAGTCAGTGCAGATAAAGAAGTGAGTCCTAGGGTTACACAGTGGTCAAGGGGAGGGGCAGGATTTAATAAGAGATGGAGGGGGAGGAGCCAATGAAATAAGGGGAAAACCAAGAAATTCTGGCGTCCTAAAAGGATGAAGGGAATAGTGATCTCTTGTCAAATGTAGCGAAGACATCAGGGCACTGCAGCGCTGAGACCTGACCACAGATGCGGCGCCGAGGAGATCATGGGGGACTTGGCAGAAGCAGGATGCTAGTGGGACAAAGGTCCAGCTGGAGTGGTTTCTAAGGGAAAAGATGGAAGATGTGGTTGGCAGGATAACCATCTCCTGAAGATGTCCATGGTAGAACCCCCGGAGCCTGTGAGCATGTTACCTTACTCGACAAGAGGTGCCGTTGAAGATGTGATTAAGGGTTTTGAGACGGGCGTAGTACCCTGGATTATCTAGATGTCAGTGTAATCACACGGTCTTTATCAGAGAGAGGCTGGAAAAGGGAAGGAAGTGGATTCTCCCCGAGAGCCTCCAGAAGGAATGCAGCCCTGCTGACGCCTTGATTTTAGCCCAGTAAAACCCATTTTGGACTTCTGACCTCCAGAACTGTAAGATTATACATTTATGTTGCTTGGAGCCACTAAGTTTGCGGTCATTTGTGATAGTAGTCATAGAAAACAAATACAGGAGGTAAATCCATGTGTGTTTGCAAAGTGTTGGGGGTGATGCAGATGCGCTAAAGCTCTCTGAAGATCAGGAGAGGAAGGGGAGGGGTCTAGGAGCATCATCCTTGAGCCAGCAACAGAGGCTGGGACCCAGGACCCAGGACCCAAGTGGGTGGAGGGGCTGAACTTCATCTGTACAGGAGGGAGGCCAGATACTGTGATGGTCCAGAAGAAGGTAGGTGGCTGGACTTGGTCAAGGGAAGATAAGAAAGTTCTCTTTGATGGCTTCTGTCTTCTCAGTGAAATCAAGAGGGAAGGTTATCAGCTGAGATGAAAAGGCGGAGGGAAAGATGGAAGCAGGAAGGAGAAGTTATGAAATGGTCCTTTAGAGAGTGGATTTGCCGTGCCGTGTAGCGCGGGGGATCTTAGTTCCCTGACCAGGGATTGAACCTGGGCCCATGGCAGTGAAAGCGCTGAGTCCTAACCACTGGACTGCCAGGAAATTCTCCCCTGATAACTTTTTTAAAGGGAATAATTGGAGAGATGCACAGTGTTTTATACATAAGAACATTTCTAGCAATCTTGTTTAAAAAAGTAAAAAATTGGGAACAGCCAAAAGGGCTGACAGAAGGTTATTAGTTGAAGAAATACGTTATATCCATGATGGATCACTCTGCAGCCATTATAAACCGTGTTTTAGAGGACCATTTAATTAAATATGAAAATGTACTGTCTTGTTAAGTGAGAGCAGTTCCAAACAAACATGCACAGAATGAAACCAATTTTGCAGAGATAGTGTATTAAATATATGCATGAAAAAAGATGGTCAGGAAATACTTAAAAATTTAAATAACGATTATCCCTGGGTGAGGGAATTACAAATCATTTACCTTTTACATTTTTCTGCATTTTATATTAAATAGAAATTATTTTTATAGTATAAGGCTCTATGTGTGTAGAGAAATGAAAGGAAAATAGTCCAAAAGGGAAGGACTTGGAAAACTACACATCGATTAGCTAAGTACTCAATAGATCTATTATTTCATGATCAAAACAACCCAAGAAGTAAGCACGACAGTCATACGTGACTAGTGAGGAAATTAAGGCTCAAAAAGTAAAGTAACTGGGATTTCCCTGGCGGTCCAGTGGTTAAGACTTCGCGCCTTCACTGCTGAGGTTGTGGATTCGATCCCTGGTCAGGGGATTAAGATCCCGCACGCCACGTTGTGCCGCCAAAAAAAAAAAAAAAAAGTAAAGTAAGTCCTTCTGTGTCACCTGTAATAAGAGGCTTTAGCGTCAAATCCAGCTCCTCTTGTCCTACGGCCTCCCTGCCCCTGTGCCCAGAGTTCTGCCAACCAGCTCGAGGGCCACTGATCTGGGAGAGGCCACATCTCTGCCTCAGGGCCTGCCCTTCCGTTAATGAAGGGAAGTTTTTCCTGAATGGCAAGGGTCCGGTAAAGGAGGGTACTGGCCAGGCACCACTCCCTTTGCCACGGACAGGACACTCATGTCATGGTAAAAATGCTGAAATGGAAAACACACACACACAGATGCATACACACAAATGAAATGAAAGATAAGTCCAAGGTGAAGCTATACTTGGTCTGGAATGCTCTATACTGGGAAAAGGATTCTGTCCCAACAATGACTTGAGGCTTTTATGGGTTGAATTGTGTCCCCTGAAAAGATACATTCAAGTCCTGGTACCCGTGAATATGACCTTTTTTGGGAAATAGGATCTGTGCAGATGTGATTACATTAAGATGAGGTCATACTGAGTTAGGGTGGGCCAAATCCAATTTCTAGTGTCCATATGAGAAGAGGGAAATTTGTGCACAGAGACTCAGAGAGACACAGATGGGAGAATGCTCTGCGAACGTGGAAGGTGGAGATGGAGATGGGAGTGATGCTACTACAAGCCAAGGCATGCGAGGACGTCCAGAGGCCCCCAGAAGCTAGAAGGGAGACATAGACTGGATTCTCCCTCTGAGCAGTCAAGAAGACACCGGTCTTGCCAACACCTGGATTTCAGACTTCTGGTCTGCCGGAGAGAATCAATTTCTGCTGTTCTCAGCTACCAGTTTGCTGTACTTTGTTAGGGCAGCCTTAGGAAACTGATAAACGGTCAAAAGGGAAAAAATTGGAGTTGTGTTTAAAAGGGTTTCCATGAGCACGTGAGTTTGAGATTGCTTCTGAGTAAAATGTCTACTGTCAGTGGAACTTACCAAGGCTAAGGCCGTATGTTCAGGTCACCGTGGCTGTTCTGTCAGTCAGGAAAGTCCAGTTACATCATCGGTGATGCCTACACATGTAGGTCTTTTAAAGTGATGGTCTAGAGCTGCACAACCGATATGGTAGCCACGAGCCACATGTAAGCAATTACATCTTTTAAAATTTTATTTTCAATCTGCATATAATAAATCACTATATATGCATATGCTGTACCACACGGCTTGTGGGATCCTAGTTCCCCGAACAGGGATCAAACCCGTGCCCCTCGCAGTGGAAGCACGAAGTCCTAACCGCCAGGGGATTCCCAATAAATCATTAGTTTTGATGTAGGGTTCCGTGAGCGTTGACAAATGCAGAGTCAAGTGCTGCCGCCCCAGTCAAAATGCAGAAGAGTTCCATCGCTCCAAATGATTCCATCAGGTGCTCTTTTGTGGTCAACCTTCTCCCAACCCCTAGCCCCTGGTAACCACTGATCTGTTTTTTAATCCCTACAATTCTGCTTTTCCAAATTTAAATTTAAATTAATTAAAATTAAATAAAGTTAAAAATTCAGTTTGTCAGTTGCACTAGCCACATTTCACGCACTCAGGAGCCATGAGTGGCTAATGGCTAACATTTTGGATAATGCAGATATAAAATAGTTCCATCATTCCAGAAAGTTCTATTGGGCCGCACTGGTAAAAGTACATGTATTCAGTGATTCTTAAAAGTTGGGGGGGTCGTATCCTCTCTATGGATCCTCTTCCTAGAAAAAAGGCACATGATACAGACATGCAGAAAAGTCTGGTACACATTTTCAGGGCATCTGTTGATCCCTCCAAGCCCCACCCTAAGGGTTAAGATTCCCAAATTTCATGTAAACTCGAAAAGTCTAAAAGCTTTTTCCTCAAGTCTATTTTTCCACTTTGTGTCTTCAAGTTAGACAGCAGACCAAAGCATTACCTTGTAACCTTGATGTTTCCCTTTAATATGCCATGCTGACAGGCAATTATACATGCAGATTACTCCATGCACGGCAACAGCCTGCTGGGCTGCCCATTCTGGGTTGCAGGAATGAGCGTTTGGAAATCATCATTATTAGTAAATATGAATCGGGGGTGTTTGAAACGACTGAATGGAAGTTTAGCTTCTCGCCCATTAAATCTTCTTGTTAAAACCTAATGGTAAAGTCACTTCAGAATAAGCTTAGATGGTAAAAAATAAAAGGTAGCTTGTTCCTCAAAACAGTGCTCTCGGCAATTTTTGCCCAGATCAATTTCATTCTGAAAGCTGCTTTTTTCCATTCTGCAATTTAGGTGCAATAATTGTGTTGGCTTACTGATGCTGTCCTGTCCACAATTTCTGTTTGATTCTGGGTCCTGCTCGGCTCCCCTGAAGACGTGGGGAAACCTTCCTCTGTTGCTGAGTGTCCTTTGTTTACAAAATGCCCCATGCCAAATGGGAAAGGGCCTGGCTTAACTGTCGTGAACGGATGCTCATGTGTGGGTCCTGGATCACCTGTGCAACGTGATTCCATCAAAGGAGAACATTTTAGTGACTTGCGTACACACACACTTCCTTAGAGCAGAATAAACCATAACACTTAAAGAGGTTATCTGGTCCCCATTTTAATGTCTCCTCTGATAACAAGGCCTGTTCCTTTGTGACCAGGTGTCTTCTGGGATCTCCAGGTCCCATGCCATCTAGGATAACAGTGACTCAACTACCCATTCTGGGCCTCTGGAAATCGAAAAGGCGATCTGTCAGTGACTGCAAACAGCCCATGGCTTAGCTTCCCAGGAGAGGATCAGACCAGGATTCTTGATTTCCTGCTTGAAAGACTCTCCTTCTGTGCTCTGCCTCTTGTGATCATTCCTTATGTCTACATTATGTCAAGCCCAGCTCTGACCCTACACCTCCCTTCCAACTGCCATGAATATAGGCTGCTTCCACGTGGAAGGACTTTTCCCGAAATTGACGGCCACAGGAGTAGTCCCTTTGTGCAGCTAGCGTTCGAAAACCCCACGTTATGTACTGCTGTTCTTAAGGGCACGTCACAGCCTCCGCAGATACAGCCAGGCTGTGCCCTGCCTTCTGCCGGGTTCCTGGCTCCAATCTTCTGCCCCCTCCCTCTTCCCCTTTCTCTCTTCTCTCCCCTGAGGTGTGACTAGATCTTGCTGAAAGATATTCCGAATTTAGAGCAGCTTGTGCCCTCTCTTCTGTGCCCTATGCTCTTGCTAGCTCCCACGTCCTCGGGACCTCATGTTTATTCCATATTCACCAGAATGTTTGGGTTGCAAATGACAGAAACTGAACTCAAATTAGCTTATGGGGGGCAAAAAGTATTCTATCGACTCACAAAACCCCAGGGGAAATAGCGGGGTGAGGGCCATCTTCTGGGCTGACTTGAGGGCCTGAAGTGTTTTCTCACTGTCCTTTCAGCCTCTCACAGTTTGGGGGATTTTTATACAAACAGCTTTCTCCAGGCAGTGGAGACATGGCTTCAGGCCGTCATGGACTCCCATTGGGCCAGCTTGCCTCCAGCAAGGAAGCCAAGACCTTTCCCCAGTACCTTCAGGTGAAACACTGAAGGGAAAACACTGAAGGTAAAACCTACAGGTAAAACACTGATTGGCCCACCTTGGGTTACACACACCCACCCCTGGACCAATCACAGTGGACAGAGGACAGGGGATTGCCACCTTGGTTGAGTTCCCTCCCCTGCAATTAGGGAAGTAGATTCCAGATCCAGATCCAGGGGACGGGAAGCCAGCAGGATAAAAACAACAGCAGGTGCACATAGCAAGCTGTTCATCAACATGTTTACCTCCGCGAGAGCAGCTCCAGATGAGGAAACTAGGGCTGGATATCCCAACGCGTTGCAGATCTCATGACTCACCGACAGGAGAGGCGAGGCCAGAACTAGGTAACTCACCTTTTCTGCCTCTAGGAAGGGTCTACGTAAGCGAGACAGTAAGAGTATTTTGAAAGCCTAGAAATTATGTATGCTTCTCTAAGAGGTGCTTTTAGAACAACAACTAGGGCAGCAAGGCTTTTCAAAGAGATCATTGCACTCATCCTATGTCCCCCACTCAGACTGCTCCTAAAACAGCCTGGATGGACAGAATTTGTCATACCCTGAATCATTTCCAAAAAGTGATGCTGTGGCCTCTCAGAAGTCAGTATTTAATAAACTTAAGCATCTGGAAACTCCTCCTTATTTTCCAACCTAAATCCTTCCCGATGCAATTGAAAATCATTTCCCTTTCTGTGCTCGGGAAGGGGAAACCAGATGGTCAGTATTCAATCAACTTGCCGGAATTAGTGACCCATCAGACGGTCGTTTTTGCCTCTGGGTTAAACAGTCCTAATTCCAACAATTTATTTTTCTCTCTTAGGTCTTGTTTTCTACCTCCTAAATTATCTGATTTTCTTTTCTCTAGAAGAGACTTAAGTTCTTGTAATTATTCAATGTGTGTTGATGTGTGTGATGGTGTTAAATACTAGTTAGGCAGGGAAGAATCAGCAAAGAAAATTCCAGCTCCAGAGTGGCGGTCCCTTGAGGATGCTTTAACTACGACAAAGGCAGGTAGCCCCGCAGTCTATCCATACCAATCTGGACATTTTCAAAAGTCATAACAGATGTCAACTCACTGCTTTTTTGTGTCTATTTTATTTGTGAGATATTTTTTGTCAGCTCTAAATCATTTGTTGGCATGGAATTGTTTTTGCTGGACCTAAAATGAGAGCACGTTTCATGGAGTTGTTGTAGGTCATTAGCATGAGCAGCTTTTGAGAAACCATTTAACGTTCTGCCAGGTAGCATTAGGAACCCATCATGTAAGACAGGAGGATGTAGCTGAGCCTTTTCTCAGATGCAAATCCAAAAATGACAAAAGCAACCATCCCAGTTGTTAGTCAGAAGGCAGCACGGGTTCCAACCCACATACACTGGGGTCAAAGAAAGATGCCCCCAGGAGCAGGAATATGGGAGGAAATGCATCTGGCTTGCTGGTGAGATCATGGATCCCAGGTGAGAGTACACCCAGCAGTTGAGTCTCTCCCTGATGTAGGAATCCACTGGCAGCCCCTGTGATGGTTCTAAGGGGGAATTCACAACTTCAAGAGCTGAATGAATGAATGAGTGAATGAATGAATTGAAGGTAGTTATGATTGCTAAGAAGGCTTTTCTTTTTTAATACCTGAAAGTTTGTACCTTTTGATTCCCTTTACCCATTTCACCCCTCCCCCCACCCTCTACTTCTGGCAACCACAAATCTTTTCTCTGTAACTATACTTTTTTTTTTTTTTTTTTTTTTTGCCGTACGCGGGCCTCTCACCGCTGTGGCCTCTCCTGCCACGGAGCACAGGCTCCGGACGCGCAGGCTCAGCGGCCATGGCTCACGGGCCCAGCCGCTCTGCGGCATGTGGGATCTTCCCGGACCGGGGCACAAACCCGTGTCCCCTGCATTGGCAGGCGGACTCTCAACCACTGCGCCACCAGGGAAGCCCTTTTTTTTTTTTTAAAGATTCCATATATAAATGAGATCATATGGTATTTATCTTTGTCTGACTTATTTCACTTAACCTAATGCCTTCAAGGCCCATCTATTTTTTCACAAATGGCAAGATTTTATTCTTTTTTTAGGGTGGAATAATATTTCATTGTGTATATATACCACATTTTCTTTACCCATTCACCCGTTGATGGACACGTAGGCTGTTTCTATGTCTTGGTTATTGAAACTAATGCTGCCATGGCAGACATTTCTTCAAGATAGTAATTTTTTATTCCTTCGGATATGGAGCCAGAAGAGATATTGCTAGATCATGTGGTAGTTCTACTTTTAATTTTTTGAGGAACCTCCATACTGTTTTACATAGTGGCTGCACCAATCTGCCTTCCCATCAACAGTGCACAAGGCTTTAGGTTTTCCTTCTCAGCTGTATTATTTGGGGGATTACAGGTGGATTCTGCTTCCCCATCAAGGTGATGGCTCAAGAAGAACTCCTTACTGCTGTGCAGGTCTTGTACTGTGAACTCCAGCAGGGGCCTTTCACATCATTCTCTATGGCAAAGGGGTGCCCTGCAGTTGTTCAGTGCGCAACCTGCATGGCCGTACATGGCCAACCCATCAGTCTCAAACCCCACAGACCTTCTCATCAAATCACTATACCCATCTGCGAATGGGCTGAGCACCTCCCACTACAGGAACAGTGGATACACGCAGGGGAGCTTCTGAGTGTAACAGACCAAACACAAAATTTTACGCAGTTCTGTTAAATTTCTGTTGATGTTTGTAGACATCTACCGCCTCATAAACTTTGTTTTCAATTATATATGCTCACAAGCTGTTCCTTTTTTGATATATTTAGGAAAAGTTCAGTCACATTTTCAGAATTGTAGTGATTTCCCATAAAATATCTGATTCTGAACTTTTGTATCTATACAGCACAAATAACATAATGGCAAGCTAATCATGCTACGTATTACCTTCCTTTATGCTGTAGTTAAAGCTATTACAGCTTTCCAAACATTTCTCTTCAATATCATAAATAAAGACCCTGGGGTACAGGCTATTGTCAAATATATACGTAGCCTGGAGGCCCAGTATTTACTTATCTTTCTAAAACACATCATATTTCTGCTCAGCCCAGTTTCTTCAATAATATTAGTACAGAGGTGGAATCTTTAAAAATGTTCTCTTGCCCAGGGGTCCAGTACAATTGGAAAAGGTACAGTAGGTAGAACAAAACTCCCCAGGTACTGGATCTGGGGTAGGTAGTGATATGGACATTTAGCTGGAAAAGAACCGTGCATCTCGGCAGACCACAGTTTAATCACCTTAAACAGGGAGGGTTTCTATTTTTCTAAAGGAGAAGCCGAGGATGTGTGGTTTGGCATGACCAGGGCATAACCCTTCTGCTCTAATGATCTTCGCAAAGCTGGCAATGAAGAAAGTCTCTATCCTTTAGGAACGTGGTGAGAAGGATGAAGAGGGCGTCCAGGGATCAGTGGGGGTACCCGGAACCTGGATACGTGAGGCAGGGCCGCTTGGTGCCAGGTGACAAGTGAACAGGAGTCTGGGAGTCTCCCCCTCATTCAGGCTTTCATGCCCAGAGGTTTCCAGAGGCACTGCCAGCTCTGGGCAGAGTGGGCTGCAGGAGAGGTGGGGCCTCTGGGACTATGAAAGCTGGCATTCCCTCAAGCACTCATCTGTTCCTTCATTCATCCACACATCCATCTGATTTCTTAATCACCCACAATTTGCCCTAAATCTCTTTCAAAATAAGGCAGGTTTGAAATCAGGCAGCAAGGCAGGCAGCATGGGTGGCCCGGATTGCTGCCATACACGCTGGTCAGGGAGGTACATCAGACACAAACCTGCCTGCAAGATGCTGCCAGGCCAACGAGAAAGTGAGACACGTGAGGACAGAGAAGCCACATCAAAGGGGAGAAAGAAGTCTTCATGAATAGAAAGAGAATGGAAGGAACGAGGAGGGGTCTCACACGGGGCGGTCTGACTTCCAGCTGCAGGGTGGGTTGCTTTTATCCAGCTATAATTTTCTTGCAGGACTTTCCAAGACCACATCTCTGATCACCTCACTCCTGTGCTTGGAAACCATCAATGGCTCCCTTTTACCTGCAGAATGAATGACAACGGCACTGGCATTGCATTCAAGGGTGTTCCAAAGTGACCCCCTTCTACGTTTCTGGAACGATCTCACATGCTCTCCCTCCTACCTTTCATGCCCCGACCTGATGATCTCACAGTCTATTTCCATTGTCCTTCCCTTCCTCTCCTCTTCCCTGAAAGTGGCGTGGGGATGCCCCCTTTCCCCCACCCCCATAGCGCCAGGAGAGGGGTGATGATGTGGTGGGTTTGCCTGGAAGCCTGGGGAGAGCCAGAGAGCTGGGGAAGAGAGAGACCAAGACCTTCAGAGGGCATGGCACCTGACGCCATCTGGGGCCTGAGAGTAGGCACCGTTGGAGTCTCGTGTGCAGGACTGGTGGGAATTAAGGAGACACTAAATGGGGACCCAGGCTGAGAACACCATTTGCCTGGCTACCTTTCTAAGCAGGTTTAATTGCTGGATTTCAGAAATGCTAACAAGTCAGGGGAAACGCGCACTGGAAGCTCTGGTGGAGATGGATTCCAGTGCTTTCACCGCTAAATGACCCTACCTTTGTGAACTCAAATGACTAACGCTTCAATAAGTGATTTAAAAAGCGACTTTGGTCCCCGTGACAGCAATGTTTTAGACATTGTTAAATAAAACCTTCAAGATTTTTCTTTAGAAATGAAACATTGTAGGAAATATATGAATATAGGTCGGCTTCCTTGGGCATGCCATCCAGAAGGTGTTTGCACGTGGGGGGCATGTTAGCAGTAACAACCACAACCATCGGGGCTTCCTGGCTATCACAGGACTTCCAAGGACCCTTGGAAAATCCTTCCTACACACGCCGGTTACTAGAATCCCTAGAGTGGTTTCACACCATGTACACTGAGAAATTTCCTTGGGGGAACTCAGAATGGTCCCTCCCTTCCAACCACAGTAGCTTTGCTCGGGGGCAGCATTTAGCAGTCCCCGCCCCTCTGCCTTCCTCTGCCCTCTGCACCAGGAGAATCTATAAACCCTCCTTAGCCTCCTACCCTAACCTTCTCATCCCAGGGGCCCCAACCAGAGCTGAATTCCCATGTCAGTCATGGGTGGAGCTCAAGCCGCATTTTAATGAGATGGAAAATGACACCTATTTCTTAGAGGATCATAAATACATTAGTTATTGATTGTAAAACGCCTTGGAAATGTAACGGGGAGGCCGTGCAGTCCACGGGCCTGAATCATTAACAGGAAAAGCAGAGGGAGGGGCTCTGGTCTCATTCTTCCACTGGCCCTGGGTATCTGGACACTAACTCAGTCCTAAATCACTAGAAAGGGGCAGCTGCCACGGGGCTTGGGGCCCGCACCCCTCTGCAGCACACACCCCAAAGCCCTCCGGGTGTGGGAAAACCTCCTGGACACGCAGGTATCACCAGGACCCCCTCCTCAGGAAAACCAGAAACAGCAATCTCAGCTGGCTGGGGGCAGAGAGGTGACTATAGATCACCTCCTCTCAGAAAACAAAAAAGCTTTATGATTTTTTTAATATAGAACCAGTAGTAGATGCTAGCTATAGAAAATCTGGCAAGCACCGAGAAGCACAAAGGAGAATCAAGTAACATAAACTCATCACCCAGAGACAGTTGACATTCTTGCTGCTTTCTTCCGGTCTTGTATTCGAATTCTTTGATTTTTTAAAAATGCCTTTACCGTAATAGTTTTCATATGACTTTATATGGCGTAGACGATTTTGTTTCCCATTAATATTAGATCATAAGCATTTCTAATGTTATTATAAGTGCTGGACAAACATCATTTTAAATAGCAACTTAGTGCATTGCAATTCTATTATTTCCTCAACCATTTCTTGATTGTCAGACGTTTAAGCTCCAGATCATTTGTTTTCGGCAATGATAAGCTAGTGAATAAATGGAACCTCCAGATGGTGGGCTTAGAAATTAACATATAACCCCGCAGCAGGAGGGGCCCTTCTCTTCCCAGCCTCCAGGGGGAGCAGTTATGGGAGCCGCAGTGGTTTCCATGGGGCCTATTCATGCTTGGCTTTGGAGATCAAATGTTAGTCCACATGCCATGTGATGCCACAGAGGAGGGCTCACAAGCACTTGTTAAATTGTCATTCATTCAGTCAGTCAGTCATTCAACAATTATTGTGCACATCCGTGCGCCAAGCATCGTACAGCTCCGAGGATACACTGGCTGAGCACACTGATGGAGGCTGGTCACTTAGGGCCATGTGGGTTTCAAGCCGGTGATGGGGAAGAGGCTCCTGGAGCTTCCTGGGGGGCCCGACGTCCTTCCAGCAACAGGCAGTGTCAGGGGGCAGGTGGTCAGGACACCCCCTCCCATCCTGTGTGTGTGGCTGGTCCATGAGGCTGTAGCAGCAGGTGTAATTAAAGAGATGTATGCTAATTTCCAACTCGGTTAGGGGATATTAACTTAGACAGATGACCCTCTTCTTTCCCAATAATTAGGTATCTAAACAAACACACGCTTTTCTCCCCAGTTAAATGAATGGAAACTTTAAACTCTGGAGCTCGATTTCAACATGCCCTATTTGTTACTGGTTTCCACTTCACTGCTTCCTTTAACTTCACGAAAGCAAACGACACTATAAAGAAGCATAATAAAATCATAACAGTAGAAATATCCTTCTGATTTTTAGAGGACAGAAAACGCTCATTTACAATGGGGAAAAAAGACCCCATGTTCACCTTACATGTCACATTCTTTCCAAGAGAATATAGTTTAAAGGGCTCAGGGGATGATGGCATCCAGGTGGCACATTTCAAAATTATATTTAACCTAAAGCAGTAATGCCCATGCCTTCTGTATATAACAGATGGACCATATCAAGCAAAATTGTTTTTTATTAAATTACAAAATTAGTGGAAGAAGGAAGTATACTTGATGACTTTATACACTCTTCGGTATAGGCCAGTGATTCCCAAAGCGTGGCACCTGTACTGCATGGACTAAGAGCGTGATGCCTTCAGTGCCATGAAGGCAAAGGCCTTTTATTTTCATGTCTGTGGCTGCAGCTGTGTGTGCACGCAGCTGGCTGGCCCTGGTGCGGCAGACCGGGAGCGGGTGAGGATGGGGCCCAGGAAACAAGGCTCGGTTGCCTCCCGCATCCACAGGTTCGGACTTGAGGGACATTTCCAAAATGAGGGTCACCGGGCTTGGCACGGACCCCCTCTCTGCTGTCCAGGACATGGCATGGTATTGATGGGACTGCAGTGCGCCACGCAGTGTAGACCAGTGAGCCTCCTTAAGCGAACACAAAGTGAGAAGTTAAAAAAATAGGTAGGTAGGGCTCCCCTGGTGGCGCAGTGGTTGAGCGTCCACCTGCCGATGCAGGGGACGCGGGTTCGTGCCCCGGTCCGGGAAGATCCCACATGCCGCGGAGCGGCTGGGCCCGTGAGCCGTGGCCGCTGAGCCTGCGCGTCCGGAGCCTGTGCTCCAAAACGGGAGAGGCCACAGCAGTGAGAGGCCAGCACACCGCAAAAAAAAATAAAAAGGTAGGTTTACCCTCAGTATATGTGACATTGTAATGGTGTCTACGTATGCAGGTGGGACTCCTGTTCAAAGACAGAATGAGAAACCATGGTCATGGGCAGAACCCCGTCTGTAAGCAGACCCCCAGCAGAGAACAGGCCTGGCGACCCTCATGCCTTGGTCTAAAATTCCACTGATAGCTATTGTTTGAATTAAGACTCCAAGTCCCCCTCGCCCCCCAAATCATGGACGTGCCCCCGGGAGGCTGTCTCAATAAACGCAGGGCTTCACATAGTCATACTTGGGCTCCAACAGGCCGTGAAGCACCGGCACACAGACAGGAAGGACGTGATGGGGACAGTACAGGTCATCTGGCCCAGAGAGAGTGGAGGCCCGCCTGGAGGAGACCTGGATCAAGACGGAGAGTTCCACAGAAGCAGAAACCCCGAGTGGCCCGGGGGGTCGGTGCCGGAACCCCTGATGGGCTCCAGCTCTCTCATCCCCAAGGGCCCCGCCCCATGGTGGGATCACCACAGCCCAGGCAACTCAGGTGGGTCTGATGATGAGTCCCCAGGGGGAGGGGACATCCCCTGGTGTGACGTAGGGTCACACCGTAGACTCAGAGCCCGGCCCCGTGAGGTGGTTACGACTGTGGTCGGGAGTCAGGGCTTCCTTCCCCGGCGACAACGCAGGTGGGAAACTGCACGGGTTACCGCCCCAACAATGACAACAAAACCCAGCCCAACAGATGCACGGAACGTCTTTGATGGAGGCCTTCCATACTGTCAATCACACAGCCTTTCATGAGGAAACTTTCAAGACAGCAACTGCTATCATTATTCCCATTTCACAGATGAGGAAACTGAGAGGTTAAAAGACAGAAGACATAGCAGATGAAGGTGGGAAACTGGGCTTCAGCCCCATGGTCAGGCTCCAGGTCCACTATCCACTGTGTCCCCAGCATCCCTTCAGCAAACAGTGTGATGAGGAAGGATGGAGAATGTGTGGGACGTGTTCTTTCACACAGCAGCGGTTGTGCTGTCCTTTTCCACTTTTAGGTACGCTTGGGGGACAAGGCACAGTGCCTCTCTTCTCCAGACAGGGTTGGGCTGCGACAACACATCAACACAACAAAATCACACTTTGTGGGGTCATCAGACAGACCTGGGTAGGATTTGGATGTACTCTTTTCTGTGTGATTTTGGACATATTATCCCATTGTCTGCTCCTTGCTTTCTTTGTGGGTAAATGAGAGTAATCTGTCCCCCGCTCCCAGTGCTGTGAGGTTGTCCATTTCCTCAGCAGCCCCCTTGAGGGGCCAGGCTTTGCCCTCCTCTGTTTAACCTGCCATAGGCTGGGGGACCCTGGTCTTTCAGACTTCAATGGACCCCAGCCTCCTCTTTCACTCCCAGGCTGTTTTTGTGATCCCGAGGGGCTTTACTTCTTGCGGTAGGTCCTGCGGCTCCTGGGGTCCTGCCCTTGCTGGCCACCACCCTCCCACTGCCACCCTGCTCCAGAGATGGTATTCAGCCCCTCATCTGTCCCCTCATCTCTCCTGCACCACTCACTGAAGGCAGATAGGCCCGAGTCTGGCCGGGGATGAGGGAGTCGGTGTCACAACAATGCAGTGTTGACATGAGACATCCTTGTCCTTCAGAGCCCAGTGGGCACAGTGCCCCGGACGCGCGCCATTAGCCTCCCACCCCCGTGTGCCCCACGGTCTGTTCTGCTTTCTGCTCCTCTCCTACAGGGTGAGTTAGCGATTTCTTTGTTTTGCTGCCTCCTTTTCTAAGTCAGAGATCACAAACCGGCAGCCTACGGGCCAATACTTTCAGCTCACGGGTGTGTTTTGTTTGTTCCATAGCCTTTGGGAGTTTTTGAACTAGAGACCAATATTTAACATTGGGTGCACTGCGGAAGTTTGAGTTTCTTTGGAAAATGTGGACAATCTGGCAAAACCAGCACCCCTTCCCGTGTCAGTCTGTCCCTTGAAGGGGGTCCGTGTTGTCCATTTGGCCAGAGTCCTGTCACTCCTGCCACCTGACAGCAGGCAGCTGGGGAATCCTCCTGCGGACTGACCTGTGGCCTTTGGTCTCGCTGTGCACAACACAAAAGGCTGATCAAATTATTCTAAGCCAAGGCAGGTGCTGATGGCAGCTGTTAATATTTGTCCGTCTATTTATCCATTCATCCATCATCTATCATTTATCTATTGATCCATCATTTGTCTTATTTATTTATTTTTGGCTGCATTGGGTCTTCATTGCTGCGCGCAGGCTTTCTCTAGTTGTGGCGAGCGGGGGCTACTCTTCTTTGCGGTGTGCAGGCTTCTCACTGCGGTGGCTTCTCTTGTTGTGGAGCACGGGCTGTAGAGCGCAGGCTCAGTAGTTGTGGCACGTGGGCTCAGTAGTTGTGGTTCACGGGCTCTAGAGCACAGGCTCGGTAGCTGTGGCGCACCGGCTTAGTTGCTCCGCGGCATGTGGGATCTTCCCGGACCAGGGCTCGAACCCGTGTCCCCTGCATTGGTAGGCGGATTCCCAACCACTGCGCCACCAGGGAAGCCCATCATTTGTCTTTTTTGACTCCATTACCCGTATGCATCTGCAGCACTTAGCACAGTGCCTGGCACACAGTAGGTATTCAGTAAATACCTGCCAAAGAAATCGACAGGTATGTTGTAGACGATGAAGCCAAGGCTCAAACAGGCTGAATTAGCAGCTTGCCCGGGGGGCCTGCAGACGGGGGAGCCAGACCCTGACTCCAACGTTCTTAGGGAGCCCTTGGCGCCCTCTCTTCTCTGGGTCACATTGGTTGGGGCTTGTTCCGGCCACCGTAGCTCCTCTATCTGCACTTACCTCACCCCCGCCTGTCCCGGTGCTGCCTTTGCTCACATAACTGTCAAATGCTTAATTGCATCTTCCTGGTGACCACTGGGTAGGCAGCTCAGTGTCCACAGAGCCTTTCCAGGTTGGGGCTCCATGGAGAGATGCCCCCTTTCCTCTAAAGAGTCCATATTTCCACGGAGGTTTATCAAACAAGGCCTAGCCCTGACCGAGGTGTCTTGGTCTTTCCCGCCTGCCTCCACTGGCTTTTTCTAGAGCTCAACCATGACAACAGGCACAACGGCCACTACTCACTGCTCACTCCCTGCAGGCCACAGACCGTGCGTCATCTCATGTCACTGGGACAGCAGCCCTCGGTTGGTTAAGGCCACACATCTAGTCAGACACACTGCCAGGACTTGACCTCAACCTTGCACTTGACCTCTAGATGAGGTCCGACTATGGCCCATGGGCCAAATCCAGCCGCTGCCCATTTCCTGTTTTTTGTGTGGTTCTTGAGATAAGAAATTTTACATTTTTAAGTGGTTAAAAAAAAAAAGCAAAAGATGAATCATATTTTGTAACACATAAAAATTACATGAAATCCAGATGTCAGTGTCCATGAGGTTTTGTCTGAACGTAGCCTATGGCTTAGGTACTGTCTCCGGCTGATTTCAAGCAGCATCAGCTGAGATGAGTGGCTGCCCACCTGAGCTTGTGTGACTCACAGAGTCTAAGGTGTTAACCATCTGGCCCTTGGCAGGAAAAGCTTGTCCGTTCCTGCTCTAGTCCGAGACCCAGCATCCGGGTTCTGGGGGCTGAGGCTCAGAACCCAGGCGTTTCCGGAGAGGAGCTGTGAGCATGGAGAATGCGGGTGAGCGGTGCTGTGGACAGCACGGGCCCTGGGGCTGAGGGGATGTCGAGGTGGGGAGGGGGCTGGGGAGGGCCTCAGGGGTGTGACAGCGCAATCAGGTGCTGTGCGTCTCCCCACTGTCCTCACCCGGCAGCCTCGGTCAGCCCGCAAACATCTATTGGCCCAGACCATGCTGTGGCGAGAATGCGGGCTCTCCGGACAGTGCCACCTTGCTCTCAGGGTGACCCTCCAGGATGGGCAGGTCATTACAGTGTTATGATGGGCATAGCCAGTTCAGGGCTACTGTATGTGCTTTGCGCGTGTACCGACTGGTTATCCAGGAGGGTAGATGCAAAACCTTACTTTCCTCAGTACGTTTCTGAGGGGAGGGGGAGTGGGAGAAAGTCAAGGGTTAAAAGCGAGCCACACCCTCCTTTCCCACCCCAAACACGCGCGTGCTCGTGCACCCCTATGCCCCCAACAGGCATCCCCATTGGAACCATGTGGACACAGAACTAGTTGAATCCCAGGGGCCGAAAGGGCCTTAAATAGCACGTACTATGCTGCTTTTCAGATTTTAACGTGTGCACGGACCACGTGGAGAATCTCGTTAAGCTGTGGGTTCTGAATCGATAGGTCCGGGGAGGGTCTGAGATTCTGTGTTTCTAACAGGTGCCAGGTGTTGCTCTGGGTCTAGGTAGAGTGTGAGGCTCTTGTGCTGTGGTTTTCCCCGTGCGATTTCTGGACCAGTAAGTAACAGAAGCTGGAGACCTGCTAGAACCGTAATTACTCGGGCCCCATCCCAAGCCCTCAGATAGGAATTTCGGGGTCTAGCCTGGCCCTCTGTGATTAATGTGTCCGGCAATGATTGGGACACTTACTCAGGCCTGAGAACTGCCTCTCTAGTGCCTTCTTCCAGGTTCCCCTCCTCTGCCCTGAATGTCCTCCCATCTGTTCTGAAGCCAGCTGGGCTTCCTGCCATGACTTGAGAGAATCATTAACCAGCCTCTGATACCTAAATCCCGGAGGCCTCTCCCCTGGAGCAGGTGATGCGGCGTTGCCCTTGGGAGAAGCTGCTCAATTATAAGCCAATGCCGGCAACTGTTAGCCTCGGCCTGGGTAATTTTCCATTTGGGGGCTTGTCTTTGAACCTACTGCTTGCTTCCTCTGTCCACAGTGTCTTAGTATGCAGGCACTGTCGGTCTCTTGGAAGGGAGTCACGTGGGGTGGGCAGGGGTGCCAGTCTCAGCTGTCCTGGGATGCCTGCCAGGCTCTGTGAAATGCACCCGCCAGGGCCACCCCCCCCAGGCATTTCCTAAGCTGACACCTTATATTTTAAATCACGACATCCCAAACCTACCCTCCCAATGTTGTGTTAATCTGTTCAAGCATTTTTGTGTGATGCAGCAATAAGAGAGAGAACCATAATTTTATCTTTAATAAAAGCATAAATTACACGTTTCAGAGAGTAGAAAATTATTGCAGAGATGAAGCGTTAGTTTCCTAGGAACCTAGCTAAAGCCTCTTTCTAGAGAGTGAGAAAGTTAACCTAAAACCTATTGGAGAGTTTATGTTTGTACTGCTGTTAATTCCTATTATGAAAATATTAAATTTTTATTTTCATGATAGGTTTTAATCTGTAAAATTGCCCTTGCGTTAGCAGGTGGAGCTCTGGGATTCTGGAGCCCTTATTTTGACTTTTGGTTCTTAAGTAAATGAAACTTTAAAAAAATGTCGGGCGTAATACTAAAATAGAAGGTAGTTAGATTTCACAGTGACTATAATTGTGATTACAATTAGATGACTGTAACGATACAAAAGACACATTATCTTTATAATTTATGATCCTCCTGGACCAAACTCAACATCTTAAAAATGCAACATTTCAGTACCATCTGGGAGATTTGCCCAACAAAATTATGTATAAACAAAGTTCTTTATTGACTCGCTGAGATCCAAGTGGAATCAATTATATATTATTGTTGCCTTTGTTGGCGCTGCAAAGTGTAGGGCAGCTGAAGACCTGCATTCCGTAAACCATCCAAGCGTAATTTCCCCAGGGGCTAAGTTTGGTGGAAACAAAACATTGTTGGTATTTTCTGCTTAGATGTTTTGATCCCATTCAGAGAGTGAGTCTATCCATTTTCCTTGAGATCCCCAGTGAAACTTGCCAGGTTCACCAAATTGGGCATCAAGTCTTGCGCTGGAGGCTTCAGACCCCTGGAGTGTGTGGTGGGCGTGTGTGAGGGGGAGGTGGATTCCGGTGATTGCATGTCAAGCTACGGCCTTTCAGTTCCATGATTTTCACTTGTGCACCCACAGCGTCAAAATTCGGAGTATTTTGCCACGTAAGTGAAAGATTGTACTGAGCTCTATGTCACTGAAGGAGAAATCACTTGATTTCAGAAATGTGGCCACAAAACCCCCCTCAGACCCTGTGGACCTAGAATTTATATTCTGTTATTCTGCGGATGGTTATCTCAGAGCTCACGAGGAAAGATACTCTGAAATAGTCCACCGACAGTTAAAATACGGTGATAGTACTCATCTCGAAGAAAGCGATGGTACCACAGAGGAGACTGACGTTCGTTTCGTGCTGACTCGATCAGAGAGGAACATCACGGTGAGCGGCCCCAAGAGAACTGGCCAGGGCTTTCCCATCTTGCACTTTCACTGAAGCCGTGTCTGTAGCTAGCTGGCCCCCAGGCAGAGGTGACGAACTGGTGGACCTGGGATGGCTCTACACCTGCTCTGGTGTTGGTCTAGCCTGGGTCAGGAGCGGCTTCTTAGGTGGCCCTCTCGTCTTTAATACATTCATTCTGCCAACATTCCCGAGCCTCCATTGGGAGCCCACCATGGGGCTGTTATTGTCAACGTCAGCCGGGCAGGGCGCGAGACAGCAGTTGAGAAACGATAGTTAGTGTGGCCAGTTCCTGGTGGGGGACCCCATAGGGATGGAGCTGCTCCATGAATGTGACCCAGAGGCTAAAGGGATGAGAGGTGAGATGGGTGAAACGGGAGGAGGGGACTGGATGAGGCTCATGCTGGGCCAGGAGGTGAGGGTCCAGAGGGAACCTCTGAGGACTGAGTGGGTCTGAGGGTGATGAGGGAAGCAGAACCTGGGGAGGTTGGTGGGAACAGACTTGTGAAGAGCCCACCTCTATCTTGAGGGCACTGGGGACACACCACGGGTTTATTTCAAGTGGGGGCAGTGACGAGTCAGACTTGCAATCCAGGACGCTCTCTGGCTGCTTGCAGAGCACAAGGGGAGGGGTATTTAGGAAGCAGATGATGATTTGGACCCAGTAAGGGCAGGTCAGTTAGAAGATTCCAGACGTGCAGGTGCATGTTTGCAACAGTTGATTTCAAGGAGAAACACTCAGCTGTGGACTTGCTCTTTGCGAGCACGTGGGGTCGGTACTGGAATCTCCACTTTCCCAGGACAAGTCATCCTCACCTTTCGTTCTCGAATGTCTTCACCTCTCCTGTGGTGGTTTTTGATCTTGCAGACGGGGCCATACTACCCTTTGATAAGAGATGCACTTTCATATCTTCCTAGCCTTCAGTGCTCTCCTGGCTCTCTCCCCAGGAGGGACACCAGGACCCCTGCTCCCTAAATTCTGGTAGGGGGAAGAGGAAAGGCTTCACTTCTCCAGGGCGGTGGCCAAGACTGTATTGTTTTGACCATGAATGTCCAGAATTTTCCCTTGGCTCATGGAAAGCACTCAGTAAATGCCTGCTATTATTTTTATTATATGCTTTTATCAATAATAATATCCTCAGGCCTATAACAGATGCCCAATAAATATTTGCTGAATATTGAGCAACAGATAAATGAGGGTTGTGCTAACAGATAAAAAATTGTGGCTTAATAATTAACTTTGGAACAAGGAAGTATTGGGTCAGCCAAAAAGTTCGTTCAGGTTTTTCCATAACAGCTTACAAAAGCCCGAAGGAACTTTTTGGCCAGCCCAATATTTTGAGTTCAGCATTTTTCTCTTGGTGAGCTACTGCACGCTAGTAAAGATTTTCATCTCTTTCTGGCTTGTAAGATGAGACAGTTTGGGGAAATCAAGGATCTGGGATTCTTTGATCTTTGTGTAGGTGAAGCTGATATCGTAAGTGTTCTTTCTCGTTCTCTCTTCCTCTCTTGCTTTTTCCCTCTCTCTCTCTCTCTCTCTCTTTCCTGCCTTGTGGAGGGTCTACAGACAATGAAGCCATTTTATCATTTTGAGACATTCTCAAGCCCAAAAAAAAGGCTTTGCAAGGAGCAGTAAATCTGGCTGCCTGGGAACCTGGGCGACAATCCTGCCTGATGTCCTCAGCTGTCATCAGACCTTCCTGGGATAAATATTCCAGGAAGAAGGGCTCTGTCCCTTCCCAAACAGCCCCAAACACATCATTCATTAGGAAATTGCTGGTCTCCTGTGTGTGTCAAGATGCCACATTCCCCTCAGCAGAGCTTTAGAGTTTCTTTTTGAAAGAACTGTTCAGCTTCCTCTTACTAAACATCGAAAAACCATGTAAACTATGGTCATCCCTTGAGACTCGATAGCCAGGAAGCTCAGAGCTATGTTTGGTGAATAGCCCCAGTATCGCATTGTCAGTAATTCTTAGTAACATTGCATTTCTTACCTGTTAGCAAACACGTTTGCATTTTTTTTTTTTTTTTTTTGCGGTACGCGGGCCTCTCCCCGCTGTGGCCTCTCCCGTTGCGGAGCACAGGCTCCGGACGCGCAGGCTCAGTGGCCATGGCTCACGGGCCCAGCCGCTCCGCGGCATGTGGGATCCTCCCGGACCGGAGCACGAACCCGTGTCCCCTGCATCAGCAGGCGGACTCTCAACCACTGCACCACCAAGGAAGCCCCTCATTTTGAATTTTAGTTCTGTCCAGATATATTGGGTGTCACAGTTCTGTCACTGTCTCTGGGGATGCTCCTGCCCCCTCCCAGAATCCCGGTATCTCATTCCACTTACACTGTTTATAACCTGTAACTACAAATGTTTGTTTTTCCTCCAAAGTGTTCATTTATTTAGTTTCATAAAATTAAGGGAAAAGAGAAGGAAAGAGCCATAATTCATTATTCTAAAACTTTTTTTTCATTTTGCAGTCTTTGTCCATCTGTATATTTATTTAGGTACAGTTGTAAACCTCTGCTAGTGTAGAACCTGGTTCAGAACCACAGTTACTATGATTTATTGTGTTTCCCGAGGGCTAGGTGTAGGGCAGAGGGCTTTACATCTACAGAAAGTGTAACAAGTCTCTGAGCACTGGTCGTAGGTTCAAATCCCTGCTCTCTCCCGCGCTAACCCTGTGAATAGAGATAAACCTGAAACGACAGCTAGCTTTTACTGATTCCTTTGAGCCAGCCATGGGCTAAATACTCCCATACATTCTTTATTTGTCAAACACCTCTATCAAGTATGTGACATTATTATTCCCATTTTATAGAAGAAATAGAAACTTACGGCAGGTAAGTATATCGCTTGTCCAGGGTCACAGAGCTAAGTCCATAATTAGCGTTTGTCTTGTAGCGTTTTGAATCAATCTCCTGTGAACAGAGCACAGACATTTGAATTAATGAATGAGTGAAGTTTGTCCCAGAAAAATGTATTTTTCTGATTCTTAAGAGTGAAGCCATGTAGACACATTTAAAAGTCATCAGAGATGCTGGATTTCAGACAGCTCTCAAATGCCTTTCTCCAGTTTGTACTCATCACGGAAAAAGGTCTTGAAGACAGAGTGTTACAATTCATGGAGAGATCCGCAGCTGACTGGTACGTAATGGGAAGGATGTGTATGTGGAAGAAAACATCAATCTTGGCAAACCTCCAGCGAAGGAGTGGCCCCATCCGTTGTGCACCGCACTTGTCATGACTGGGGCGCACACGTGCCACCAGGAAACGATGTCCCTTGCACCT
This sequence comes from Delphinus delphis, assembly GCF_949987515.2. Lineage (NCBI taxonomy): Eukaryota > Metazoa > Chordata > Mammalia > Artiodactyla > Delphinidae > Delphinus > Delphinus delphis. The sequence continues at coordinate 5,540,712 of NC_082698.1, forward strand.
TAAACACACGTGAAGTCATCTCTGCCTCTGCCCTTGCCAAGGATTCAGGCTGCATCTTAGGATTTGGCACTGAGGCCCCAAAGGGGGATGGTGTCTTGTCAGAAGGGAAGATCCAAGTGAAAGCTTAGAGCTGAAAAGAACCAGCTGGAAGAAACCCAGCAACCAACACAGGGCCCGGCACAGGGGCTACTCAACAAATCCTGGAAAGAGCATAAGCCCCGTGACTGAGTTTCAGAGAATGGAGAGCAAGACAGCATCAGAGAGAAGCAAAGCCCGGGAGGAACATCGTGGCAAAGAAGGTTCTGGAATGAGGGGGGGCTCCTCCGTGCACCTGGACCCTCCTGTGACACAAGCCTCGGCAGGTGGACACTCACAGGGGCCCTGGCTGTATGTCCATCTTCTGGCCTGGTCTCGGCTTTGTCCTTTGACCCTGGCGGCTGGAATGCAATGACCTGAACCGTGAGCCCTCTGGTCCAGCTTCCCAGTGCCATTGGGTGGGATGTGGACTTGCCTCTGGGCTGGCCTTTCTGGGGCTTCACTAGAAACCTGGGTGATTACCCAGTGCCTTTAACTTGGTCACTGAAATGCCAAACTGTTTCCTGGTGGGAACAGAAATCCCTGCTCAGCACTCAGCTTTCCTGCTGTCCCCCCTCTACTTGGAGTCCCATTGGTCACATATACAGTTCAGGGCCAGCCGGTCATTTGGAGGTGAGATTATTCAGTCATGGAGCTCCCCTTTCTGTGCCCCCCTCCTTTATTGGATTTCCTCCTTAATTTCTTACATCCTGGCAGCCCCGAATTTCTCCCTATTCCTCTCGCCAGCAGGTTGTGACTTTCCTTGAGAGCTAAGGGACCCCCACCATGCGGGGCAGAGTGTTCTGGAAGGAAAAGCAATTAAACGTGGATCACACCCCCTGTGACTCCTTTCTTTCAAGGGTTGAACTACCTCCAGTTTCTGCCTAATTTTGGTTGCTCTCCAGTGCCTCCAAAAGTTATATTTTAAAGATTTTTGTCCAGAGTTTATAATTATTATAACCAACATGAAGCTTAGTCTGTATGACCAAAAGGCAGAACTCTGATAAGTTTATAGATTTATTTTTCGCATTTTGTTTTGCTCCAGCTATATTTCTGAGCACTAATTTTGGTTGTTTCCAATATGATTTAAATTCTTCTTTTTCCCCATGTGGGAGGCTGAATAACTTCTGACCCTATAACACTGGGCTCCCAAACTACTTAAAAACTTTTTTTAATTAAAAACTTTTTTACATTGGAAACTTTTTAGATGTTTTATTTCTGTTGTGAGGTTTTGTGAGCATTTTATGAATTGTGAAAGCAATAGTGCTTTCTTTTTTAATTTAGTTTTTATTTTATATTGGGATAGAATTGATTTACAGTGCTGTGTTAGTTTCAGGTGTACAGCAAAGTGAATCAGTTAGACATATACGTATATCCATTCTTTTTCAGATTCTTTTCCCATATAGGTTCTTACGGAGGATTGAGTAGAGTTCCCTGTGCTATACAGTAGGTCCTTGTTGATTATCTATTTTATATATAGTCATATGTATATGTTAATCCCAAACTCCTAATTTATCCCTCCCCTCCAAACCACTTATTTTTAAGATTTTTAAAAATTGAAGTATAGTTGATGTACTGATTTGAATTTGTAAATGTTTTTATTTTTCTTAGATCTTCCAACCCGCTTGTCTTCTTCTGGTGCCTTATAATATCTGTTTGAATCTTCTCTCTTCTTTGATCTCTTATCAGAGAATCAGGTTGCATTTGTCTTAGTCCACTTTGGCTGCTGTAATAAAAATACCATAAATGGGGCGGCTTATAAACAGCAAACATTTATCTCTCGCAATTCTGGAGGCTGGGAATCCAAGGTCACAGTGCCTGCAGATGTGACGTCTGGCAAAAGCCCACCTTCCGGCTCAGAGGTGGCGCTTCTCCCTGTGTCCTCACAGGGTGGAAGAGGCAGGGGATCTTTCATAAGGACACTAATCCCGTTCATGAGGGCTTCACCCTCATGACCTAAACAGTTCCCAAAGACTCCATCACCTAATACCATCACTTTGGGAATGAGATTTCAGCACATGAATTTTGGGGAGACATAAACATTCAGTCCATTGCACCTGTGATCTTTGAGATGAAAGAGAAGTACTCTCAATTTTCAGCAGCCATAAAGTCAGTGGACTTTTATAAAGTCCTTAGCCATAGCCTCTCTGTTTCATAATCTGGTCAGACTGCCTCCCCTTCCTCTTTTTCTCAGGCAATCTCTCCCTCAGGTCAGATACCATGTCCTTCATAAATGAAAGTGGTGTCTCTTCGTGGTTTCTCCTTTACATTGACCTCTTCTGACCATCAGTTAATCGGTTTGCTTCTAGCATGATCTACCCTATTCACAGATCTAATCAAAGGCTGATGAAGAGATTAGCCTTTCAGGACCTTGATGAACTTTTATGGGCATTGGTGGGTAGCTTAAAATCTGAAGATGTGCCTTATCTCTCGGCGTCTTCCCCAATTTTGACTGTGTTTTACAGCACCCTGTAGGCATGCATCCTTTTGTGCTTTGGAGTTGTGGCTCTTTCCCTGTCCATTTTAAGAAGAGGCTTTCCCTTCATTTTCAGGTTGTTTGGGGTGACCTTGAAAGGGATGGGAGAAGTAGGTTTACTCACCTGTCTTTAATCAAAAAGTTCCCTTTGCTACCAATTTTAAGGGATCGTAAATTACTAAGTAAGGGTACGGGCAGTCCTTGATTTTGCATGGTCCCAATGTGCACCACCACGCAAGGTGAGGACCATCTACACTCATACTGTTCCAGGAAGTTTTAAAAAATGAAATGGTCATGTATTTCATGTTTTTCCTTCATATTTTCATAAATGTTTATATACATATTTTTTGAGGTTTGGAGGGGTGCATGATACAAATGTTTCTTTCTTTCTCTTGGTATGATTTTTGTTGTTTCCTAAAGCTAAGCATAGGCTGAAGATGACCCGTGGGGTCAGGGTGTTCTCCAAGCTTGTTTGGAAAGGGTTGATGTGTGAGTCTCTGTTTCAGAAGTGAGCGTGATCAATATTTTATGTTCCAATGTGGAAGATTTCATATTATCAAAATAGAAATGGAGACTTTAAACTGCTTTAACCAAAGCTTAGCTGCTACAGAAAAGAAAAAGGGAGAAACTCTGAGATGGGAAGGCAAGAAGGAGCAGAGGTCAGAGGTGTGTCTTGCTTGCCTCTTGCCATGTGGGTCCCTTTTCCTGCTCTTCTCTCCCCCAAACCTGTGCCACGAGGGTGGACACAGACCTGGCTCCTCCCCTCCCTAGCTGGGGTGGGAGTCTTTTACTACAGTGTTAAGGCTAACCTAGGGGTAGACAGGAGATTTCTGTTCCTACTTAACTTCCTATTTCGTGACCTACTCTCTCCAGCCTAGGTTTAGGGAGCCATCTTTGTCTAAGGGAAGAGTTCACCAATGTGTTTGCCAAAACAAAATGGCTGCTTTCTACCCAGAATGTGGAGATTCTGACAATTTTTATAGTTTGTGTCCATTTTTGGAACTATGAGGTTTAATGAAGGAAAGTTAGCCATACTGGACGATAAGTGTTGAATGCCAGGTGAGTGTCATGGAAAGTTCTGGGCAACATCTTCACATGGTGAAGTAGGATGAGTAGGTAGAGAAGTCCTCAGGGGAAGTGGAGTTGAGTGTGACGAGGCGGACTTTAGCCCTTTGGAGAAGAGGAGGAGTTTGGGGGAATGGTATGAATAATCTTACAGATGCTAAGGGCATGTGGTGTGCCTGGAGGGTGGGGAGACCTAAGGAGACAAAGGGAACAGGCAAGGGAGCAGGCTTGTGCCACTGTTCACGCCACATTTGGTTCCTGAGGTTCTACCATCAGAGTCAGCGTGCCTTTGCGTGTGTACAAAGTTTAAAAGTCTTCTGCTAAGGTGCGAACTATTATATACAGAATGGATAAACAACAAGGCTCTAGGGTATAGCACAGGGAACTATATTCAATATCCTACGATAAACCATAATGGAAAAGAAAAAAATCATCTGCTAAAGGCCATGTATTCTGACCTAAACTTAATTTTTAGCTTTTACTACACAAAATTTCAATCATATACAGAGTAAACAGAATCATACATGTGCACCAATGTACCCATCACCTAGTTTCAACAATTATGAACATTCATCCATAACTTTTTTCATTAGTAATTATACCCATTCTCCTCCACACTTACTTTTCTTTTTTTGGTAAAATGCTCAAACTTTGCAGCACACTTCTTAAATATGTGTTCTGTAAATGTCTATTAGGTCAGAGGTTTTAGAGTGCCCTTCAGACCTTCTGTATCATTGCTGATTTTTCTAATTGTTCTATCAATTACTTAGAGGTATTAAAATCTCCATCTCTGATTATGGCTTTGCCTGTTTCTCTTTTTTTAAAAAAAATTTATGTTAACTTATTTTTTTTATTAAAGTATAGTTGATTTACAATATTATATTAGTTTCAGGTACACAGCACGGTGATTCAGTACTTTTACAGGTTATACTTCATTAAAAGTTATTATAAGATTATGGCTATAATTCCCTGTGCTATACAGTATATCTTTGTTGCTTATGTAAATTATACACAGTTTGTATCTCTTAATCCCATACCCCTAACTTGCCCTTTCCCCCTTCCCTCTCCCCTTTGGTAACCACTAGTTTGTTTTCTACACCTGTGAATCTGTTTCTATGTTGCTATATACACTTGTTTATATTATTTCTTTAGATTCCACATGTAAGTGATATCATGCATTATTTGTTTTTCTCTGTCTGACTTACTTATTTTACTAAGCATAATATTCTTTAGGTCTATCCATGCAAATGGCAGAATTTCATTATTTTTTATGGCTGTGTAATATTCTAACATATATATATATATATATCTCCCATATCTTCTTTATCCATTCATCTGTTGACAGACATCTCCTTTTTTTATTATCAGCTTTTGCTTCATGTATTTTGAAGCTCCATTATTAGGGATACAGTTATGCCTCCCTGCTATGTTGACATTTTTTATCATTATAAAATGCTCTGCTTTATCTCTGGTAATGCTTCTTGTCGTGAAATCTGTTTTGTTGGATACTAATGTAGCCACTCTAGTTTTGTTAGGATTAGTGTTTGCATGGTATATGCTTTCTTCATGTTTTTACTTTCAACTTATTTGTGTCTTTTAAAAAACTATTAAATAACTCCTTTGTAGACAGCATATACTTGGGTCTTAGGTTTTTTTTTTGTTTTTTTTTTTTTTTTGCGGTACGTGAGCCTCTCACTGCTGTGGCCTCTCCCGTTGCGGAGTACAGGCTCCGTGGCATGTGGGATCTTCCCAAACCGGGGCACGAACCCGTGTCCCCTGCATCAGCAGGCGGACTCTCAACCACTGTGCCACCAGGGAAGCCCGGGTCTTAGTTTTTTATCCAGCTGGAGAATCTCTATTTTATGATTAGAGTTTTTAGTTCACTTACATTTAATATACTTATTGATACAGGTGGATTTAGGTGAGTTATTTTGCCATTTGTTCTCTATTTGTCTCATTTGCTTTTTGTTTCTCTGTTTCTCCTTTCTTGACATCTTGTGAGTTAATACAATATTTCTTTTGTTTCTTCTTTAGGCATTTTTGCTGTTTTAATTTTATTTTTTAATAGTTGCTGTAGGGATTACATTAATTCATCACAATCAACTTAGATTTAACAATTCACTACTTTATATATAATATAGGAACATTGTAACAGTGTCTTAGTTTTACCAAACTACTCCACTAGTACTGGAAGCTGGAACTCACCATTCTTTAAAAAAAATTACTAAAAAATAATTTAAAAATATACACTAAATTAAAAATTGTTTTCGTTTGGTACAGTTCTATGAGTTTTGACACATGTATATCTTCATGTAACCACTACTATAATCAGGATAGAGAACAGTTCCATTACCCTCCCAAAATGTCCTCATGTTTTCCTTCTGTAGTGATACCTTCCCCTTACCTGTCATTCCTGGCAACCACTGATCTGTTTTCCATAACTATAGTTTTGTCTTTTTGAGAATGTCAAATAAATGGGCTTGTACAATATGTAGACCTTTGAGCCTGCTTCTCTCATGCAGTATGTCTTTGCAGTTCATCCAAGTTGTCCCATGTATCAATAGTTTGTCTCTTTTTTCTTTTTTACTGCTGAGTGATAGTCCATTGTACAGATGTGCCACACTTTATCAATTAGCCTAGTGAACAATATTTGGAATATTTCTAGCTTCTGGCTTTCACGAATAAAGCAGCTGTGAATACAGGTTTTTGTGTGAGCATAAGTTTTCATTTTTTTCTAGGGCAAATACTCAGGGATGGGATTGTTGGGTCAAATGATAAAATTTAACTTCATTATTTGTCTGCCAAGCTGTTTTCCAGAGTGACTGTACATTCTGTATTCCTATCATCGATGTATAAGAGTTGTCATTTCTCCACATCCTTGCCAGCATTTCTTATTGTCATTATTTTTAAACATTTTAGTCCTTCTAGTAGGTGTATAGGTATTCCACTATGGTTTTAATTTGCATTTCTCTAATGGCTAATGATGGTAAACATCTTTTATGTGCTTATTTACCATCTGCAAATAGTCTCTGGTAAAGTGTCTGTTCAGGTCCGTTTCCCATTTTAAAAATTGGGTCGTTTGCCTTCTAATTGTTGAGTTTTCAGAGTTCTTTTATGTTCTGGATATAAGTACTTTGTTGAGCATGTGATTTGTACATATTTTCTTCCAGTCTATAGCTTGTCTCTTTATTCTCTTGACGGTAACTTTGAATAAGGACAAATCTTAGATCTTAATAAAATTCAGTTTATCAATTTTTTAAATGTTTTTTCTGTGGATGCCTGTCAAATTATTATTGCTGAGTGGGAATAAAAGCCAAATACCTCCTCTTCCAACACCTGCTGAAGTTCTATCTATTTTTAACGTAATGATTTTGGTGTCATTTCTGTGAACCCTTCATCTTACCCAGGTTTTGATGGTTTTCCTCTAAAAAATTTATTTTTTTTAATCTTTTGGCCACGCCACATGGCATGTGGGATCTTATTCCCTGACCAGGGGTCAAACCCACGCCCCCTGCATTGGAAGTGTGGAGTCTTAACCACTAGACCACCGGGGAAGTCCCCTCCTCTAACAAGTTTTATCATTTGTATTTTATATTTAGATCTCTGATTCACTTTGAATTAGTCTTTATATAGGTCAAGTTTTATTTTTTGTGTATGGCTGACAACTGTTGTAACATCATTTGTAGAAATAACGTTTTTTAAAATTGTATCTCTTTCTTGCCATTTGCAGCAAATGGACCTAGAGATTATCACACTAAGTGAAACAAGCCAGACAGAGAAAGACAAATGTCATATGATATGGCTTATATGTGGCATCTAAAAAAAATGATACCAAAAAATGTATCTCTCTCTCTCTCTCTCTTTCTCTCAATTGAATACTAGAGCTCAGTAAAAATAAATGAAATATACAGTAGAAAAGTATATGTCTCTTTCTCCACAGTCCACTAGTTCTCCGGTTACCTCCCCAGAGACAGAAACTGTTATAAATTTCTATTGGATTTTTGCAGTGAAGTTGTGTGTATGGGTAAATATAAGGGTCTATCTCTCCTTTGAAAATACCCCCACCAATTGTAGCCTACTCTTTCCACTGTTTATGGCCTTGCTTTCTTCATAATATGTTGTATTGGAGAATATCCCATATTAATACAAGAACTGCCTCATTCTTTGAAATTGCTTTATAATACTCCATTGTGTGAGTGCCATCATTCCCTTACCAGCTCATGCTGATGCACCCTTAGGATGCTTCAATTCACTTGCTATTCAGTTATATCCTTCTAATTATCTTATTCACAGGAATATCAGGTTCCTATGAAAGTCCAAGCAATAGGTAACATCCCTCCTATTTAAAAAAAAATAGCATAATACAACAGGGCTGATTTCCCTTCAGCAAAGATAAAATAAACTTTCTACAAGTGCAAAAGAATTATCTTCAAATAAAATTTAGACAGAAATGCATCAAGAATGTCTCTCACAATGAAACTTCCCTCTTCAAGAACAGGAAGGCAGGGATTCTTATAGGCACTTACAGTACTGCTTAACAATGGAGTCAAATGGTCTCATTTCTTTTTTTTTAATAAATTTATTTATTTATTTGTTTTTATTTTTGGCTGTATTGGGTCTTCATTGTGGTGCATGGGCTTCTTATTGCAGTGGCTTCTCTTGTTGGGGAGCACGGGCTCTAGGCACGTGGGCTCAGTAGTTGTGGCTCATGGGCTCTAGAGTGCAGGCTCAGTAGTTTGGGCGCACGGGCTTAGTTGCTCCACGGCACGTGGGATCTTCCCGGACCAGGGCTCGTGTTCCCATGTTCCCTGCATTGGCAGGCGGATTCTTAACCACTGCACCACTAGGGAAGCCCCAAATGGTCTCATTTCTTTTCACAAAATGCCCTGCTAAAGAAGCTATGTCTAAGAAGGACTTCTGTTTCTGTCTCATAAGTGCTGCTCACGTGTCAAGCAGACCTAAAACCTGGACGCAAAGACCTTCTTACAGCCATGGATTTACCTGTTCGGTCAAAGCTGATGCAAAGGGCAGGATGGTGGTGGTCTTTGAGGTCCCCCTGAGCTGCTGAGACCCCTGTTGCTGTTGACAGGGCTGGGTAGTTAGACTATTTGCCCAAATGTAGGAAATACAATAAAGATGAGAAAATGTGTTAAAACGTGGGCACCTTGTCATTATCCCACAGGGCGAGCCCTGGTCCGGGAAGATCCCACATGCCGCGGAGTAACTAAGCCCGTGCGCCACAACTACTGAGCCCGTGAGTCACAACTACTGAGCCCGAGAGCCACAACTACTGAAGCCTGCACACCTAGAGCCAATGCTCCGCAACAAGAGAAGCCACCGCAATGAGAAGCCTGTGCACTGCAACGAAGAGTAGCTCCCTTTCGCTGCATAGAGAAAGCCCATGCACAGCAATGAAGACCCAGCACAGCCAAAACTAAAATTAATAAAATTAATAAATTAATTTAAAAAAAGACAGCAGCTCTACTATTAAAAAAAAGGAATCTGAGACTAATATTTAAAATCAGAGGAAAGAAAGCTTATGTGGAGGGTGGAACGCAAAATCCTCTTTCATCATCTCTGAAATGTGGTTCTAGGGCAGGAAAGGTTAATAATGCCTCATAACTCTTCACACTCCCATTACTTAACTTGAGGAAACATTTTTTCCCTGAATTCAAAGTACTTGGTTCAGTGTATTTTAAATCTTCAGAGCTAAGAGCTTCATAAAGGTGAATGAATACTGCCTTGTGTTTGAGCTGTGCCATGATTTTAAGTTTAGATCATGCAGTGTAAGTGACAGAAGCGTCTGGAAAGAAGATTCCTTGCTTTGATTAAACTGGCTGGGTCATTAGGCATCCACTACACTCATAGCAGTCGGCTATGGTAGAACGCAAACCCCTGTGTTTATGACCTGAGAACTCTTTCAGCTAAATGGAAATGATGATATTAGTTCAGTGACATAATTACACTATGTGGTCCTGGGAGCACAACTGGAATTGGTCCCTAATGCGTTTTAATTGCTCATGCAACTTTATGGAATTTTTAAGAGTCTGTAGTAGTTATGTTCATTTCTTCCTGCACAGATAGCTTTCCTACCACTTCCCCTCGAGGGGTGCAGTTTCCTTAGTCTATTCTGTATTCTTTGTTCTTCTGCTCATTTGAAATGTTCTATTCTGAAGTGTAGTCGCAGACAGTGACAAAGATTCTAGATGCCAAAGGAACTAATAGCAGTTACCATTTATTAGACACTGTATGTCAGGCTTTATTCAAGGCACAATAAGAAGAAACTAATAATTCTATTTTTGGTAACATCTATTGAACACTCGCTATGTGCTAAACACCCTTCTAAGTGCTTTACATAACACCATCCAGTTTATCCTCATAGAGTACGTCTGGGCAGAGATAGTTTATTTTCATCCTCATTTGACAGACAAGGAGGGCAGGTAAATAAATGCCTAAATAACCCAGCCAGTGAGTGATGGAGAAAGGATGTGAACCCAGGCTCTGAGGCTTATGACCCTAACCACTATGATCACTGACCTCCTAGAGGACAGGTGTAAGTTCACGCACACTGTTCTCTGGGCCCCAGGCCCCGGTGAGCGGGCACATTGCATCATGGAACGTGAAGCCAGATGTGTCCTGCTGTGTCAGCCAACACAGAGCTTGGATTTATTTATTCAACAAATGCTTGTTGACCTCTGTGCCCATCTGGGGAAATTAAACACACACTCGGCTGCTGAAGAAAGCTAAGCATTAAAGAGTGCTAAAAACGGGATGCTACGGGAGTTAAAAGGAGATAAATGGCTTCCAGTGGCTTCGAGGGTGCAAGAAAGACCACATGGGGGTGGGTGGGTTGAGAAGAGCCTTGTAGGATGCATTGCACCAGGACGTTCTGAAGAGGGGAACGAGGGGCTTTCGACATAGAGGGAGAGAACCAGAACACTCTGGGTCTTTGTTTCTTTTTATGAAAACACAGCAAAATGAGAAAGTTAAATCTGATGACCTCTAAGGTCACTTCCACCTTTGAAATTCTGTGATTCTCTCAATCTAAGCCTTATGGGCATTGAGTAATGAACCTGACAGCATACTCAAGACTTCAACAAGAAATGTATTTAATAGTATCTTAGCTATATTCACCCCAGAAAGTCATCTGCCAGCTCTTATTTTCTAGGAGAAGGCTCTCAAACTTTTTCTTTCCATGGATCCTTCCCTGAATTCCTAACTCATTTGTTTCCCTTGCAGCCACAAAACATTCCCTAGATTATAGAGTACGTTTGACTGGGCAGATAATTTAATGTCTTAAAATGTCCATTAAATATTTCATGTATTAAACCCTTAGTGTGATTAATTAATTAATGGACATTAAAAATATTTAGTCCTGTTAATGAATTAACCAATTAACAATAAACCTTTGTTGAGTATCTATTTGGTATCAGGAACTGTGCTAATAACAGGGAATATAGAAGTGAGCAAATTAATCTCAGTTCTTGGTGTCTGGGAGTTTATACTCTACTGAATCACATTATTACCATAGAATCAGAATGCAGATGCCCATCCTGGTTCTACCACTTATGAGCTGTGTGACCCTGGGCAAGTTACCTAACCTCTCTGTGTGTCAGTTTCCTCCTATGTAAATGGAGGTTAATATTAATACTAATCTCATAGGATTGTTAAAAGGATTAAATAAGTTATTTTAAAAGTTATTTGTAAAGGGTTTGGAACAATATATGACACACAGTGGGTTCTAAGAAGAGATTAAGTAAGTAAATTATTTAAATCAATTGATAGTTACATGTTTTCTCTGCATATTGATACACCATAGTTGACTGTCCTTCTAAATATCACTGAAGTTTTATCTTTAACTCAATGTGTAATTTTTGCAGCAATAGGACTGCTTGTCGAGTTAACTCCTGAACTGCTTTTCCAGAAAGAGACTAATATGTAACAGGCATAGATACGAAAGGCTGCCACATTTGATATTTCACTCTGTAATCTCTCCTACACTTCCATTTTCTGGTTAAGAACCATCATTTCTTAGATGCTTTACTTCCATCACTGTACGGATTTTCTTTCTGCCATTATTTTGCCCAAAGAAACAATGTTTCAAAGAGAATTCCTTCATGAGAGTTGCGGCCTGAGACATGGCCTCCAAGGAAGAAGAAGGCTTTGTGGGTATAAGAATCTGAGGCTTCGGAAGCAGAACCTCAGTGTGTCCGAGCGTGAGGTGGCATTAGCCAGATGTTCAGGGCAGAGGAAATAGACCACGCAAGGGCCTGGAGGCGAGAGAGAGCAGGGCTTGCAACAGACCAGGATGGCAGGAGAGCATGGGTGGTTGGGAGGGATGCACATGCGTGGAGAGATACGCAGTGGATGGATCTTAAAGGGTCTGCAAAGATCTGACTCTACCGTGGAGGCACTGGAGGACCACTGAGCTAAAATTTTACAGGGGATGAGCACCAGAGAATTTATCCCTGCCCAGAACAAGATCTGGCCTTTGCCCTCAGCTTCTGGGAGGTGAGCTCTAAGCCCTTGGAATGTTCTGCCTGGTAGGAGCATCTTTATTTTCCTGGGGCCTTGGGCCAAGCAGGATAGCAACAATGTGATGTAGGGTGGGGACTTTGGGTCAGGGGTCCAGAGGGGCTGGAGACAGACCAGCTCCACAGGCAATCAGTGATGCCTACGTGATGGAGCCCCAGTACAAGTCCGGACACCAAGACTTGGGTGAGCATCCCTGGTTGGCAATACTCTGTGCGTGTTGTCACACATTGATGTTGGGAAATAAGTGCTGTTCCTGACTCCACAGGGAGACAAAAATGGAAGCTCTGCACTAGGGACGTTTCTGTCCATGAGCCCCTCCCTTTGGCTGATTTTAATTGAAGTATCGTTGGTTTACAAGGTTGTGTTAGTTTCAGGTATACAGCAAAATGATTCAGTTATACATACATACATACATATATGTCTCATCTCCATCTCTGTATCTATCTCTTTATCTATCTATATATTCTTTTTCAGATTCTTTTCTCTTATAGGTTATTACAAGATATCCAGTATAGTTCCCTGTGCTATACAGTAAGTCTTTGTTGGTTATCTATTTTATATATAGTGTTGTGTGTGTGTTAATCCCCCAACTCCTAATTTATCCCTCCGCCCACACTTGGCTGATTTTAATTTTATCCTTTCCCTGTAATAAACCATAACCACAAGCATAACAGTTTTCAGTGAGTTCTGTGAGTCCTTCTAGCCAGTTATCAAATCTACAGGGGATTTCGGGGATCCTCCAGACTAGCAATTAGTGCCAGCAGTGACCTTGTGGACTGTGCTTCCTCTAATTTTGCAGTTTTCTAACCTTTACAGGGACGGTTAGAATATTCAGTGGTTGACACTCTCAAAAAATAAACTTTAAAGATTATAAATGTAATAATAGTCATAATTGAAATGATACAAAAATTTACAATTTAAAAGTGAACATCACCTGAAACCACAATTCTCTCTCTCTCATACACAGGCTCACATGCATGTGTGTGAACACACACACACACACACGCACACACACAGAGTATCTTTTAGATATTTTTTTGTTTTAGCCCAGGTACCTAGCTTATTTGCTAAGGCTTTCCTGGGAGGTGCAATCCCATGGCAACAACAGTGAGGGAAAAGGGGAAGGAGGCAGAAGAGGTAAAAAAAAAAGCAAACTATAGTGTGGTACGTTATTGGGCTATCGAGAGCCTCACAAGAAGACGCAGTGCGCTATCTTCCAACAGCCTGTGTGGGACCTCCATGTCTCAGAACACTCTTAGGGGCTGGAAGGGAGCGGTTCCTACCTGAGGGCTCCTTCTAATTTCTTCCCTCTCATTGGTCAAATTTTGCCCCATGGACGTCCAATAACTGGCCTTTCTGTGCTTTGTTGCCAGCCTCTCCAGGCAGCCATGGGAGACAGCAGGTCCTACCCAGCAGCTCAAGTGCTTCACTTGGATCTGGAAGTGGTGGGAGCCGCCATACATGGGGTTTTTGATTTAGACCTGTCTGTTGGAGGCACGGGCTTGCACCTGAGCCCAGCCCTTGTCTGGGGAGACTGAGGCACCAGGCAGGGTCAGGAGACTAAATAGGTCTTGGTGGCAGCAGTGGGATTCTCACTGAGCAAACAGCCAAGGCTCTAGGGGTGGCAGGATCAGGGGACCAAGCAAACTGGGTTCGCTACAAGAGAAGGCATAATTTTCCCACTTAACTCTCTGCCATGAATATGTTATTAAACAAATATCTGATTATAACATGTATATCTTAAATGGCTGTATAATCTCTCAGTGGGTGTAAATTGTGGATTAGTGCTACATTGCTAGACATTTAAATGATTGCCAGTTTTTTAGTATTCAATCAGTGCTCTGATAAATATCATTACACACATATTTTTTGGATCATACTTCCTGGGGATATGTTTCTAGAAGTAGAAAAGCTAGGTCAGAAAGGAAAATTGTGCTTTCTAAGTTAAATCAATGAGATTTTTGAGTCTTGGACTTTTGTATGTGTCCCTTGAGAACCTAAAGGACTCTCTTGGCCTTTGAGGCTGACTTGGGGTTAAGACTCCTGGAGAAGCAGCTGAAGTTCACAGCTGGCCACAGGACACTATGGAAAAGTCACTGGTCAAGGAGGCAGGAGACCCGACTGAAGTCACAGAACCAAATGTCCATAGTATCCCAGCAGAGGTGACAACTGTGGGATCTGGTGGGAATGGGTCACTGAGTGGTGAGGGCGACAGTGGGAAAATGGAAAGCGTACATTTGAATGGTCAGCACTGTGGAACTGAAAATATTCAAATGTATAAGAAAACAAACAAAAGAAAACTAAGATTCCTGTGCTGGCCAAGAAAAACTTACTTTAGAAGCAAACCTGCCTATTGTAACCTAAACTCGGCACTCCCAGCTTCTCAGGGCTTTAGCTGTAGGATTAGGGGGTCACCTTTTATGTCATGGGATATTTTACAGAATGTTTCCTCTCTATGGAGCTCACTTTGGGAAAGACCTTGCATACAAAGTGTATTTCTTTAAAAAAATTTGTATTGAAGTATAGTTGAGCTACAATGTTGTTTTAATTTCTGGTGTACAGCAAAGTGATCCAATTATATATATATATATATGTGTGTGTGTGTGTGTTCTTTTTCATATTCTTTTCGATTATGGTTTATTACAGGATATTGAATATAGTTCCCTGTGCTATACAGTAGGACCTTGTTCTTTATCTGTTCTATATATAACAGTTAGCATCCCAAACTTCTAATTTATTCCTCTCCCACCCCTTCCCCCATTGGTAACCATAAGTTTGTTTTCCACATCCATGAGTCTGTTTTTGTTTTGTAAATAAGTTCATTTGTATCATATTTTAGATTCCACATATAAGCAATATCATATGGTATTTTCCTCCTCTGTCTGACTTACTTCACTTAGTATGATAATCACTAGGTCCATCCACGTTGTTGCAAATGGCATTATTTCATTCCTTTCTATGGCTGAGTAATATTCCATTGTGTGTATATATGTGTATATATATATATATATATATATATATATATGCTACTCAGCTTTTATATATATATAAAATCTGAGTATTTCCTTTATATAGTATATAAATATATATATATTTCATTATATATATATATATTTTTATATATATATTGGGTGGGCCAAAAAGTTCGTTCAGTTTTTTCCACAAGATGGCTTTAGTAGCTCTTAGTTGTCTTTAGCTTCATTCTAATCAATTTTGTTAGATTGTATGTGGCAGCTGTTATATCAGTGTGCATTTAAAAAAGACATCAAAAGACATCAAAACTGGTGAGTTTTTGTGTAGCCATTTTAATATTGAAGATGGAAGGTAAAAAAGCAACATTTTCAGCATACTAGGCTTTATTATTTCAAGAAAGGTAAAAACACAACTGAAAAGCAAAATAGATTTGTGCAGTGTATGGAGAAAGTGCTGTGACTGATCGAATGTGTCAAAAGTGGTTTGCGAAGTTCCGTGCTGGAGATTTCTCGCTGGACCATGCTCCACGGTTGGGTAGACCAGTTGAAGTTGATAGCGATCAAATCGAAATGATAATTGAGAACAATCAATATTACACAGCGCGGGAGAGAGCTGACATACTCAAAATATCCAAATCAAGTGCTGAAAATCATTTGCACCAGCTTTGTTTACGTGAGTCGCTTTGACGTTTGGGTTCCACATAAGTTAAGCAAGAAAAACCTTCTTGACCGTAGTTCCACATGCGATTCTCTACTGAAATGTAATGAAAACGTTCCATTTTTAAAACAAATTGTGACGGGCAATGAAAAGTGGATACTGTACAATAATGTGGAATGGAAGAGACTGTGGGGCAAGTGAAATGAGCCACCACCAACCACTCCAAAGACGGGTCTTCATCCAAAGAAGGTGATGTTGTGTATATGGTGGGTTTAGAAGGGAGTCCTCTATTATGAGCTCCTTCTGGAAAACCAAATGATTAATTCAAACAAGTACTGCTCTCAATTAGACCAACTGAAAGTGGCGCTCGACGAAAAGCATGCAGAATTCGTCAACAGAAAACGCATAATCTTCCACCAGTGTTAACGCAAGACCACATGTTTCTTTGATGACCAGGCAAAAACTGTTACAGCTTGGCTGGGAAGTTCTGATTCATCTGTCATATTTGCCAGGTATTGCACCTTCGGATTTTCATTTATTTCGGTCTTTACAAAATTCTATTAATGGAAAAAATTTCAGTTCCCTGGAAGACTGTAAAAGGCACCTGGAACAGTTCTTTGTCAAAAAGATAAAAAGTTTTGGGAAGATGGAATTATGAAGTTCCCTGAAAAATGGCAGAAGGTAGTGGAACAAAAGGGTGAATATGTAGTTCAATCAAGTTCTTGGTGAAAATGAAAAATGTGCTTTTTATTTTTACTTAAAAAAACGGAAGGCTCTTTTTGGCCCCCCCCAATATATACATAACACATCCTTTTCCATTCAGCTGTTGATATTTAGGTTGTTTCCACATCTTGGCTATTGTAAATAGTGCTGCAATGAACATTAGGGTGCATTGATCTTTTTGAATTATGGTTTTCTCTGGATATATGCCCAGGAGTGGGATTGCTGGATCATATATCAGCTCTATTTTTAGTTTTCTGAGGGACCTCCATACTGTTTTTCCATAGTGGCTATACCAATTTACATTCCCACCAACAGTGTAGGAGGGTTCCCTTTTCTCCATACCCTCTCCAGCATTTATTATTTGTAGACTTTTTAACGATGGTTATTCTGACCACTGTGAGGTGGTACCTCATTGTAGTTTTGATTTGCATTTCTCTAATAATTAGCGACATTGAGCATGTTTTCAGATACCTATTAGCCATCTGTATGCCTTCCTTGGAGAAATGTCTATTTAGGGCTTCTGCCCATTTTTTGATTGGGTTGTTTGTTTTTTTGTTATTGAGTTGTATGAGCTGTTTGTATATTTTGGAAATTAAGCCCTTGTCAGTTGCATCCTTTCAAAGGCGTTTCTTATATAGCCGTTCATAGCCAGTGCTACCACCATGAACTGTTATGATGCCAACTAAGAGCAATTTTGAAAATGGATATTTTAATGAGCTTCTGCAGCCTCAACTCAGATAAGCACATAGGAAACAGAGACAATAAAGCCCCATTATTACCTTGTTTGAACTCCAGCTGTGTGGGAACCACTAGGTGGGAAGGAAGCATTGAGATACCTGAAGGCGTCTGCGCTGTGTTCCGATGTTAGAAACTCAGCTTCCCGGAGCAGCCCTGGCCGGTTTCCTTTCTGTATCAGTTCCTGGGCTCTCCCAGGTGGTTCTGCATCTGTCCTCTCCTTGGCAGGGCAAGAGGGCTGTGCCCGGCTGGTGATGTTTGTCTTGGGGGCTGGAGCGGTCTTGGCACGCGTGCTCTGTGTTTGCTGCTGTGGCTTCTGGAGACTTGAGTGCTTTACGTATGCCCACATCCCCTGTCTCCCACACCCCGATTTATTCCTCCTGCGAGGAAAGCGTCTTTAATGGCATTGTGCAGAGGAGCAGACTTGGCTCTAAGGGATGAAGGAACTTGTTGAGGTCATGTGCCCATCATAACAACGCAGCGATCTGGAGCCAAGCTGGTCAGACACCATCTGCTTTCCAGTGGGCTAAGCCTCCTGTCAGGGGGTACTTTGTGGAGGAGACAAGTCACAAAAGGTACCTGGGCTTCCAGGTAATCAAGGAGAAAGTGGGGGAGACTGAGAGGGCTTCTGGAGGACTGGAGGTGCTGGTGTCAGATAAAAGGAATCTGGACTGAAGTACAGAGAAACTTTGTTTAAAAGGATTATTGCAGTAGGGGGAGGGGACTACTATTTTAATAAGGACACTTGACCATGAAACTGCAAGCTCTTCAAGGTCAGGCAGAAAAGGCATTTTCTTTCTTTTCTTTTCTTTTTCTTTTTTAAATTGAAGTATAGCTGATTTACACTGTTTTAGGTATAGAGTAAAGTGATTCAGTTATATATGTATATATACATATACATGTGTGTATATATATATATATATTCTTTTCCATTATAGGTTTTACAAGATATTGAATATAGTTCCCTGTGCTCTACAGTAGGTGCTTGTTTATTTTATATATAGTAGTGTGTACCTGTTAATCCCAAATTCCTGATTTACCCCTCCCCATCTTTCCCCTTTGGTAACCATAAATTTGTTTTCTAGTCTGTGAGTCTGTTTCTATTTTGTAAATAAGTTCATTTGTACCACATTTTTAGATTCCACATATAAGTGATATCATAGGAGATTTGTCTTTCTCTGACTTACTCCACTTAGTATGATAGTTTCTAGGTCCATCCACGTTGCAAGGGATTTTCCTTTATAGGGTGGAGTCAGCGGGCTAGAAAGCACCAGGGATGGGGCAGCGGGAGGAGTGCGTGATCAGACAGCGGACGGGGCATGCTTGGCTCTGACGTCAGCTGATTCTGTTAGGAAAGTTTTGGTCATTGTTCCAGTGCCCGAGGACCAGTTCAGGGGCTCTGGGGAAGGGGCTCCGAGCCTGATGAAACTTTGGCCAAGTTAGCAGGCATTTTGTCCAGATTGGTCAGTGGACACAGCCAGTTCAGCCAATCATTTATGAGACAAAAAATGGGAATTGGGGGTCTGTGTCCGGCTTTCTTATGGGTAAACAAGGGCGGGGCGGGGGCACCTGTGATTCTGACCTAAGCCCTGTGGCGAAGGGCAGTTCTCTGCAGTTGGCTGTTCGCTGGAACAAAAAAGGCAGGGACAGGGTTTAACCATCTCTGTTTTCCAGAGCAGGGGGCTTGGGAAAGTTCGACATCACCAGCAGAAACAGGAGCAGGCAGCAGAGGGCAGTCGGCGGCAGAGGGGAGGGTCGCTTATGAGCCAGGCGCGGAGGCCAGCAAACCAGGCCCCAGGCCGGGGGCGGGGCGGCGGTGGGTGCAGTGGCCGGGCAGCCGTCCTTGCACGCACACGTGGTGTGGTTGCACGCACGTGGTGTCACCCTTGCACGCACGCGTGGCGTCGTCGGCCGGGCCCCTGACTTTCAGGAGCTCTTCCCTCCAGGACAGTCAGTCCCAGCAGGAGGAAGGACCTTACCAGACAGACTCCTCGCGGGGCCTTTGGCTTGGCGCTAATCCAGGCAAGAAGCTTTGGGCTTTGAAGCTGGATGGCTTTGAGGCACCGACCCTTGAAAGTGAGGACCTAGAAGAAAGCCAGAAAGGTTTGGTGGGTGAGATCACATTCCGGGCCTGCTCAGGATTCTTCATCTCCCTTGTCACCACACCTGAGGGTGGAGATCAACGTTTGGCACTAACAAGGCAGAAGGCACTGGGTCTGTTTGCTAAGTTGCGTTTCGGTTAGAAGCATGTGCTGAACTATAATTTTCTATCACACCGGTTGGTCTTTGCCTTGCAAGATCCGTTTAATTATCTTTGCTTAAAACCTACAGGGTGTAAATGGAAGCGTCTGTAGAGGAAGACGCCTAAGAATATCACAGGTTTTGAGCAAAAAACCAATTTCCATTGTTTTGGTCGACAAAGAAAGATTTCCGGGGCTCCTTTTGAGCGCAAGCTGGCTGGGGACATGGGTGTGGCGCTCGTGGGACGCCTTGGTGGTGGTGGGGCCTCCTGCACTGTGGAGCTGCTGGTTTTAGGCGCTCCAGCAAGGAGGCAAAGCCGGAGATCTTCCTGCTTCCAGCCTCATGGGCGTCTGGTCTGGGCAGTGGGGACATCCTGGGACGTGGCAGGGAGGGTCCAACCTCCAGCTTCCCTATTTGTCGAGTCCCAGCTCCATGGATTCTGTGCTGGCCTTGGAATTTGTTTCTTTCACCATTGAACAGTCATTGCATGGAAGACAGAACTTTATTTTAACTGTGATAATTCCGTAGGGAGGCACTACTATGATCTGCCGTTTATAGATACCCCCAAAATGCAGACTCTGTGAGGGCAGGGATTTTTGTCTGTTTTAGTCACTTTTCTATTCCCAGCACCCCCTAAAATACCTGGCGCTGTGTAGGTGACGTGTCTAAGCGCAGAGTTTAGACCCGGCGCCTCTTTCTCTTTCTGTCTGTCACGTTGGATGACTCTGTCATGATCACTCCCACTTTCTGTAAGAGTAGTTGAGTGGCTCTCTCAGAGAGAGAGTGGATCACATGTGTTTTATGAGCCCCTCCAGGTGGATTCTATGACTCTGAAGAATCACATCTAAAGTGGGGAGCCCACTGGGAATTATTTTCCTCTGATCTTTGGGTAGAACTTTTTGCACAGTTGGCCTCGGAAGTTGGGCAGGGAACTTCCTAGCTTTCCTCGGAGTGACCAGACAGTTCTGGCCCATCCTGGCTGCCCACACACTCCTCAAAGGCTGCCCAGGGGCCGAGGTCCTCTGTCAGTGGGGAGCAGATGGGTGTTCGCAGCGGTCCTGGCCCTGGCCTTTCCCAGCTTGCCTGATGCTCCTTGGGCTTGGGCAGTGCCCTCTATGCCCACTCATGCCCTGGGCTGAGACCTGGGCCTCCTCTGATTTCTGCTCGCCACGTTCATTCCCCACATGAAACCCCATTTGCGCGTTGAGCCATGCCTACCTGGAGCCCAGATGCCCTTCAAAACCCAAGTCAAGTCTTGCTGCTTCTTGAAGCCTTCTCCTTGACCTTCTACTGACCTCTTATTTCTTCTTTTTTTCTCTTTACTTATTGCCTGGACCCAATCATTTTCACCTCCTTCCATTGCATCTTATTTTCTCTTATTCCCTATTGTGCTTTAGCTGTGTATTCTAACACCATGTGTAGGTGGACATAAAATCCTCTTGGCTTGGTGAGGTCACTGCCCACTCCCTGGGAGACGTCAAGACTTCTGCTGTGCAGAGACCCAACTCTTTCTTCTTGGCTTGTGGACATGATGGTGGCCTCCACCAGACTGGTTTCCTTAAAGTGGGCACAGTTTATAATTTTTCCTGATTGCACCAGTGTCAGACAGGTGTCTGGCACGTAACAGATGCTTAAATCAACATTTCTTTTTTTTTTTTTTTTTTTTAACGTTACGCGGGCCTCTCACTGTTGTGGCCTCTCCTGTTGCGGAGCACAGGCTCCGGACGCGCAGGCTCAGCGGCCATGGCTCACGGGCCCAGCTGCTCCGCGGCATGTGGGAACCTCCCAGACCGGGGCACGAACCCACGTCCCCTGCATCGGCAGGCGGACTCTCAACCACTGTGCCACCAGAGAAGCCCCTTAAATCAACATTTCTGGTGTGAAACGAGAAGTTCCCACCTAAAGTGGACACTCTTTAAGCAAGGGGGCTATTCCCAAGACCCCTTTGAGCTTGGACTGATGCCCAGGAGAGATGATTTGAACTGGCCTCTGGCTGGTAGGCGGGGGGGTTGGGGGGGAGTGTAAGGCTCAAGGAAAGGGTGGGCCACGTGTTTGGGGCAGAGCCCTGCGGTGTGTTGGGAGTGTCCCCCTGACTGGTGGGGCCCTGAGGCCTTGGCACTGCCCATCTCTATGGAGCAGAAAGAGTTCACAGGGAGGGGACTGCATTATTCACTTGTCAGTGTTGAGATTGACGGGCTAATGGGTGCCAATCCCGTTACCTGCCTGAGTTCAGAAGAGAGAGGGAAAGACAGAGAGGACAGGGAGAGACCGAGACAGGGAGAGACAGGGAGGGAGAGAGACCCTTCATGGGAGGAATCAAGCAAACAGCAATGAACACATCCCGTTTCCAGATGAAGAGTCAGTAAGAGGACAGACCCAGGTGTGTGGCCACACGGGGCTCCCCACATCGATAGTATGGACATCCTCTGGCCCTCGCCCCACCCCAGGGCTATAGCTGCCCTGTGAAACTCACTTTCTCAGAAAGCAAAGCATACAAGATAGCAGGTGGCCCAGTGCCTCCTCTGTCTGCACTGGCTGGGGACTCAGACCTTTCAGCCACTCCAGCAGGACTACCTGGGCTGCTTGCCCAGCAGGGGGCCACCTCTTTGAGGGACTAGGTGCATACACTTGGGCACTGTGCAGCTCTGGTGACCATCCTGGCCTTGCCATCAACTGCCTGGAGGCCTCAGGAAAGTGCCTCAACTTTTCTGGGCCTCACCTTCCTCATCTGTAAAATGGGGATGCAGGTATCCCCCACTTTTGGAAAGTTCACTTAATGCTTTGTTTTTATGAAAGAGCTTTACTAGTACTTGTTTTTGCCAACTGAAAGAAACTGGAAGAAGATTTTCACTTTTACAAAAAAAGGTGAAAAGCAAAAATTGTGAAAGTTGTGTTCAGAGTTTGTTTTGCAGCAGTCACTTTAGGGGCAGTGGACCCGCCAAGTTCCTTCCCCAGGACTACACTCAGCATCTCAGCTTCAGGTCCCCAGAGCTTTGAACTGTGTCTGTGAGCACCTGTGCTCTATCTCAATTTATTTTGTACACCTGTTAGCAAGATGTGTCCTAAGGTAATTGTTTCTTCCCTTTATGCTGTTTCAGTTACAGGAGCTTTCATAGGAATGCTCTGCTGTTGGACAGCGGGGGAACCTGTAGCTCCGTTTCCTCCTTTAGAGGCTGTTGTGAGGATTAGATGAAACAATGCACATAAGATGCTTAGCCCAGGGCTGGCACGAGGTAAGCGCTCAGCAAACACTATTGACTACTTCTATTTTTTGAAAATAATGGTGTTAAGCTGTGTCACCTCTCAGTGATGCCCAAGGCTCCCATTATCATGTTTTTTAGACATTGGATTTCAAAAGTCCTTTCCAATTCTCATATTCTGTGGCTTGCTCTGACTCTGTTCAGTTATGAACACTTAGCAGAAATGAAGAACAACCTTCTCATTTGGCATGAATTTGAAGAGCATGGAATCTCTTAGCTCTCTGCTCTCTGGGACAAGCCAGCTCCACACTCAGCCCTCCCCCAGCTTCCCGGAGGACCAGAGGTCCTTACCCAGGAGAGGTTCACTGGCTTGTTTGTACCATCTCTGAAGCCCACGTCCTGTTCCCACCGTGGTTCACTGCCCGCGCCTTACTGCGTACAAGCTAACATCTAATCTGCTTTCATTGCTTGATTTCTTTGGCAATTTTAAGCATCTCATTCCCTGTGACTTTATCTGTTTGGGATTATTTTTCCTATAGGTATTAACGGGCATTTATCCAGCAGGAATCTCATTTTCTTATTTTCTAGCTCTGTTTATAATCTCCTTAGGTCCATTCTTATTATTTGTCTTTCTTCTGTGATGTTCCTCAAACTGCCCAATTGAGTTATAAGGATGCCACAAATTAGCAGCACAATGTTTGAGATTCTATTTGCCCACCTCTGTGTGGGTTTAGCCAGCATGCATGCTTGGATCTTCATGTTCTGATGCAGCATTTTAAGAAGCAAACCACTCATTCTATTAAGATATTGTCTCCAGCCCATCCGATTCTTGAATAGTTCGGTATGAGTCTGCATCTTGCCTATAATTGGATATAATGAAATCAGCTTATTTCAGAATCAAGTTAGATTAACCAATGATGTTATTATGATGGACATGTTGGTAGATTAAAACAAGCTTTTTAATGTTTATTTTTGTAGATGTGTTGCCTGAATTTCAGAGTTCTGTGAGTTTTTTCAATTTTGACCTCTGCTTTCTATCTCTTTGATTTACAAAAAATGAACTTTTAAAAAACAGTTTTAAATTTACAGAATTATTGCCAAAATAGTACAGGGAGTTTTCATGTACCCCACATCAGTTCCCCTGTTATTGACATCTTATGTTAATATATTTGTCACAATTCCTGCAACTAAGTTGATACATTATTACTGATTAAAGACCATATTTTTTTTTTAATTTTTTATTTTTTGGCCACGCCTTGCTGCTTGTGGGATCTTAGTTCCCCTACCAGGGATTGAACCCACGTCCTCGGCAGTGAAAGCGTGGAGTCCTAACCACTGGACTGCCAGGGAATTCCCAAGATCATAGTTTATTTAGATTTCCTTACTTTTTACCTAATGCCCTTTTTCTGTTTCTTAATTCCACCCAGGATCCCACATTACACTTGGTCATTTTGTCTCCTAAAAGCCCCCTTGTCTGTGGCAGTTTCTCAGACTTTCCCTGTTTTTTTTTTTTTTTTTTTTTTTTTTGCGGTACACGGGGCTCTCACTGTTGTGGCCTCTACCGTTGCGGAGCACAGGCTCTGGACGTGCAGGCCCAGCGGCCATGGCCCACGGGCCCAGCCACTCCACGGCATGTGGGATCTTCCCGGACCGGGGCACGAACCCGCGTCCCCTGCATCGGCAGGCAGACTCTCAACCACTGCACCACCAGGGAAGCCCAGACTTTCCCTGTTTTTGATGACTTAAACAGTTTTGAAGATTACCAGTCAGATATTTTCTAGAATGTCCTTCAATCAGGATTTGTCTGATGTTTTTCTCATGAGTGAATTGGATTCAAGGGGTCCTGGGGAGGAGGACCACAGAGGTAAGGTGCTATTCTCATCACATCATACCAAGGGTACCTCCTATTAATATGACTCATCACTTCCGGTGTTGACCTTGATCACCTGGCTGAGGCTGTGTTTGTCAGATCCCTCCACTATAAAGTTGTACTTCTGTTTCTCCCTTTCCCTACGGGTACTCTTTGGAAGAAAGTCACCAAAGAAAGCCCACACTTAAGGAGCAAGGAGTATGCCCCCCTTCCTTAAAGGTAGAGTGTATACATAAATCATGTGGAATTCTTCTGCATAGAAGATTTGCCTAATCTTTCTTATTTATTTACTTATTTAATCATTTACATCAGCACGGACCCTACATATTCATTATATACTTTGAGTTATAATCCAATACTACTTTATTTATTTTATTCCACTGCTCAGAATTTTCCAGTTTGGCCATGGGGAGCTCTTTCAGTACTCCTTCAGTACTGCTTCTGTACTCCTTTAAAATATCCTCAGCTTTCTTTTTCTTTTTATACTTCCTTGCATTACAGGATGCTCCAGGCTCATCTTGTGTATTTCTTGTCCCAGTCTATAATCTCACCATTTGTCTAACTAGCCTGGATTTCTTTCACTGGAGAATGTCATTAGAAACCAAGATCTAGTGCTTGTTGTGCTTGTTGCTACTAGGGTGTCATTTCTTTTTTAAATTTAAATTTATTTATTTATTTATTTTTGGCTGTGTTGGGTCTTCGTTGCTGCACGCGGGCTTTCTCTAGTTGTGGTGAGCAGGGGCTACTCTTCGTTGTGGTGCTTGGGCCTCTCATTGCAGTGGCTTCTCTTGTTGCGGAGCACGGGCTCTAGGCACGTGGACTTCAATAGTTGCAGCACATGAGCTCAGTAGTTTTGGCTCACAGGCTCTAGAGTGCAGGCTCAGTAGCTGTGGTGCACGGGCTTAGTTGCTCTGTGGCATGTGGGATCTTCCCCGACCAGGGCTCAAACCTGTGTCCCCTGCATTGGCAGGCAGATTCTTAACCACTGAGCCACCAGGGAAGTCCTAGGCTGTAATTCCTTTTAGGTCCTCTCAGCTGACAGAGCAGTCATATATGCATGTACTAGTCCATGTGTATGTACATATCTATAAATATTGCTACGTGTAGCCATCTGTATCTACAGCAAGCTGAACATGAGTTTAGCATACTCCTACCTCTAACTCTAATCCATTCCCATTCTAACAGTGAGAAACCGGACTCCAGCCATTTATTAACTGCTTACTTTCATTATATTTGTATAACGGTTTCAGAATTGCTAATGCATATCCCCACGGGAACAAGTTTATCAACTAAGGTGCTTATGTATAGGTTACGTGTATAGCCGCTACTCATTTCCAAAGTTTCTTAGGTCAGCACCTTATTCCCCATCCTAGTCAGATTGTTGCATATATTTTTACTGCATTTAGAGTCTTCTGTCACATTCTGACTTCCATCCTGGGACCCCCAACATCCTCAGTGATTTTTTATAAATTTGCCTAATTTGCGTACTTTAAGGTTTCCTCTTTGGGCTGTCAAGTTCTACAGGTTTTGGTAAACAGTAAATGTTCCTGTTTTGTATTCATCATTATAGTATCATACAGAATAGGTTTGTTGTCCTAAAAATCCTGTGTGCTTCACCTAATCAACCAGCACACCCTGACTTGGATCTCCTGTCAACCATAGATCTGTTTATTGTCTCTATTGTTGGCCTTTTCCCCAACATCATATAATTGTACAGATATACCATAGTTTGTTTATCCCTTCACCTACTGATGGACTTTTTGGTTGCTTCCCGTTTTGGGCAAATATGAATGAAGCTGCTATAAACGTGTAGGTGCAGTTTTTTGTGTGAGCATGAGTTTTCAAATCATTTGGGTAAATACCTATGAAGGTAATTGCTAGATCTTATGGTAAGACTGTGTTTAGTTGTGTAAGAAACTGACAAACTGTCTTCCAAAGGAGCTATACCGTTTTGCATTTCCTACAGCAATGATTGAGAATTCCTGTTTTTCTGCATTCTTTCCAGCAGTTGGTACTGTCAGTCTTTTGGATTCTAACCATTCAAATAGGTGTGCAGTGGTGTCTCATTGTTGCTTTAGCCTGCAATTCCCTAAGGACAAATGTTGAGCACCTTTTCATATACTTATTTGCCATATGTTTATCTTCTTTGTAGAGACGTCATTTCAGATCTTTTGCCCATCTTTAACTTGGGTTTTCTGTTTCCTTATTGTTGAGTTTTAAGAGTTCTTTGCCTATTTTGGATACAAATCCTTTATCAAATAAGTATTTTGAAAATATTTCCTCCCCATCTGTGGCTTATCTTTGCATTCTCTTATCAGTGTCTTGTGCAGAGCATGTTTTAACTATAATAAAGTTCAACTTACCAATTTTTTTCTTTCAGGAATCATTCCATTGATGTTGTATTTAAAAACTCATCCCCAAACCCAAGGTCATATAGATTTTCTTCAAGAAGGTTAATAGTTGGGCATTTTACATTTAGGTCTATGATCCATCTGGAGTTAATTTTTGTGTAAGGTGTAAGGTCTGTGTCTAGGTTATTATTTTTGGATACAGTACTGTTTTTTTTTAAACCATTTTTTAAATACAGTACTGTTTTTGAAAAAACTACCTTTTTCCATTTAATTGTCTTTGCTTCTTTGTCAAAGATCAGTTGACTAGATTTTTGTGGGTGTATTTTTGGACTTTTAATTTTGTCCCATTGATCTATGTGCCTGTTCTTTTACCAATATTGTGCTGTCTTGATTACTGTAGCCTTACAGTAACTCGTGAAATTAGGAGGTGTGAGTCTTCCAATTTAGTTCTCCTTCAGTATTGTGTATGCTATTCTAGGTCTTTTGCCTTTTCCCATAAACTTTAAAATTATTTTGTAAATATCTACAAAATAGCATGCTCATGTTTTGACTGGGATTAAGTTGAATCTTTAGATCGCATTGGGAAGAAGTTACATCTTAACAATATTGAGTCTTCCATTCCATAAACATGGAACATCTCTCTATATAGATTCTCTTGATTTTCGTCAGTGTCTTACAGTTCTCTGCATATAGATCTTACACATTTTTGGTTAGATTTGTACGTAAGCATTTTACTTTTTGGATGCTACTGTCAATTATTTTCTTTATTATTTCAAATGGCAATTGTTCATTGCTGGCAAAAGAGAGCAATTGACTTTTGTCTATTAACTGTGTATCTTATAATCTTGCTATCCTCTTTTATTAGTTCCAGGAGGTTTTTTTTCTTTTCTTTTTTTTTTTTGGTTGTAGTTTCTTTTTTGGTTGATTGGAATTTTTATACATAACCATGTCGTCTTAAAACAAAGAAGTTTTGTTTCTTCCTTTCCACTCTGTAGACCGTTTACTTTCTTTTCTTACCTCATTTTGCCAACTTGCACTTCCTGTGTGATGTTGAATAGGAGCGGTGAGAGAGAACATCCTTGTCTTATTCCTGATTTTAGGGAGACAGTGTTCAGTTTCTCACCATTAATTATAATATTAGCTGTTACACTTAATAGTTACCTATAAAAACTAAATAGATTTTTAAATTTTTATTTTTTTGAAGTGTAGTTGATTTGCAATGTTGTGTTAGTTTCAGGTGTACAGTACAGTGGTTCAGTTATACATACACACACACACACACATATATATATATATACATATATATCTTAAATAGGTTTTTATAGATGTTCTTTGTCAGACTGAGGAAGTTACCCTTCATTCCTAGTTTGCTGGGAATTTAAAAAAAAAATCATGAATGTGTGTAGATTTTGTCAGATGCTTTTTCCATGCCAATCGATATGACAATATGATTTTTCTTCTTTAGTCTGTTGATATGGTGGATTACATTGGTTGATTTTCAAATGTTCAACCAACCTTGCATTCCTGGAATAATAATCCCACTTGGTTGTAGAATAGAATACATTATACATTGTTGGATCAAATTTTCTAATATTTTTTGAGGATTTTTGAATATGTGTTCATGTGAGATATTGGTCTGTAATTTTCCTTTCTTTTAATTTCTTTTTTTTGATTTTGTTTTAGGGTAATGCTGGCTTCATAGAATGAATTAGGAAATGTTCCCTCTGCTTTTATTCTCTTGGAGACATTGTGGAGAATTGGCCTTATGTCTTACTTAAATGTTTGGTAAAATTCACCCATGAAACTATCTGGATCTGGTGCTTCTTTTTTGGAAGGATATTAATTATTCATTCAATTTCTTTAAAAGTCATAAGGGTATTCAGGTTATCTGCGTCTCCTTTTTATTAGTTTTATTAGTTTGAGTTTTATTAGTTTGCCTCTTTCAAGGAATTGGTCCATTTCATCTAAAATATTAAATTTGTGGGCATAGAGTTGTTTGTAGACTTTCATTGTTATCTATTTAATGTCCACTGTATCAGTAGTGATGAACCTTCCAGATTTATGATACTGATAATTTGTGCCTTCTCTTCTTGCCTTAGTTAGCTTGGCTAGATCTTTATCCATATTCTTAATCTTGCCAAAGAACCAGCTTTGGGTTTTATAGATTTTTCTCACTTATTTTCCTGTTTTCAATTTTATCGATTTTTGCTCTAATTTTCATTGTTTCTTTTCCTTTCTTGCTTTAGGATTCTCTTGATTTTCCTTCTCTAGTTTTCTAAGATGAAAGTTTAGATTATTGATATTCTAGTTTTCTTCTTTTCCAATGAGTACATTTTAATGCTGTGCATTTTTCTCTAAGCACTGATTTTACTATCTCCCACACATTTTGATAGGTTGTGATCTCATTTTAATTTAGTTCATAATATTTTTACATTTCTCTTGATACTTCCTCTTGGAGCCACGTATTATTTAGAAATGTGTTGCTCAATTGCCAAATATTTGGGGGCTTCCACCTATTTTTCTGTTACCGGTTACTAGCTTAATCCCTTTGTGGCCCAAGAACACACGTTGCGTGATTTCTATTCCTTTTAAGTTATTCAGATGTATTTCCTGGCCCAGAACATGGTCCATTTTGCTGAATATTCCATGAGAGCTTAGAAGAAGGTATATTCTACTGTTGTTGGATAGAGTATTCTATAAATGGCAATTAGATCAAGTTGATTGATAGTATTATTCAGGTCCATTGTGTCCTTACTTATTTTCTGTCTGCTTGGGCTATCAGTTACTGACAAGAAGGTATTGAATTCCAACTTTAACAGTGGATTTGACTATTTCTTCATTCAGTTGTATCAAATTTTGCTTCATGTATTTCAATGCCTTCTTCGTAAGTACATACATCTTTAGAACTGTTACATGTCTTCTTTGAGAAATAGCCCCTGTATCATTATGTAGTGCCCCTGATAATTTTCCTTGTTTTAAAATCTGCATTGAAATTAATATAGCTACTCCAGCTTTCTTTAGAATAGTATTAGCATGGTCTATCTTTTCCAATCTTTTACATTAAACTTTATGTTTATAGTCACTTTCATGTAGATAACATATATTGTGGTCTTTTTTTCTCTGACAGTCTATTTTAATCATATTTAATGTGATTACTGATATATTTGGATTAATGTATCGACCATGGTTGTAACCATTTTCTATATATCGTCAGAGACTTCTTTCCTGCCTTCTCCGATTTTATTTGAGCATTTCATATGATTAAATTTTATCTGCTCTCTTAGCATAGCAAGTATGCTTCTTAAAAAATTGTTGCTCTAGGGGCTTCCCTGGTGGCGCAGTGGTTGAGAATCTGCCTGCTAATGCAGGGGACACGGGTTCGAGCCCTGGTCTGGGAGGATCCCACATGCCGCGGAGCAACTGGGCCCGTGAGCCACAACTACTGAGCCTGCGGGTCTGGAGCCTGTGCTCCTCAACAAGAGAGGCCGCGACAGTGAGAGGCCTGCGCACCGCGATGAAGAGTGGTCCCCGCTCACCGCAACCAGAGAAAGCCCTCGCACAGAAACGAAGACCCAACACAGCCGAAACTAAATAAATAAATAAATTTATAAAAAAAAAAAAAATTTAAAAATTGTTGCTCTAAGAGTTTACAAAACTCACTTTTAAACTAATTTAAGTCTACCTACAAATAACATTATTCTACTTTATATGTAGTGAGGTTATCTTGTAAAAGAGAATTCCCAACTTCTCCCTTCCATCCTTATGACCTTGCTGCCATTCATTTCATTTACTTATTTGCTGTAATCACCTAATACGTTGTTATTATTACTACTTCAAACAAATAGTTATCTCTTAGATCAATTAAGAATAAAACATATTTTCTTTACCTTCATTTATTCCTTCTCCGATGCTCTTCCTTTTTTTTTTTTTAATGTAGATACAAGTCTTGGATCTACATCATTTTCCTTCTGCGTGAGAAAATCTTTTAATGTTTCTTGCAGAACAGGTGATGGATTTCCTCAGTTTATGTTTATATGAGTAAATCTTTCTTTTTCTTTCACTTTTGAAGAGTGATTTCTCTGAACATGGAATTCTAGATTGACATTTTTGTTATTTCAACAGAAAAGCTTTGACTCCATTCTCTCTTGTGTGGTTTATGGTGGAATGGCTGCTAAAATTCTGTTTCATCTGATAAAGTGTTTTTTTCCCCTCCTGCTGCCTTCATTCAATAATTTGTCTTTGTCATTGGTTTTCTGCCGTTTGAATATGTTATGCCTGCATGTAGATATTTTTTGGCATTTATTCTGCTTAATGTTCTCTGTTATTCTGGATCTGGGATTTGGAGCAATTATTATTAATTTTGGAAAGTTCTTTGCCATAATTATTCAGCTATTTCTTCTGTTCCACTCTCTTTCTTCCTTCAGGTATTCCAATTATGCATTTATTATACCTGTTGAAATTGTCCCATCACTCTATTTTTTTTTTTCTTTTTGGCCACACAGCAGGTTATGTGGGATCTCAGTTCCCCGACCTGGGATTGAACCCAGGCCATGGCAGTGAAAGCCCAGAATCCTAACCAGGAAACTCCCCTTTCCCATCACTCTAGAATGTTCTGGGGATTTTGTTTTTCATTCTTTGAATTTTAGTTTGTAAAGCTTCGATTGACCTATTTTCTTCTTTAAGTATAATTGATTTACAATGTTATATTAATTACAGGTGTATATCTATTGACCTTTGTTTTTGAACATCTTTATTAGAGTATAATTGCTTTACAATGTTGTGTTAGTTGCTGCTGTATAACAAAGTGAATCAGCTATATGTATACATATATCCCCATATACCCTCCCTCTTGCGTCTCCCTCCCATCCTCCCTATCCCACCCCTCTAGGTGGTCACAAAGCACTGAGCTGATCTCCCTGTGCTATATGGCTGCTTCTCACTAGCTATCTATTTTACGTTTGGTAGTGTTTGTATGTCAATGCTACTCTCTCACTTCATCCCAGCTTACCCTTCCCCCTTCCCGTGTCCTCAAGTCTATTGTCTACATCTGTGTCTTTATTCCTGTCCTGCCCCTAGGTTCATCAGAACAATTTTTTTTTTTTTAGATTTCATATATATGTGTTTAGCATATGGTATGTGTTTTTCTCTTTCTGACTTACTTCACTCTGTAGGACAGACTCTAGGTCCATCCACCTCACTACAAATAACTCAGTTTTGTTTCTTTTTATGGCTGAGTAATATTCCATTGTATATATGTGCCACATCTTCTTTATCCATTCATCTGTCGAAGCAACTTAGGTTGCTTCCATGTCCTGGCTATTGTAAATAGAGCTGCAATGAACATTTTGGTACATGACACTTTTTGAATTATGGTTTTCTCAGGGTATATGCCCAGTAGTGGGATTGCTGGGTCATACGGTAGTTCTATGTTTAGTTTTTTAAGGAACCTCCATACTGTTCCCCATAGTGGCTGTATCAATTTACATTCCCACCAACAGTACAAGAGGGTTCCCTTTTCTCCACACCCTCTCCAGCATTTATTGTCTGTAGATTTTTTTGGTGATGGCCATTCTGACCAGTGTGAGGTGATACCTCATTGTAGTTTTGATTTGCATTTCTCTGATGATTAGTGATGTTGAGAATCCTTTAATGTGTTTGTTGGCAATCTGTATATCTTCTTTGTAGAAATGTCTATTTAGGTCTTCTGCCCATTTTTGGATTGGGTGGTTTATTTTTTTGATATTGAGCGGCATGAGCTGCTTGTTCATTTTGGAGATTAATCCTTTGTCAGTTGCTGCATTTGCAAATATTTTCTCCCATTCTGAGGGTTGTCTTTTTGTCTTGTTTATGGTTTCCTTTGCTGTGCAAAAGCTTTGAAGTTTCATTAGGTCCCATTTGTTTATTTTTGTTTTTATTTCCATTTCTCTAGGAGGTGGGTCAAAAAGGATCTTGCTGTGAGTTATGTCATAGAGTGTTCTGCCTATGTTTTCCTATAAGAGTTTTACAGTGTCTGGCCTTACATTTAGGTCTTTAATCCATTTTGAGTTTATTTTTGTGTATGGTGTTAGAGAGTGTTCTAATTTCATTCTTTTAATGCAGCTGTCCAGTTTTCCTAGCACCACTTATTGAAGAGGCTGTCTTTTCTCCATTGTATATTCTTGCCTCCTTTATCAAAGATAAGGTGATGATATGTGCATGGGTTTATCTCTGGGCTTTCTATCCTGTTCCATTGATCTATATTTCTGTTTTAGTGCCAGTACCATATTGTCTTGATTACTGTAGTTTTGAAGTATAGTCTGAAGTCAGGGAGTCTGATTCCGCCCGCTCCATTTTTTTCCCTCAAGACTGCTTTGGCTATTCCGGGTCTTTTGTGTCTCCATACAAATTTTAAGATTTTTTGTTCTAGTTCCGTAAAAAATGCCATTGGTAATTTGATAGGGATTGCATTGAATCTGTAGATTCCTTTGGGTAGTATAGTCATATTCACAGTGTTGATTCTTCCAATCCAAGAACATGATATATCTCTCCATCTGTTGGTATCATCTTTAATTTCTTTCATCTGTGTCTTATAGTTTTCTGCATACAGGTCTTTTGTATCCCTAGGTAGGTTTATTCCTAGGTATTTTATTCTTTTTGTTGCAGTGGTAAATGGGAGTGTTTCCTTAATTTCTCTTTCAGATTTTTCATCATTAGTGTATAGGAATGCAAGTGATTTCTGTGGATTAATTTTGTATCCTGCAACTTTACCAGATTCATTGATTAGCTCTCGTAGTTTTCTGGTGGCATCTTTAGGATTCTCTATGTATAGTATCATGTCATCTTCAAACAGTGACAGTTTTACTTCTTCTTTTCCAATTTGTATTCCTTTTATTTCTTTTTATTCTCTGATTGCCGTGGCTAGGACTTCCAAAACTATGTTGAATAATAGTGGTAAGAGTGGACATCCTTGTCTTGTTCCTGATCTTAGAGGAAATGCTTTCAGTTTTTTACTATTGAGAATGCTGTTTGCTGTGGGTTTGTCCTATATGGCCTTTATTATGTTGAGGTAGGTTCCCTCTATGCCCACTTTCTGAAGAGTTTTTATCATAAATGGGTGTTGAATTTTGTCAAAAGGTTTTTCTGCATCTCTTGAGATGATCATATGGTTTTTATTCCTCAGTTTGTTAATATAGTGTATCACATTGATTGATTTGCATATATTGAAGAATCCTTGTGTCCCTGGGATAAATCCCACTTGATTACAATGTATGATCCTTTTAATGTGTTCTTGGATTCTGTTTTCTAGTATTTTGTTGAGGATTTTTGCATCTATATTCATCAGTGATGTTGGTCTGTAATTTTCTTTTTTTGTAGTATCTTTGTCTGGTTTTGGTATCAGGGTGATGGTGGCCTCATAGAATGTGTTTGGGAGTGTTCCTTCCTCTGCAATTAGTTGGAAGAGTTTGAGAAGGATGGGTGTTAGCTCTTCTGAAAATGTATGATAGAATTCACCTGTGAAGTCATCTGGTCCTGGACTTTTGTTTGTTGGAAGAATTTTAATCACAGTTTCAATTTCATTACTGGTGATTGGTCTGTTCATATTTTCTATTTCTTCCTGGTTCTGTCTTGGAAGATTATACCTTTCTAAGAATTTGTCCATTTCTTCCAGGTTGTCCATTTTCCATTTTATTGGCAGAGTTGCTTGTAGTAGTCTCTTAGGATGCTTTGTATTTCTGCAGTGTCTGTTGTAACTTCTCCTTTTTCATTTCTAATTTTATTGATTTGAGTCCTCTCCCTCTTTTTCTTGATTAGTCTGACTAATCGTTTATCAATTTTGTTTATCTTCTCGAAGAACCAGCTTTTAGTTTTATTGATCTTTGCTATTGTTTTCTTTGTTTCTATTTCATTTATTTCTGTTCTGTTCTTTATGATTTTTTCCTTCTGCTAACTTTGGGTTTTGTTTGTTTTTCTTTCTCTAGTTCCTTTAGGTGTAAGGTTAGATTGTTTATTTGAGATTTTTCTTGTTTCTTAAGGTAGGCTTGTAAAGCTATAAACTTCCCTCTTAGAACTGCTTTTGCTGCATCCCATAGGTTTTAGATCATCTTGTTTTCATTGTCATTTGTCTCTAGGTATTTTTTGATTTCATCAGTGATCTCTTGGTTATTTAGTAATGTATTGTTTAGCCTCCATGTGTTTGTGTTTTTTACGTTTTTTCCCCTGTTACTGATTTCTAATCTCACAGCGTTGTGGTCAGAAAAGATGCTTGATATGATTTCAATTTTCTTAAATTTACTGAGGCTTGGTTTGTGACCCAAGATGTGATCTATCCTGGAGAATGTTCTGTGTGCCCTTGAGAAGAAAGTGTAATCTGCTGTTTTTGGATGGAACGTCCTATAAATATCAATTAAATCTATCTGGTCTACTGTGTCATTTAAAACTTGTGTTTCCTTATTAATTTTCTGTTTGGATGATCTGTCCATTGGTGTAAGTGAGGTCTAATGTCCCACACTATTATTGTGTTACTGCCCATTTCCTCTTTAATAGCTGTTAGCGTTTGCCTTATATATTGAGGTGCTCCTATGTTGGGTGCATATATATTTATGATTTTTGTACCTTCTTTTTGGATTGATCCCCTGGTCATCATGTAGTGTCCTTCCTTGTCTCTTGTAACATTCTTTATTTTAAAGTCTATTTTATCTGATACGAGTATTGCTACTCCAGCTTTCTTTTCATTTCCATTGGCATGGAATATCTTTTTCCATCCCCTCAGTTTCAGTCTGTATTGTCCCTAGGTCTGAAGTGGGTCTCTTATAGACAGCATATATATGGGTCTTGTTTTTGTATGCATTCAGGAAGCCTGTGTCTTTTGGTTGGAGCATTTAATCCATTCACGTTTAAGGTAATTTTTTTTTTTTTTTTTTTGCAGTACACGGACCTCTCACTCTTGTGGCCTCTCCCGTCGTGGAGCACAGGCTCCGGATGTGCAGGCTCAGTGGCCATGGCTCACGGGCCCAGCCACTCCGCGGCATGTGGGATCTTCCCGGACTGGGGCATGAACCCGTGTCCCCTGCATCAGCAGGCGGACTCTCAACCACTGCGTCACCAGGGAAGCCCTAAGGTAATTATTGATATGTATGTTCCTATGACCATTTTCTTAATTGTTTTGGGTTTGTTTTTGTAGATCCTTTTCTTCTCTTGTGTTTCCCACTTAGAGAAGTTCCTTTAGCATTTGTTGTAGAGCTGGTTTGGTGGTGCTGAATTCTCTTAGCTTTTGCTTGTCTGTAAAGCTTTTGATTTCTCCATTGAATCTGAATGAGATCCTTGCTGGGTAGAGTAATCTTGGTTGTACATTCTTCCCTTTTATCACTTTAAGTATATCATGCCACTCCTTTCTGGCTTGTAGAGTTTCCGCTGAGAAATCAGCTCTTAATCTTATGGGAGTTCCATTGTATATTATTTGTCATTTTTCCCTTTCTGCTTTCAATAATTTTTCTTTGTCTTTTTTTTTGCCAATTTGATTACTATGTGTCTTGGTGTGTTTCTCCTTGGGTTTATCCTGTATGGGACTCTGCACTTCCTCGGCTTGGTTGGCTATTTCCTTTCTCATGTTAGGGAAGTTTTCGACTGTAATGTCTTCAAATATTTTCTCTGGTCTTTTCTCTCTCTCTTCTCCTTCTGGGACCCCTATGATGCGAATGTTGTTGCATTTAATGTTGTCCCAGAGGTCTCTTAGGATGTCTTCATTTCTTTTCATTCTTTCTTCTTTATTCTGTTCCACAGCAGTGAATTCCACCATTCTGTCTTCCAGGTCACTTATCCGTTCTTCTGCCCCAGTTATTCTGCTATTGATTCCTTCTACTGTATTTTTCATTTCAGTTATTGTATTGTTCATCTCCATTTATTTGTTCTTTAATTCTTCTACATCTTTGTTAAACATTTCTTACATCTTCTTGATCTTTGCCTCCATTCTTTTTCCGAGGTCCTGGATCATCTTCACTTGTTCCTTCATCTGGTACATAGCCCTCTGCCTTTTTATCTTGTCTATCTTTCTGTGAATGTGGTTTTTGTTCTACAGGCTGCACGATTGTAGCTCTTCTTGCTTCTGCTGTCTGCCCTCCAAGGATATACACTCTTTAAAAAGGATGTCAAATCATCCTGGGGCTTTTTCACACTTCTGACTGCTGACTGCTTAGGAAGTCTTCCATGACATAGAAATTTACTTGAGACTCTTTTCAATACCCAGGCTATGATGCCTTTGAAGAATCATACCATTTCACATGAGATCTCTGAGAATTTTCTGATGCACAAGAAATATAACTTGTTGTCAACTTTAGCTTGATCGTCTTGAAGTCCAAGAAGAACTTTGACAGTCAGTGGCCCAATTATGACTTTCACCCTTTGAACCACACTCTGTTTATTGTAGGCAACAGGTGATGTTTTTGCTTTATGAAAATAAAATGCTCAGTTCGATACATTGGTTGGAATGACATTTTTGAAATGTATATTTAGTACCTGGATAAAATAGCCAAGTTTTAAAAATGCAGAAAACCTAACATTAGAAAAGACAATAAAATTAAGATCAGAGAAATATTAATGTGGAAATAAGAAAGTGTTAAGGGAACCATGACTGTAATTTGTAAAATCGATGAGTACAATGTGTGATGTAATAACACCAGCAAACCTCTCTAATGGCCTCATTGTAGGACACTAGCTTCCTTTAAGTAGTTTCCTTCCAAATGCCTCAGAACTATTTCTGTGAGCTCCTCCAGGGTTTCTGGATTTAGCAAATGAAAATACAGGACAACCATTTAAATGTGAATGTCAGATAAACACTGAATAATTTTTAGTACAAGTATGTCCTGTGTAGTATTTGGGTTTTGTTTATACTAAAACTGATTTGTTGTTAATATGAAATGAAGAGTGTTGAGGACCCGCCCACTCCCCTGCCGTGGTTTCCCACCTTGGCCTCCTGCACCTTGTGGATCCCCTCTGTGGCCTCTGCCACCAGTGCCTCTTGGGTGGGCTCCTTTGCTGGGTGCATCTGTCAGTGCTCATTTGGGCTGGGGCTGGAAGGCTGTGGAAGGCTAATAATGGCTTCTCAAGGTGTCCAGGTCCCAATCTCTGGAGGCTGTGAACATGTTACTTTACATGGTAAAAGGGATTTTGCAGGATGTGACTAAATTGCGAATGTTGCCATGGGGAGATCCCCTGATTCACCAAGTGGGCCTGATATCTTCACAAGGATCCTTTTAAGAGGGAGGCAAGATGGTCAGGGTCAGAGAAGCAGGTGCAAGGATGGAAGTGAAGGTTGGAGTGATGCAGCCGTGAGCTGAAGAATCCAGGAGCTCTCTAGATGATAGAAAAGGCAAGGGACTGATGCTCCCCTAAAGCCTCCAGAAGAAACACCGGCTTGATTTTAGTTCCTTGAGACCCATTGTAGACTTCTGACCTCCAGGAATGTAGGAATGACTGTGTTATTTTAAGCCACTGAGTTTGCGGTAATTTAGTACAGCAGCAACAGGAAACTAACACAAAGGCTGAGCGTGGCCTTCCCCTTGGCTCCTCTGGGTCCTGCACCGCAGCAAAGAGCAGGTTTCAACTTCCAGAAAAATATTAAAGATGGATCCATGATCACAGGAGACGAGCAGAATCACATACAACCACTGCAGGGCATCTTCTCCCAGCCCCCTCCTTACCTCGGTTCACAGCCCGCTTCTGTCTCCCCACTGGTGCACTCCCAAGATGACCCCAGACCCCAAGCCTCAGTGGACATTTTCCCCGTAACTCTAGTAAGAAGTCCATCCGGCTTTGATCTCTTTAGAATCATTGGTTTGCCCCACTACTAGCCACAGAACATGAGGACATTTCTCCAAGCTGGATTACCTGATCTTAAATCCCACCTGCAGTGTAGGCTGGGCTGGGCCAAGGGGAGCTGGTGTCCTTTTGAGTCTCTCCTCTTGGCCTATGGGGCTAGATGGGCCTGCATGTCCTTCCTGTCCATCCATGCCACCCAAAACTGCTGAGAACACGCCCACAGCTCTGTAAGGATGCACAAGAAAATAGGCTAAGGGCAGGCTCAGTCCTCACTTAGGAAAGAAGCACTTTTCCATCACTAATACCCCGCAGAG
Source organism: Delphinus delphis (assembly GCF_949987515.2). NCBI lineage: Eukaryota > Metazoa > Chordata > Mammalia > Artiodactyla > Delphinidae > Delphinus > Delphinus delphis. The sequence goes on from NC_082698.1 coordinate 5,579,720, forward strand.
TAGGCAGCTCTGTCCACGAAAATAGCAGCATCTCGGAGGACGACGCAAAGGAGCATGGTTCCCAGCGCCATGTTTTCTCAAGGCCCTCCTTTCCAGTAAAGTCCCTTTGCTTTGCAGATACTGAAGGACCTTGGCAGGTTTCCCCAGAACTGAGGAGCAGACAACATCAAATGCAAATCCAAGCATCTCCTGCTCAGGAAAAAAACTGCTCACAAATATACCTGAATTTTCCCAGTTTCTCTTCATCTGGATTCAGAAAAACCCGTGACCCATCTCACCTTGGGCTAGCACATTTTACACTTTCTGTGCGAAATGGACTTGGTCACCATCTCCTAGACCCTAGAGTGAGGAACCATCCAGAAACTTAGAGGAAACAGTTCTAGAATCTACAAGTTGGGGGGTAAATCATGAGTTTACAGAGCAGGGGATCTTAGCCTGAGTTGCCAGTTACAACTGTGTATTACTGGTGGTTAGTTACACAGTATATCTACTCTAGTGGGCGAATTTTCCTAATATTTTCCTCTTCTTTCAACCATTTCTAATTTCTTGCTCAGTAGAAAAATATTCCTTTCTAGCAAGGCTGCCTATATGTTGTATGTTATGCAGAGTTGGTGCTCAGAAAATATATTTTATTTTATTTTTTACTTATTATTATTTTTATTGATGAAATAGTCTGTAATTTCTCTCCTTGCTGCGGTAAACTTGATTTTAATTACTGTAAACAACATAAGAGAATATCTAATTAAATTTTTGTGTATGTTTTCCTCCATATAAAGTATAAAACTGAAAATTAAGTGAAACTGATGTATTCCCATTGTTTAATTGTGTCACGTTTGCATCTTTTTTTTTTGAAGTAAGTCAGAAAGAGAAAAACAAATACCATATGCTAACACATATATATGGATTCTAAAAAAAACGGTTCTGATGAACGTAGGGGCAGGACAGGAATAAAGACACAGACGTAGAGAATAAACTTGAGGACACGGGGAGGGGGAAGGGTAAGCTGGGACGAAGTGAGTGAGTAGCATTGACATATATACACTACCAAATGTAAAACAGATAGCTAGTGGGAAGCAGCCGCGTGGCACAGGGAGATCAGCTCGGTGCTTTGTGACCACCTAGAGGGGTGGGATAGGGAGGGTGGGAGGGAGACGCAATAGGGAGGGGATATGGGGATATATGTATATGTATAGCTGATTCACTTTGTTGTACAGCAGAAACTAACACACCATTGTAAAGCAATTATACTCCAATAAAGATGTAAAAAAAAAAAAAAGGGAAAAATATTTTAAATGGATGACAGTTGAGACTGAAAAGGAAGAAGATGACTTGGTATATATATATATATATATATATATATATATATATATATATATATAACTTTAAATACATACAATTTTTATTTGTCAATTATATATAAATAAAACTGAATGGATGAATTAATTAATTAATTAGTACAAGCCAGATCACAGGTCTAATAAAACAAACAAACAAAAACACATGTATTACCTTCTTTAAAACTTGTAAAAACTAAGCTAAATAGTAATATTATTATGTCAGCTTTATAGAAGGGTAAATTGAAACAGATACATTGAAAGCATTGTATATGTTCCCACCATTGTTGAGGCAGAGCTGGGAGTTGAAGGTGCCTGACTACAAAACCCACATCACTAGAGTAACCCGTCCTAGAACCTGAAACTTCTACAATACTGATTCCTTTGAGTTATGTTGAGGAAGGTCAATATTGATAAACTTATTTTTGCCTTAGAATAGAAGTTTTAGTTCTTCTACCATGCCATGGATTCTGCACGGTTTCAGTTCAGAGTACCTAGTCTGAGCCATTCTGTGAGTGGGCAACTTTAGAGTGTAGAAGTTTGACAACAGTAATGTCTTCACTATCAAGGAGTGTACAGTCATCACAGCAAATTTGTTAGTGATGCTTGAGAGAACGGGACACAGATTGGGAGATTTAAATTGTCAGCAAGAGAAATACTATCATTTTATAAAAGATCTGCAAAAATGACAGCTAACTAGCTGCAGTGTCGGTGTAGAATCCTAGGCTTCCAACCTATCAGCTCTTAATACAGTTTTTTTTCTCTAAAATTTTCATTTGCTAGAAAATTTAGTTGTTATATATTTTGGGTTACCTGCTTCTTTGGAATTTCATTATAAAACAAAACAAATTTATTTCCCTCAAAAGTAGACACATATGCAAAGTTCTACATATAATATAAGTATGTTTCCTGACCCCAAGTTAAGAGCAAATATTTTAGAAACAGGTATGGCAAGATGAGTAATAAGGATGCATGTGATAATTAAGAAACATTTCTAATGTCCTATAAACTGGAATAATGATAATATACTCACTGCCTATTACATATTATCAGTCAGCATTTTTTTTTAACATCTTTTTTGGAGTATAATTGCTTTACAATGGTGTGTTAGTTTCTGCTTTATAACAAAGTGAATCAGTTATACATATACATACGTTCCCATATCTCTTCCCTCTGGCGTCTCCCTCCCTCCCACCCTCCCTATCCCACCCCTCTAGGTGGTCACAAAGCACCGAGCTGATCTCCCTGTGCTATGCGTCTGCTTCCCACTAGCTATCTACCTTACGTTTGGTAGTGTATATATGTCCATGCCACTCTCTCACTTCGTCACAGCTTACCCTTCCCCCTCCCCTCCCCTTCCCCCTCCCCTCCCCTTCCCCCTCCCCTCCCCTTCCCCCTCCCCATATCCTCAAGTCCATTCTCTAGTAGGTCTCTGTCTTTATTTCTGTCTTACCCCTAGGTTCTTCATGACCTTTTTTTTTTTTTCTTAGATTCCATATCTATGTGTTAGCATACGGCATTTGTTTTTCTCTTTCTGACATATATACATATTTTTAATTTATTTATTTTAGGCTGCGTTGGGTCTTTGTTGTTGCACGTGGGCTTTCTCTAGTTGCGATGAGTGGGGGTTACTGTTCATTGCAGTGCACGCCTTCTCATTGTTGTGGCTTCTCTTGTTGTGGAGCATAGGCTCTAGGCGCACGGGATTCAGTAGTTGTGGCGCACGGGCTTCGTTGCTCTGCAGCATGTGGGATCTTCCTGGACCAGGGCTCGAACCCGTGTCCCCTGAATTGACGGGCGAATTCTTAACCACTGCGCCACCAGGGAAGTCCTGACTTGGTACATTTTAAGACTCCAGTTTGTGGTTGAGGACGAAGGGAGAAGGGGACACAGAGCCTTGAGGATTTTCATCCCCGAGCAAAGATGCCAGAAGTTGCTATCACCCCAGTTTCCTGCAGAGATTTTCCATCAGTTTTGGGCATATAGGAAATCTGACCATCTCTGAGTCCATACTGAGAAAGTGAGAGGAGGAAACACCCAGCTGAAGAGTCGTAGGCTACGTCATCCTTAATCCTTTATGTGCTTTGCTGAAGGTATATCTTTTCCTGGTGTGGGGAGGGGAAAGCTCTGTTGCGAGTCACAGATCTCTTGAGTCAGAAAAAAAATATGGAAAAAGATTTCCAGGGGCAAATGTTTTCTTTTCAAAAATTAGCGGTAATATCAAAAAAAGAGACTCGAAGGCAGGGCATCCCCAAGTGCCATGCAGAGGTCCACCCATGTCCCCTCATCCAGGCCCCCCAGATTCAGGTAAAGCCCTGGGCGCATTCAGTTTTTGTTTCTGCGGGACCCACAGTCTCTCTGATCCACGCCATCCTGAGTGCATGACTCTGTCCGTCCGCTTGATTCCACACACAAGGCAGTTGTGCGGGCGGTGGAATTGGAGGAACGTTGGCGATGGTGGAGCGGCTTTGTAACTCACGCTTAATAAGCTATTCTGTCCTTCGAAGCCCCTGGGGACCCTCCGCTTCAGCCCTCCCTTCCTCTCCCCCCTCCTCTCTTCTCTCCTTGACCTCTACATGCAGAGCATCTGAAGCCCATCTTTTATTGACTTGCTTCAAGCCAACTTGAGTGGGGCAGCCACTCAAGTTGAGGAGCCACTTTAAGCCCCCTGAACGGATGACTGAGGTATTTTCCAACATAGTGACTGCACCCTCCCTGAAAGAATGTTGGTCTTTCCATTAAGATGATATTTTTAAACCTTACTCTATAAAGATAGTGTATATGCCCTTTAAAATTACGTACCATAATGTACATTTTTGCAACATATCTGAAAATTCAGCCTTGTGTTAGCTTAATAATAAATTCACATTTTTCCTATCATTAAAATAATGAATGAAAACGATTCCATGAGAAAGTGCAGTCATGCACAGGATTACCTTATTATCTTCATTAAATATTTCCTGAGAAAGTGATAATTATGGTAGTCAAACTGTCAAAGCCAAAATGAGTCACAAGACAAATATTGTAGGTAAACCTTCTAGTCCTCCAGTGTAGGAATTTGCCGACAAAATAGAGTTCTTAGTTCTTCTAATTTCTTAGTTCTTCTAATTAACAGAGGAGAGCTTTCTCAGAGGTGATAGAAATATGATCCCTTACCAAGATATTCCATTTAAGAAAATTTGCAAATTGTGAATATAAACTATTTATGGTCATGTGATGTCATTTTCAGAAAGGGAGCTAGAGACTTACTTCAGGCGGGTCTAGCAGCGTGTAATTTGCAGTCAAGACATGCCACCTCGAGAATTTGTAAACATATTTATGAACATATATGCCAGAGCCATTTGCATATTGTAATTTTTAATTGGTCGGTGATTCCGCACGGAAATCTTTAGTTGAAGATTTTCATGGGAGATTCTACTCAACTTTTTTCTAAATAGGAAGAAGTTTCTAAAGAAGCCTTCAGAGGCTGCCTTAACAAAAGAGAAAATAACTTGTATCATCTTTCCTAGCAAATATGCGACTTTTTCCAATAGAGCAAGCATTCCCCTCACTGCCGAATCCACTTTACTCTCAGTCATCTTCTATTTTGACTTTGGAAATGCAATTGTCTCCTCTCCTGGCCACGGAAAGAGTGCGCTCCCAAGCTTTCAGGGAATTGAGAAATCAGAAGGCGTGCTTTGCTTGTACTTTCTTCAGTTTCTTCAGATCACTGTTGATTAAATATTCAAGCAGCATTTCTTTCTTCTTGGGCATTTTGTACTTTATAAACATAAACCCTTATTTAGCATTGTTCTATTATTCCATAGGAGTTGGATTATTCTTCTTTCATGAAATTTCAAGATTAGTGTTGTAGTTGCCAGCTAAGCGCATCTATCTAGGTGATTCAAAATGGAAAGCTCAAGTTTAAGGAAAATGTCTGAAAATTTCAAGAGGATGCAAACATCAGAAGGCAACAAGGTTCATTTCAAAGGAGGAATTGAATCCATTCCAGGGGAATTTATTTGAACAAATGGATTTCTCACAGCAAATAAGAATTGCGTGCTACAATGAGATATTGCTGTGTGGCATCCACTAGTGAACAAGACCCAGACTGCTCTCTCACGGCATTTATAACCTAGTGAAGAGAACGGGCATGTATGCTCATGGTGCTAATGAAGGCAGCAGAAAAGCAGGGATCCAGGATGTTTTCCTGGCGGGTGGACCAGAGCTGGGCCTCAGATGATTCTGCTAAGTAGGGATGGGAGGTAAGGAAAGGCGCTCCAGGAAGAGGAACCCATGTGAGCAAAGGCCCTGGGCACGCACTTGTGTAGTGTCCATACTCTGGTTACGAGGAAGTAAGCAGTGCATGTGAAGGAGGGGCTGGCTGGGGCGAGACCCAAAAGAAACTTGAATGCCAAGCTGAGGGGATTGAATTATACAGAAAGCAGTGTGAGAGGTGGACGTGGGGGCTGAGGGTTTTTAGATTCTGGAACTGTGTGCTGTAACTTAGGAAGATCTTCTGGGCAGTTGTATAGAAAGAAGAGATACTTGGGACCAGGCAGTTGGAAGGCTAGTGTCCAGGAGAAATGCAGTGACTTGAGCAAAGGGTGGCAGCAAAAAGAATGGAGAGAATTGACAGGGCAAGTAGGGAATAAGAGGGAGCATTCAAAGATGACTTTGAGTTTGTTTTCTTAGGTTGGATGATTTGAATCATGTTGGCCCAACTGGGTGAAATAAAAGAGTTTAGCGTAGAAGGCAGTCTGAGAAAGGAGCTGAAAATTTAGTTGAGCATGAGATGAGGGTCTGCTGAGACATTCAGGGAAGGATATCCCATAGACAGGTAGCTGTGGGGGCCAGGAGCCCAGGGAGAGTTTGGCTCAAGGGTCCTCAGCGGGTCATTGGCTGCAGCCCAGGTGGGTTGAGAAGGTCCAGGAAAGAGGATGTGAAGAGAGTGGGAGAGAATTGGGCCAAGAGATGGATCCTCACTTAGGAGGCCTGTGGGAGAGAAGAGAATCCTTTATCCTGGAAGGGAGCACAGTAGTAGGAAGTATTTCCTTTTTGGGAAGGTCTACATGTGTTTGCTTGGAGCTAGTAGAAAAGAAAAAAAGGGAGAGCGGGAGAGTCATGAAGGGGCAGAGGGGAAGAGCAGGTGAGCAAAGATGATGGAGAGGAGGGCCACTTCTTTCTAGATGGGGAGAGAAATGGGGAAGCCACAGGACTATTTTGAGAGACACTCTTCTCTTTGTCACATCAAATACCACCAAATAGCACAGACGTGATCTCTTCAAGATGTGAGTTACATTAATGTACGCTGAAGTCATAAGACTTTACATCGTATAGTGCTTCCAACAATCAGACCTTCCTGGTCAGCTGTCAGCCCAGGGTCCGGTGGACGGCCAGCATCACCGGAGGGGAAGTCAGGCGCTTCATCCCATTTGGAGCTTGGACCCAATTCCCTTAATCCACTCTACCTTCTTTTTGCTTGGGTACCTCATGTCTCTGTAACTACTGCCTTAGCATCTAAATATTGACCATAATTTGTGTGTATTGGGAACAGCTTCATTTGTATAGTGCTTTCCTCTACATTCGAGCCTCACTATGACTGGGCGAAGAAGTTAAGGCAATTTTTACTATATCTACTTGTCTGACCAGTAGCCTGAGACCCTGGGACGAAGGGTGATTTATCAAAGTCATACAGGGACAATGTTGGGGCCAGGAGTGAGCTCTTTTAAATTGATGGAATTCTCTTCCCATAATGCGAGACATGGGGTTAGATTTCCCAACTGGACACGACATCTTTTTGGTGGTCCCTTTGGAGAGAGGAGTTAGCGTCCATGCGTTCTATGTGAAGTGAGGCTTTGGGGTCAGGCCTGCAGCAGCCAGGCTGAGTATGGTCTCTTACTAAGTACCCCAAGGAGTGGGATTTTTGTTTTCTGAGCCATTATGCTCATGAGGGTGCTGGGCAGGCTTCATGACTGTACGCAGGGTTGCACTCATTTGTAGTGCCGTGTGCAAACTGACAGTCTGGTGAAAGAACTGCCAGCAGGTGAGGGGAAGGCAAAGCAGAGGGAGGTCGGGAGGGAGGTCGCAAGTCTTGCCAAATGTGTACTTGGCATTATAATAGGAGTGATGCCACGAGCCGAGTAAATCCATTTAAATTTCTGATAAATAACTGCTGCTGTTGTCATCGTGCAGTGATGTCAGGTTCCCTTCATGCATCCATCCTTTCCACAAAGAATCCATTAGTCTTGCGTGAATCTTCGCTTATCTCATTACACGGTCTACAGAAAGCAAAGTTATTTCAGTTGGAAAATCTTCTTTTTATTCTCCTATTTAAACAGGAATCAGACCCTAGAACATTAATAATCTTTCCTTACATCATATAAAATATCAAAGGAAAGGTTCCATGGATTTTCTGCTTTGATGCCTGTGTGTAGGATCCACCCCTGTTCATTCACTCACTCAAAAACTTCTGTAGAGTACCTACTATGTGCCAGGAACTGGGATAAATCCTGGAGACTTTTGCCCGTTTGACAAGGGGCCCATCTACCTTGTTCAAGGGATGTGACACATTACAGCTATTGCAAGTCAACCCCAACAGGAAGAATATTAATAATACTGTTGTGAAGTTGCCTCTACTGATGACGAGCCCATCAGAGAGGTTAGACTTCCTTATGTTTAATTTTTTAAATTTTAAAAGAATTACAAAGTTATAGAAAAGTTGCAATTGGAATATAAAGAATGGTTTTCTGGACCATTTGAGAATAAGTTGCTGAGCTGATGCTTCATCTTCCCTGAACACTTCAAGGAATTCTTTATAGAGAAGGTAGCATTTTACTTAAATCCTAAAAAATTAGAAGAATTTGGATCTATGGGGATAGGCAAAGGGCATCCCAGATAGAAAGAATAGTTTTAACAAAGCCAAGTAGGTGGAAAGTTACGGAGTACACATGGATGACAGTAAAATCAGGAAAAGCAAGATCAGGTCATGTGTCACTTAAGTCTCTTTGGGTTGGAAATGACAAAATCCAATACCAGTCAGCTAAAGAGAAAAGGAATCTATTGTTTCACTTAAGAGAAAAGTCAGGGATAGCCTTAGGAATGACTCAAAAATGTCCCTACCCTGTTTCCCCCCATCTTGTCACCTGGCTTTAGTGATGGGCTTCATCCCAGAGAGGCTTTCTTTTCATGACCACAAAAGAGATGCCATAGCTCCAGTCCTCATATTTCTTAGCAGAAAATAATGTGTATTTCCCAGGATACCTGGACAAAGTCTTATTGCTTCTCATTGCCTCTGATTGGTCACGTGCATAACATTGAACTCACCAGTGTGTCAAAGGAAATGTGATTTATTCACTGATTGGCTTAGATCTTGCTGGTGTGCTTCACTTTTGGAGCGTGTCCTCTGGATGAGGCCAGGTTTCCTCCAAGAACCAGGAGTGAGAGTTTTGAAGAGGTGGTTTCTCAGAGGGAAATAAGGATGTGGTTAGAAAGGAAAGTGGAATAGATGCCAGGAGGTCATGAAAAAAAGCCTGAATGTTCATAACAGGCAAAGGGTTTGGGGTCAGATCCCAAAAGGCCTTGAATGCCAGGATATGCTTACTCAGGACATTCAATGCCCAGGGGTCAGCTCTGATGTCTTTTCAGAGTGATGGTGATGATGATGATGATGATATTGATGATGATGGTGATGGTGATGTTGATGATGATGGTGATGGTGATGTTGAAAATGATGGTGCTGATGATTACTTACTCTGTGCTAGACATTGTCCCCTGGGCTTCACTCACCTGAATTAAAATTTTATATGTACCTAGAACAGTACTGGGTATACATTTGTCACTCAGTAAATATCCACTAACTATTTGAAAATGCCCAAAGACATAGCACTGAGGGCAGTGTGGTCATTAGGGTTATAGAGAATCAGACATTCCTGGAGTGTATTGTGCTTGTTTAAAATGTTTAAACTACGGAAATTGAAATTATTAACTTTGATGACCTTAGAGTAGATAATTCCAAGGATAAGTTTACTGATTACCTTATTTGTGTGAACTGGGAGTAAAATAATATTATTTCAAACTAGATGCTGAGGAGGAGCAGGCAGATGCAAAGAAGAGGCAGCTGGTTAATCTTGACATTTTTTATAGCAGAGGGTCAATAGGTGAAAAGTTAAGTGAGCAGGAAGTAAAGTATTATAAAGAGGTGTTTGTGTAGAGGTGATTACTTGCACAAAAATGCAAACCTCATTAAGACAGAAAGATAAAAAACCGAAATGACTACATACTGAAAGATCATTGTATGTATTTCCATATACATGTATATGTGTGTATAGGTATGTATATATATATATATATACATCTATATACATAAAATATATAATATTCTGAAACTGAGGCAAAATATATTGATTGTGATAAATGTAAATCGGCTTAGACTGTTAAAGGAAGGATTTACAGTTTTGGTTACTTAAGAAAAATCCAACACTATGCCGTATATAAGAGACATTTCTAAAATAAAGAGATCTAGAAAGATTAACAGTTGAAGAATGGACAAACTTATGCTATATGAGATAATGAATAAGTAAAATAAAAAGAAGGATAAAAATGCAAGAAAGAAAACTTGATATCTGGCAAGGTATGTCAGATCAGAAAGCATTATAAAAGACCGGGAAAGCAGTTTATAATGTCAAGGCTACGATCACAGAAGATACTGCAGTTGCTAGCATGTAGGCACCCAGTGACGTGGCAACAATTGCAGTGCAGAATCTATAAAAGATTCAAGGAGAATTAGTCAAGCACATAACGTTAGACTTAACCCACTCCTCTCAACTGAAGCAATAACACGTGGACAGAAAATTAGTAAGAATATAGAAGACATAATAGCATACTCAATGAGTAAATTTTATAGAAATCTAAACTACATATGAGAAGACACCTTCTCTTAAAGTACAAATGAAACATTAAGACAATTGACCAAATCTTACCTCACAAAGAAGATCTCAATGAATTTAAAGGAATAGAAATAATACAAGCAGGATTCTCAAACCACAATGAACCAGAAATTGACAACATTAAAAAACAAAAACACCCTTCCACTCTTAAATATAAAACAATGACAGCAAACACAGGCAACAAAAGCTAAAATCAACAAGTGGGAATGCATCAAACTAAAGAACTTCTGCAGAGCAAATTGAAAAATAATCAATAAATTTGAAAACAATACATTGAAAAGGCAACGTACAGAATGAGAGGAAATATTTGCAAACCATATATCTGATAAGGGATTAATAAACAAAATATATAAAGAACTAAAACCTAAAACCACTACCACCAGCAAAACAGCAACAACAAAACACCCTCTATTAAACAGCTCTTGGTTAAAGGGAAAAGGCAAAATGAAATTGTGGAAGTTCTGAAAAGTAAGTATAGGTTAAAAATATGATCTATCGGAATCTGAGGGATACAGCTAAAAGAGTTATTAGCAGAAAACTTGTAGCACTAAATACATATAGCAATAATAATGAAAAAGAAGGGAAGAGTTCATAAACGTAAAGAAGTTAATATATTAGGCAGCAGAAAAACAGTAGAGATCTTAAAAAAATGCAAAGGTGGATTTCTTTAAGTGAAAAAACAACAAAATAGACAAACCAATAGCTAATCAAATTAAAAATGGAGAAAGCAGAAATTCACAGCATTAGAAGTGACAAAAGGTGAAACAAAAAATAAAAAATCTTAAAAAATCAAGAGTGTACTTTTCACAACTTTAGGCAAATAAATATGAAAACCTAGATGAAATGGATAGTTTTTTAGAAAAATACAACTTACCAAAATGGAACCTAGTAAAGACATTAAGTCTAAACGGACTTATTACCACAGAAGAAGTAAGAAACTATTAAAGAACTATCCTTCCCAAGAAGCACCAGGCCTAAAATGCATCTTTCAAGTTCATGTAATCTCAATACCTCCCGAACTATTCTAGAGTGTAAAAAAATCAAGGAAAACTTTGCTATAAAGTGAGTATTTTATTAATCTTCAAATTTGAAAAGATTTCATTGGAAAATAAAACTTCTGATTGATCTTACTGATAAATATTTATGGTAATTATTATTTTTGACTGCATTGAGTCTTTGTTGCTGCACGAGGGTTTTCTCTAGTTATGGTGAGCAGGGGTTTCTCTTGTTGCGGAGCACGGGCTCTAGGCGCACAGGCTTCAATAGTTGCAGTGCACGGGCTCAGTAGTTGTGGCACGCAGGCATAGCTGCTCCTCGGCATGTGAGATCTTCACCGGCCAGGGATCGAACCTGTGTCCTCTGCACTGAAGGGCTGATTCTTGACCACTGTGCCACCAGGGAAGTCCCTATGTTCAATTTTTAAATAAAAAGTTATCCAGGGCTTCCCTGGTGGCACAGTGGTTGAGAGTCCACCTGCCGATGCAGGGGACATGGGTTCGTGCCCCGGTCCGGGAAGATCCCACATGCCGTGGAGCGGCTGGGCCCGTGAGCCATGGCCGCTGAGCCTGCGCATCTGGAGCCTGTGCTCCGCAATGGGAGAGGCCACAGCAGTGAGAGGCCCGCGTACCGCAAAAAAAAAAAAAAGTTATCCAAAAGAATGCAATAGCACATGAAAAGAAAGCTACATTAAGAGCAAGTGAGATTGAGGAATTCCCTGGCGGTCCAGTGGTTAAGACTGGGTGCCTTCTTAGCTGTGTCCTGGGTTCAATCTCAATCCAGGAGCTAAGATCCCACAAGCTGTTCAGTGCAGCCAAAAACAAAACAATCAAACAAACAAAAAACAGTGAGATTAATTCCAGAATGCAAGGATGGTCCAATATTAGGAAATATATTGATATACCATACTATTAATAGAGCTAAGGGGATGAATCATGATCATCTCCATAGATACAGAAGAGGTACTTGACATAATTCTGTCTATATTAGACTGCTAACAGTGTTATAACAAAGTACCACAGACTGGGTGGCATGAACAACAGAAATGTATCTTCTCATAGCTCTGGAGGCTGGAAGTCCAAGATCGAGGTATTGGCACGGGTGGTTTCTTCTGAGGCTTCTCTCCTTGGGTTGCACGTGGTCTCCTTCTCGCTGCCTCACCTGGTCTTTCCTATGTGTGCATGTGCTCCTGGTGCCTCTTGGTGTGTCCAAATTCCCTCTTACAAGGACACGAGTCAGAATGGATTAAGGCCCACCCTAATGGCTTCATTTTAACTTAATCACCCCTTTAACAGCCTTTTCTCCAAATACAGTCACATTCTGAGGTACTGGAGTTAGGGCTTCTACATATGAATCTTTTTTTGGAGTGGGGGACACAATTCAGCCCATAACAATACCCATTCATTTTATAAACACTTAGTAATATATGAATTGATGGATACTTTCAAAACATGATAGATATATACGCTTCAGACCAAAGTTAGCTTTTGACTTAATAGGAAAGCACTTGGGGCTTTGCTACGAAGGTCTGGAACAAGAACTAATGCCTGCTGTCTCTACAACTGCTAAACATGGTTATTAGCCAATGTAATCAGACAAAATAAAACATTTACAGAGTATATATTAGAAAGGAATATAGATGTATTTCTATTTACAGATAATATGATTATGTAGCAACCCAAAGAATCAATGGGAAACTACTATAAAATAGTAAGAAAATTTAGTAAATTAAGTTATAAAATCAACACAGAAATCAATAATTGTCATATATATAAATAAAAACCAGTCAGAAAACGTAGTGGAAGAGAAGACTGCACTTATAACAGCAAGAAAGGAAATGAAATATTTAGGCATAAACTTACATAGAAATGTCCAAAACCTAATGGAAAACTTAAACACCCTGGAAGACACAAGAAGGGCCACGAAGAAGTGGAAAAACATGCTATGTTTTGGATAGAAAAACTCATTTTCACAAATATATCAATTCTTCACAGGTCGATTTGTAAATTAAAGTTTATTTCGAAGAACAAATAAGATTCACAAGGGAAACCTAGAGGAAGCTGAGGCACAGGTGTGGGGAGCACAGGTTAAACATACTATAGAACGTCTAGAATTAGAATATTACAACATGCCAGAAAGGCTCTGTAACTACAGTACTATGGAATTGGTGCTTGCACAGACAGACCGATGGAACAGAAGTGGGAAACTCTGGAAATAGACCCAACCGCAGATGGAAATTTAGTACTTCATAAAGGTGGGTCTCAGACCCGTGAGGAGACAGCAAGGGCATGCTCATCCTTTGCTCAAAGGAGGTGACAGTTACAGGGTGTCCTGGGCTGGAGACTGTTCCCCCCCAAACTGATGTCCTTCTCAGAACCTCCGAATGTGATGTGATTTGGAATAGGATCATTGCAGATGCCATTGGTTCCAATGGGGCCATGCCGGTGTATGGTGGGCCCTTAATCCAACACGACTATGTCCTTATAAGAAGAGACACAGCGACACAGGGGAAGACGAGTGACAATGGAGCCAGAGAGACTGGAGTGTTGTACCTACAAGCCAAAGACAGCCTGGAATAGTGGCAACAGCAGAAGTTAAGAGCAAAGCGTGGGACAGGTTCTCCCCTAGAAGCTTCAGAGGGAACACAGCTCTGTCAACTCCTCAGTCTCACACTTACAGTCTCTTGTGAGGGAAGAGCGTCTGTTGTTTTAAGCTATCCCGTTTGCAGTACTTTGTTGCAGCAGCCTTGGGACACTAATACTTTGGGTGTCGAGACAGAGAGGATGCTTGACAGGAGGTGGGACCCTCCAACCTGTGAAGACCCCGTGGTGGGGGGAGTTAGGGACATAAATACTCCGCTCTTACTCCTTTCGCGCCCTCTGATCTCCCGGTCTGAGCTCTCCAGGGTGGTGGGCGCTCATCAGACGCAGCAATGGTGCCCTTGAAATGTGGCTAATCTGAATCGGCACGTGCTGTAAGTAGAACATACACGCTGGATTGCGAAGGCTTGGTGAGAAAAAAGATTGTAAAATATTTCACAAATAAGTATTTTTTTTCATATTGATCACACGTTGACATGGTAATGTTTCAGATACACTGAGTCAAATAAAATACATTATGAAAACGAACTTCACCTATTTCTTTTTACTTTTAAAGTGTGGCTACTGGAAATTTTTGAGTGATACCCGTGGCTCATGCCAGGGGCTTGTATTTTCTTTTTGTTGAACAGCACTGCTGAAAAAGCCAGAGGGCAAGACATCCTGCTGAGATGGTCCATCAGGTCAGCTTCCTGGGCCCAGAACAGGGGCAGAAGGGAGGAGAGTGGATCCAAAGAGGCAAACAAAAGATATCACACAAGCACCTACTATGTGCTAGGAATGATTCTGTGCAAGCACCTAGCATGTGCTACAAATCATTCTAGAGGCTGGGAATAAAGCAGTGAAACATCCAGGTGAGAGATGGCAATGCCCTGGTGTGAAAGCAGAAGGAATGGGGAGAAAAGGAGGGATTCAAGAATTATCTAGGAGGCAGAGTTAACAGAACTTAGGGACTGGACTGGGAAAGAGAGAGGAACCTCGTTTGTAGATGGAGTGAACATGTGAACAGTGATTTCGTTTCCTGAGATAGGAACAGCTATAAGGTGCAAGTCCGGTGTGGGAGAGGAGAGATGCTTTCCATTTCGGAAATAATGAGTTTATTTGTGAAACCTGGTTGCATATATGGAACCAGAGATGAGGAAAAATCATAGACCAGAGATTATGATTTGGGAATTATCAGCATATGCTACAAATCATTGCCTCTTAAATATTTTCAACATTAATTATTGGAGACGCAGACACTCTGGCCCCAAACTGCCCTGTTCACCTTCCCAGTTGAAGAAACACTTTCAATAATCACAAAATTTCACTGTCCAAAGACATTCTGAGGGAATGACTTCTATAACAACAAACTAATATATATAATATATTTATCATTATATAGTTATCTAAAATAACACCTCACCACTCTTAGCAATAGGAGTCTGAAGGGTCCATATTTGTACCATTACACATTGTCCTAAATCTGGGCACTGGAAAATTATGGGCCAAAAATGCAATGGATGCTAATAGGCATCTCATTGTACAGCTGACCAAATAGCTCACAAGAAATTAAAGTGGTAACGAGGAAGTCAAACTAATAAAGATTTCTAATTGAAATGGAATAATAGTTGCAAGCCCAAACCACAGCAACTCAAGGCAACACTGACGACGCATTAATGACCAAGCATTATCCCTGAAGATTCCAAATGCTTATTTGCACAGGAAGTAGGAGAGAAGTAGTACTGTTCGGCAGAATTCTCAGTAAATTCTTATATGGGGCTGATTTAAGTTTAAGAACTCCAAATTTAGGAACACATGTCATGGGTAACGCTTAGTCCCGTAAAAATAGAAGCCCTTGTCACTGCACGCCATTTGTCTGTTAGAAAAGAAAGCAATTTGTACAAAAGTATTTGCACATAAGTATTTTCAACCTGTCTTATTCCTCTTCCCGGGGGATCAGGTTTTTTTGGGGGAGGGGGTTGTTGTGTTGATCTGTGTAGAGCATGGAGAAGAGAAGGGAAGAAAGCTAGATAATCATATGAGAAAACGGGAGAAGTAGTTGTAGAGAAAAGATGGATCCTGAAAGCCAAGATAGGCTGGAGGGTTTTTTTAGGAGGAGGGGGAAGTGGGAGGAAGGATGCTCAGGAAGAACTTGACGAGGAGATTTCTGGAGAAGGCGGCTGCCCGGAGTGGGACTTTGACACAATTTGCACCACCTCATGGAGTACCAGGCCATGTCATCCCCTCTTTGGCACTCACGATCTAAACGGCTTTTCGAGTTGTGGGTGTCGGTCTTGTTTTTCTGTTGCATTTTTACTGGGGAAGCAGATTTCACAGCCTCTCAGGGACAGGTTGAGAAATCCGGCTGCAGATGGTAGTTGGAAGTCCGTGAGTTGAAGAGGTTGCTCAGAGTGGGGACATAGCACAGGAATCCTCTGGTCAGCAAATCCTCCATCCATTGACCTTTGAGGACTGCTGTCCAAGAGGGCTGCTCTTAAGATCTTTCATCTTCACAGAGATCATCGCTCTCTCCATGGAATGATCAAAGTCCTTCCATACGTAACGAGTGTCCTGCGCTGACTCAGAAAAGCAAAGCCCACTTGTCATGAGAGCTGCAGGGCTGGGAATTTGTCTGCAGGGACTCCCGTTCTCCAGGTACCCAGCTTCTTCCTGCTCTCCTTTGCTGTTGGGGAGTGACGTCTAGAACCGTAGGCTTGTAACCTCTGTAAGAGTCAGCGTGTGTGCAGATAGGGTGCTGCCGCTGTTGATTAGGTAGCGTGTGGCATGGGCAACTCATACGCTCTTTTTTTTTTTTTGCGGTACGCGGGCCTCTCACTGCCGTGGCCTCTCCCCTTGGGGAGCCACAGGCTCCGGACGCGCAGGCGCAGCGGCCATGGCTCCCGGGCTTAGCCGCTCCGCGGCACGTGGGATCTTCCCGGACCGGGGCACGAGCCTGTGTCCCCTGCATCGGCAGGCGGACTCTCAACCACTGCGCCACCAGGGAAGCCCCCTTCTCATACACTCTTGAAATGATTGAGAACTCCGGAGAACTCTTGTTCATGTGGGTTTTATTTAATGAGATTTCCCACATTGGAACTTAACTGAGGCATTAAAAATTATTTATTAATTAATTTAAAAAGAACAATAACAGACCTATTACATGCTAACATAAATAACGTATTAATTTTTAAATTGAAGTATAGTTGATTTACAATGTTGTGTTAATTTCTGCTGTACGGCAAAGTTATTCACACACACACACACACACACACACACACACACACACATACATATATATACATTCTTTTTTGGTTTATCACAGGATATTGAATATAGTTCCCTGTGCTATACAGTAGGACCTTGTTGTTTATCCATTCTCTATATACTAGTTTGCATCTACCAACCCCAAACTCCCATTCCATCCCTACCCCATTCCTCCTCCCCCTTGGCAACCACAAGTCTGTTCTCTATGTCTGTGAGTATGTTTCTGTTCCATAGATAAGTTCATTTGTGTCATTTTATTTATTTGTTTGTTTATTTATTTTTTTTTTTGGCCATGCCGAGTGGCATGATGGATCTCAGCTCCCCAGCCAGGGATCAGACCCAGGCCCCGGCAGTAAAAGCACTGAGTCCTAACCACTGGGCCACCAGGGAATTCTCTGTGTCATATTTGAGATTTCACATATAAGCGATATCATATATTTGTCTTTCTCTGTCTGACTTACTTCACTTAGTATGATAATCTCTAGGTCCATCCATGTTGCTGCAAATGGCATTATTTCATTCTTTTTTATGGCTGACCAGTATTCCATTGTATATACGTACCACATCTTCTTTATCCATTCATCTGTCGATGGACAGGTTATTCCATGTCTTGGCTTAAATAACACATTAATTTAAAAAAACCTATATTTTCCAAGGAAAAGACAGTGAGAAGAGTGGTATTGTTTTACATTTTTACATATCTCTTTAATGTCTGGCTTACTAGAAGACAGCTACATTTTCTTATCTACTTCTTTATGGAATGTGATGTGTTTGGTTGAGGTATATAAGAAACACCTGGCCTCTCACAGGTATGTAGTTGGAGAAAGGAGGGCGATTCTGATAGTCTCTTCAGATAATGGTGGCTATTCTGCTTTTATACCATATCAAACCTTGAATGTCGTAGTCCCCAAAGTTAATTGCTACGTGGAATATGGAATGATATCAATGAACTTTTCATTCTCTGTTATATTAAAATCCATTTTTCTATCACTTTGGATGGATCTTCTACCCATGCATGATTTTGTAACATCATGCACTGGCTGCTTGGAAAATACTGGTTCACTCAGTGAGGCAGCTCTTCCAAATGTTGATACATTTCATTAGACACTATCAAAAATTACTTTGGTTAATATCAATCACATCAGAAAAGGGTTTACATATTGGAAGGCTTTCCAGCTCGTGGGGGCATATGTAAGTTTTCCAACATCTAATTTTCACCTGAAAGCTTGAAATTTTATCACTGGCAACAAATAACAGTTGTTTTCCTTGAAGTGACAGACTTACTTCATTCACTCCTGAGAAAACGTCTGTTAGTTATCCAAGTCTGAATAACCATAGTTTGTCAGAGGTTCATTCGAGTAGAAACAGAATTCCGTGAAAAAATACCTAGTTCAGTGCACAACTCAATAACTGCACAAGAACTTTTCTTCAGGACAATATCGTCCTGTGGAGTGCAGCGGAAGTATTTTGTGTGTATTTCCCAACTTTGTCACAGGGATATATAGAGACATGTTCTCATAGGTGAAGACAAAATAAAATGAATAATTTTTACTGCTTCATCAAGAACATTCTTGAGTGAAACTAGCTTTTTTTTTTCTTCCAATGAGCACAGGGCAGTAAAGAACATGATGGCGACTGGTGCGATTTAGTGGCACGCCTTCGTTGGTTATTACGGCACCTGCAGTTTGATCCATCATTGTTTGCACCGTCTGTGCAAATGTCCATACAGAGAAAAGGGCGCATATCATCTTGGTGGTATTGTGTAAACTGTTTTACTTTCACAGACTCTCCGAAAGGGCATTAGCAAACTCCGGGGTCCACGGGCCCTAGCTGGTGAACTGCTGGTATAGTTGATCCTCATTATTCACGGATTCAGTATTTGTGAATTCACCTACTCACTAAGATCTTTTTGTCACCTCCAGTCAATACTCACTGCACACCTGTGGCCAGTTGTGGACAAGCGTGTGCACAGAGTGGCTTGAATTCTGTGGCTCAGTGTGCACGTTCCCAGCTGAGGTCAAACAAGGGGACCCTCTGCCCTCCTTGTCCGGCTCTCAGACCATAAGCCAGGGTCCTTGATGCAGTTTATTTAGTGCCACACTTTTAGCTTTAATTCTGTGCTTTTGTCTGATGATTTTACTGTTTAAAGTGACCCCCACATATCACACAGAAGTGCTATCCAGTGTTTCTGAGCACAAGAAGGCTGGGATGTGCCTCATGGAGAAAATACACGTGTTAGATAAGTTTTATTTTAGCATGAGTTATGGTGCTGTTGGCCCTGAGTTCAATGTTAAAGAGTTAACAGTACATATTACATAAGGTGTCTTTAAACAGAGACACACATAAACCAAGGTCCTATATTGATCAGTAGATGAAAATGTGACCAGAGGCTCATAGGAACCTAACCTTGTATTTCCTTTAGGGGCAATGACTCAGTATTCCCTAGTTCAGTGTTCATGACAACTTTATAGAACATAACTACTGCAAACAATGAAAACTGACTGTATGAGACAGTGTGGCCCACACTGACCATCACACCGTTAGTTAGGATCAGCTAAGTTATGCTGTAGTAACAACATCTCCTACATCTTTGTGGCTTAGGATGATAAAGATTTAGTTTTTACCTCATGCTTCATGTTTATTGTCGGTACCTGGGCTCTTCTGCATACTTCCTTCCCTCCGGGACACAGGCTGACAAAGACCCCAGCAACTAGAACATTCGCGGTCATAGTGGCAGCAAAAGGACATATGGCTCACAGGCACTTAAAGACTTTCTTCTGGAAGGGGCATCATTTCTGTTCACATTTTATTGGCCAAAGTCAATCCCACAGTCGCACCGACTTTTCAGAGGGCAGATAAGCGCAATCCTACCATGTGTCCTGGAGGAGAGCAGGTGATATTCGGTAAATATCACAAATGACTGTCTTCTTCATGACATTTCATCGACTCTCGGGTGCCAATAGTTGAAAGTGCACCATTATTTTATCTACCAATAAGAAAGAAAAATGCTGCTAATTAAGCTATGACATGCTATCCATTATAAGACTCATCCTGATCTTAAGGAGGTTAAAATATAAAAACACAGAAACTTAAAATTGAGGAAATTTGGTAGATGCTGGAGGAAAATGAAATATTATACTTGAATATGAAAAAGTAGAGTAAGTGATCATAATTTTTTTTCATGGCCTACTCTTAATGTCTTATTGCCTCGAAGTACAATGCTTACTATGCCTACCAGTAATTGTGGGTTAGAGCAAACTCACTGGTATGTTATTATTTTGACTTTTTATTCTTAAATAATTATAGGGTCAAAGTTAATTGCAAAAAAGGTACAAGGAAGCCTCACATACTCTTCGCCCAGTCTCCCCCAAGGGTAACATCTCGTACAACTAGAGTACAATATCACAACCAGGAAATTGATATTAGTGCAACCCACAGAATTCGTCAGACTTCACTCATTTGTGTGTGTGTGTGTAGTTCTATGCAGTTATTATTGTGTAGATTCGTATAACTACCACCCAATCAAGATACAGACCATTGGCATGTTTCCTGTGATATTAGCAGAACATTTTATACACATAAGCTCAGTGGTCAGGGGATGACTCAGAACACTTGCCTGTTTGCAACTTAAAGTTAGTGGGCGCTTTGTTGATGACCTTGATTCCTTGAAATACTTTCGATCAACTTGAGCAAGAAGGGTTGTCTAACACAGGAATTCTTTGACTTGAGAGTAATTTGTGGGAGGTTTTTAAAAAGAGCTATCGAGGCCTGTTAATTTTAGAGGGAGATCCAACAAGCAGTGGAGGAATTGAGAAGGGAAAAGTAAAGAACACGCAAGATGGTTTGTATCAGATTCTTCATATTTTCAGACCTCATCTTTAGAGGAAAGGGGGCATGACTTTATTACACACATGTGTGATTTTAAGATGTCTATTGTCATGTCGGCGAGGAGGTGGAGAGAAGGGAAGCCTCGTGCACTGCTGGTGGGAGTGTAAATTGGTGCAGCCAGTATGGAAAGCAGTATGGATGGTCCTCAGAAAACTAAATATAGAACTACCATATGACCCAGCAATTCTACTCCTGGGTATATATCTGAAAAAAATGAAAACACTAATTGGAAAAGATACATGCATCCCAATGTTCATAGCAGCACTATGTACAGTTGCCAAGATATGGAAGCATCCTAAGTGTCCATCAACAGATGAATAGGTAAAGAAGATGTGGCACATACTGGAATACTACCCAGCAATATAAGAATGAAATTTTGCCACTCGTAACAACATGGATAACCTGGAGGGTATTATGCTAAGTGAAACAGGTCAGACAGAGAAAGACAAATACTGTATGATATCACTTACATGTGGAATCTGAAAAATATAACAAACTAGTGAATATAACAAAAAAGAAACGGACTCACAGATATACAGAACAAACTAGTGGTTACCAGTGGGGAGAGGGAAGTGGGGAGGGGCAAGATAGGGGTAGAGGATTAAGAGGTACAAAATATTAGGTATAAAATAAGCTGCAGAGATATATTGGACAACACAGGGAATATAGCTGGTATTTTATAATAACTATAAATGGAGTATAACCCTTAAAACTTGTGAATCACTAGTTTGTACACCAAGAATTCACATAATATTACACATCAACTATACGTCAATAACATAAAATTAAAATGTCCATTATCTCCCCTAGTTTAATTAAGTTACGTAAAGAACCTAAAACAAGGTGTGGGGTGGCAACACTTTTGTGACAGTTGCCACCGAGGGACTGCCTACCCTCTACTAAGCCGTCATGCATACTGTCTTGTTTGTTTGGACAGTGACTCAGGGGGTAGGGCTTCTTTCTCCCATTTCACAGATGAACAAACTGTGGAAGACAAATGACTTGCCCTGTGTCCCTTAACCAGCAAGTGGCTGAACTGGCCCCGCAGTTTCTTTGACAGCCAGGTCTGTGTTCTTCCACTGGGCAGTGCTGCTTTTCTCCACCGCTGGGCATTTCACCCTATTTTTCAGCAGATCTGGAGAGGGTCCACCAGAGCTTCAAAGCACCTATTGCCTCTTCTGTCAGGTGCCAACTCTCAGCGTGACACCGGGGAACCAGACCTGCACCCAGCAGTCATTCTTCTCATAGTTCTAAGTGTCTCCTTGTTCTAGGTGTCGATTGCTTTCCTTTCAATTTCAGATTCTCTCTTCCTCTGCTCCTCCCATTCCCGCACGCCATCCGCTGATGGCGTCGCCTTGGCCTTCCGTGGGGCAAAACAGAAACGTGCAATGGCGCAATGCAGGAAAAAACAACCACCACCAGAGGGCACTGCAACTCTTAAGTGGTTGGTACCTCCAGGACAAATGGCCCATCCACTTTCTCGACAGAGAAACGTGATTTCTCTGAGATTTACTTTCTCTTTTGGCTCAGGCATTGCCTTCATTGCCTTACGCGGATAAATCACAGTGGTTGCAGCACGTTACAGAATCCTTATGTGCTTCGCTGGCATATCGCCGTTGAAAAAAAACGACCCCCTTTTAAGGCATTGCCCCTTCCATCTAACCTTGATGAATGAGGACGGCTGAGGCTGCTTTTTCGCAAAGCACAATGGATTCAGTTGCACTCTTTAGAGCGCCTCATTCAACTGATTCTGACACTAAAATATAAGAAGTGGTGTTGGAGAAAGGTCAGCAGATTGCTTGGGATCTCGAGCAAAATCCTAGGCCCCCCAGCCCTTGTTGATTTCAGTAAAAGGCAGTGTTTTGCTGTCAGTCGGCTCCTAAATCATCTAGAAGGGGAGCTATAGCTCGGGATGGGGAATGCCAAAGATTTCTTTATGTCATGGGAACTACTGTTATCTCTGTATCGAACTGCCCAAATGTGACTGGTTTATGTATTTATTTCTAATTTATTTATTTTTTTAAACTTTTTATTTTATATTGGAGGATAGTCGATTAACAACGTTGCGTTCGTTTAGGGTGTACGGCAAAGTGATTCAGTTATACGTGTATCTGTTCCAAATGGGACCGGTTTTAAATTCTTCTGACCAAGTAGAGATGCTGCTATTTAAAGATACAAAGTGATCTGGAACGTTAGGGAAGGGAGAACGTGAGATGGATAACAGGCCAGTGCATTTATAATTTAGTCCGTCGGTCTTCATGTGCACGGGCAGCATCTTTGCGAAAGGAAATCCTGTGGTGGAGACAGTTTGCAGGAGGACTGGAGCTGCCAGTGGGGCGTCATTATCCATCCAGGAAAGGGCAGCGCTCCACAAATCCCTCTTTTGACACGTATCTTTGGTCTGTAGATGGGGAATTGCCATGGACAGGGCATCTCCACCATGTGCATTCTGTCTGGGCTCTGACAGCCCCTTTCCTGTGAAAATCCTTGGGCCATTTCTCAGCAGACTGTAACATAAATGCTCCTTCCCATAACCCACCCAGGTTCCAACCAAGCTACTGGACCTCAGCACGGGATGACCCTTCCAGTAGAGATCTCTATTTTAATAAGGGACTGAGGATTTTTTTTAAATTACAAAATCAGCCCACTCTAAACAAACAAACAAAAAAATGAGAATCACCTTCTTTATCACTCCCTCCCTACCCATTACATTCTCCGGGGTAACCATTGTTCTTAGTTTAGTGTGTACCCTTCCAGAACTTTTTCTGTGCACATAGAGACATATACCCATGTATTATATATTGGTAGACATCTTAATTTTTTAACAAAGTTGTGTATATATTCTGTCTTTAGTGGTCTTCCCCTAATAATCCAGCATGGGTGCCTTTCCAAGTAAGTAGAGACGGCAGGTACCTCATTAATTTTAACTGCTGTGCAGAGTTCCATAGCTTGGGGGTATCATAGTTTATTGGCCAATTTTTATTGGGGGACTTTTAGGAGGTCTGCAATTTTTTGCCGTTACAAACAAGACTGTAATGAACACCTTCTCACAAATATCCTTGACTGCGTGGAGTCGCTGTGCATTTTAACTTTTAACTTAGTAGGGATTGCCTCAGTAGCCCCAGTTTACTTCAGTAGAGAGATTTTGAAGAGGAACAGTTTTAATGCTGAGAAGGATGGCTATGAAAGAGTGGGTCTGGGGTTGTGGAGCTCCTGGCGAGGGAGGGCTGGTCCTCCTCACAACAGAGGCAGCCAGTAGCCTTCCAGCCTGTGTGGTCCTAGAGTTGGGGCATCTGGGCAACCATGGTGATGGACACAGAAGTGCGCTCCCCGCTTCATGATAAAAACGTGACACATCCGGAGACTCATCATCCACCCTCTCGATTGAAAAATATTCGATCGTAACCAAAGCAGCTTCTAAGGTCCCCCTTCCCATGTTTATAGCGCTCAAATTCTAGACAAGGAGTGACAGCAAACGTGGAGAGGCTCGTTCACCCGTCATATTAAAGGAGTCAATTCATCTAGAGAAGGATATGTTTTCTGTCTTTCTTGCTTGACGCAATCTCTTTCTCTTGTACAGACACACACACGACACATACACACACTGGTGTTCTATTATTTCAAGTCAACCTCGACACTTTCCAAATCACACTTTGCTCTTGTGAATTTCTGCGGAACATACATTCCACTTCTTTAAAAAGCAACCTGTGTTTTTCTTCTTCTTCCCATAAACACTCAGCCTCAAATATCGTATCACACCTAATAAAAGACGTAATTAACCTCCCGTTTCTGCATTTTTGTGACTGCAAGGCCTGTTGATGGCATATTTCCTATGATCTGAAATGGCCTCCCAACGGGGCACCTCTGATGGCATCGAGTCAAGGGGAAAAGCTGAACGGAGAGCAGCCAGTTTAAGTCATATCTGGCGAAGAATAATTAATTAAAGTGTCAGTAAAGCCATTTACAGAGCACTTATGAAGGGCCACACAGTGGCAAGTGCTGCATACAAGAGATGATGAAGACAGTCTGTGTCCTTAGAGCCGACAAACACACCGTAGGGAGAAAAGACAGTTGCCCTTGGAAGGATAGCTGAGTGTAGACCTGTGGAGGCGCACAGACACTTCAGTAGATGGTGAGACACCGTTCACTAGACGAGGAGACTGACTCACAGAGGAGGGAAGGCATTGGTTCTTCTAGAGCCAAACCTACTGGTCTGTGCTTATTCCTTCAGGCCATGCTGGGGTCCTATAGGAATGTTAGCTGACGACACAGCAGGACCTCTCGGGACAACCTTAGAAGCCTCTCTGGTCCTCAGGTCTGCACGTCCAAAGGGGTGTTGCAGGCACCCGCCAACCCAAGGAGATGGGGCAGCAGCCAGGGTCCCCTGCCACGTGATGCTGAGTCTTCCCTTTGGCAGTCCTTCTCTGCTGCTTCTCCTTTCCATCCCCCTCCCTAGGTCCCAGCCTCTTGGAGGTCCTAAGCCAACTCTAAGCTTCTTTTGTGGCCTGACGCATTTGCCTTACATCAGAGAGCACATCTTCCATCTTCCACTTTTCACTGCAGCCCTCTTCTCTTGGAAATGATAACTCAATGTCATGTTCCCGAGAGAGTGCTCTGTCGAGTGGCACAGCCCATTCCTCTAGCTGTGTGGTCTTCAACAGGACCCCCTTCAAATATGCACCGGTCCATGCATTCACCTACACAAAGGGAGCCATTGCAAATGGAGTTTACCTTTGCTCCTACCAAAACGTGCTCCCGGGGCAGGGTCAAGCAGAACGTCGACTAGACCCCACTGCCTGCCGCGATGAAATCAGTGCATCTCTGGGCTCTGCCTTACAGATCACAATGCAGGAGAAACACCCAGTGAGGCCAGTGTCAAGTGCACATGCAGTACATACTTGCTGAGTGGCCAGAGACTAGCAGCGACCCACCAGGAGGCCGAGCTGTGCATCCAGGGAAGCAGACGTGGCTCCCAGTTGGTTCTTCTCGGAGTGGTCCCACCCACAGGGCTCCTGGTTTGGTGGGTCTGAGGTGGGGTAGGAATCTGGGTTTTTAACAACATCACAGGTCATTCTTATTATACGTGGGCTGAAGTAGGGGTATCCTAGGTTAACGACTGGCCAAAGGGCTGCTTATAACTCTTGCATGCATCTTTTGCCTCCTAACCTGTCCTAATGAATAGAGTAAAATTGGAATTAGTTACCTTTAAAAATCAGAATTCTTTCCCCTGGAGTCAGAAGGAGTGGAAACTGACTCCTTCTCGATGCTGGGGAGAAGCAGCTAAAGTGCCTGGCAGGGCCAGGAGACCCCAGGCTGTGAGGACGGCAGGGTGGACAGTGGGACTGATAGAAAGTCTGTACCAGAGCAGCTGGCCTCATATGCATCTAGGAAATTCATTCTCTAAAGAAACTGAGATGGGGACTATCTGGGCTGCAGAAGGCGGGGGTGAAGTGCAGGGCTAAATATAGAGGATTTCGTGGAAAAAATGCACTGCACGTGGACTTTCTCTAGCTGTGGTGAGCAGGATTTCCTGAGCCTGGACACCCGGCTCTTGCCCCCACCCTGTCTGGAATGCTGCAGCCAGACACTGTCCCCAGGTGGGACTGGAGGATTCCACTCTAGGGACGTGGGCAGAGCTATGGAGAAAAGACCCTGGATCCCATGGGGTGAAGGTCACCAGTCCACAAGCACAGCCCACAGGCACAGCCTTTTCAGGTCTCCCTCCTGGGTATGAATGAAGAGCCAAAGATGGCCAGAACTTTGAGGAGGAAATCCTGCGCTTGAAAGCGAGAGAACAAAGCAAACACGTGCAAGGGGAAGAAATCCTGAGGAAACGCCATCGTGGGACTCAGAAAACAATTTCAACGTTTACTTATTATTCCCAGAGAGATAAGAAGACACATTGCATCCAGAAACCAAGATCAGAATGCCAACGGGGAAGGAACCATCAGGGACATAGAATGAGCTCTTGGAAACTGACATATGGTAGCCATCAGTAAACTCAACAGAATTGGGCAACAAAGGTCCAGGAAATATCTCAGAAAATAGAATCATAATTAAAAAGAAAGAGAAATGGGAAGTAGGAAAGAATGGGAGCAGGAAAGGATGAGTCTAGGAATCCAATGTCTGACTGATGGGATTTCCAAGACAGAGGAGAGAAGATGGAGGGAGGAAATTACCAAGATGCAGTTCAAGTAACAGGATGGAAGGACACAAACCACTGCAAGAAAAAGCCAAACTAGAACAAAGAAATGTAGTATCAAAAGTCAAAACCCCCAATATTCAGTGGTTGCTCACTACATGCCAAGAACTGTGGTTTTTGTTTTTTTTTTAATTTTATTTTTGGCTGTGTTGGGTCTTCGTTGCTGCACGTGGACTTTCTCTAGCTGTGGTGAGCAGGGGCTAATCTTCATTGCGGTGCACGGGCTTCTCATTGTGGTGACTTCTCTTGCTGTGGAGCATGGGCTCTAGGTGCGCGGGCTTCAGTAGTTGCAGCATGCAGGCTTCATAGTTGTGGCACGCGGGCCCTAGAGTGCGTGGGCTTCAGTAGTTGTGGTGCATGGGCTCAGTAGTTGTGGCTCGTGGGCTTAGTCACTCCACGGCATGTGGGGTCTTCCCAGACCA
Source organism: Delphinus delphis (assembly GCF_949987515.2). Taxonomy (NCBI): domain Eukaryota; kingdom Metazoa; phylum Chordata; class Mammalia; order Artiodactyla; family Delphinidae; genus Delphinus; species Delphinus delphis. The sequence continues at coordinate 5,607,332 of NC_082698.1, forward strand.
GGGATCAAACCCATGTCCCCTACATTGGCAGGCGGATTCTTAACCACTGCGCCACCCGGGAAGTCCCTGTTTGAAGGGTTTTGATGTATTATCTCATTACTCGGCACATGCACTCTACATGAAGGGCACTCATCCCAGTTTTACAGAGGCACAGTGAGGTCAAGTCACATGTCCGAGATCACCCAGTTTATGAGCGACATTGCAGGGTTTGAGGCCCAGGAGGTCTCCCTGACACCTCCGTTTGTTGCCATGAAATGTCCGAACACCATGCATGAAAAGGAGAGCCTAACATCGCAGAGAGAGAAGCAGGACGCAGCCTGCTTCAGAGGAACATGAATCAGTGTCAGATTTATCCAATGCAACTCTGGAAATGGGAAGACATGAAGAGATGCCTTCAAAATCTGAAGGAAAACAGTTTTCCAGGCAGAAATCTATACCAGCCAAATTCCAGTCAGATGTGAGTAGAATAAAGACCTTTCAAATGTGTGAAGTCTCCAAAAATTTACTTCCCAAGCAGCCTTTTTAGGAAACTACCAGAAATATATCTCAACAAAATGACAACTGAGAAAACTATGGAATCCAGAAAACAGGGGTCCCAACTCAGAAGAGGGGCACAGGGACGCCCCAGGGTGAGAGCAGGAGTAGGAAGCTGGTGAGACCGAGGTCACTGAACAGGAGCTGTGACTGTGTTGGGAGGGTCGGTGCAGTAAAAGCTAAATATTATCAGCCTCAGTGAATGCAGGAAATAAATAGGCAATGCTTAGAATAAGCTAACGAAGAGCAGAATAACCATACTTTTTAGTAATAGTGAAGAAATAAAAAGCATTTGAAAGCGGTGACTGAGGATGGTGACTGGACAGAGATGGGGCAGGGGCCACTGGTCCTATAAGCCTTTGATTTTTTTCCCCCAGTTTTTCTTTGCTCTTTAGCTTGGATCTTTAGAACCCTTAGGTTCACAGCAAAATTGTGAACAAGGGGAAGGTACAGAGATTTCCCATATAGCTCCTGCCCCACAGGTGCACAGCCTCCCTCACTATTAACGCCCCCACCAGGTGGTACATTTGTTACAACTGATGAGCCTACACTGACACATTGTTATCACCCAGAGTCCGTAATTTCCATTAGGGTTCACTCTTGGTGTTGTGCATTTGGACAAATGTATCATAATGACGTGTGTCCCCCATTATAATATCATCCAGAGTATTTTCACTCCCTAAAAATCCTCGGAGACTATTCATCCCCTCCCCCTCCCTCCAACCCCTGGCAACGAGTCTTTTTACCATCTCCATAGTTTCTAAGCCTTTGATTCTTAAATTACATGCGTTCATGAAGTTAATTAAGAAAAATATTCCGTGGCTTTCACCTAAAAAAACAAATATCTGGCTTCTTTTGAAAAACCAGAAAATCTGGCAGCTCAGGGCTGCCACTGTGCCGGTAGCATTGGATGCAGCTCTCTAGCTGCAGATCCTTCTGGACGAGCTGTCCTTCGAAGTTTGCTACCATCCCACACAGGCCAGCTTTCTGCATCTCCTTACCCCTTTTCCTTATAACCTTGGAGTGTGTGCCCCGAAACCAAGTGAATCGCCTGTGTATGCTGCACACCTGTCAACCTGGCTGAGCACAGGTGTGTGGAAGATCCATTAGCTGCAGGAGGAGGCTCTTGGGTGCCAAGGCTGAGGTTGACATCAGTGGTACTGGGGTCACATTCAATACCCAGAACCGTTTCTTGCTAAATCACACTGTCTCTAGAAAGCCTCAAGCAATAGATGATGTAAGTGGGATTAACAGTGGTGTAGTGAAATCCCACTTGGAGAGGTTCAGCTTGCAGGCAAATGCACTCAAGCCCTATGCCTTTCATGGGGGTTGTTTCTGTTGAGCAGATGGCATACGGCCCCTCCGTTATGCTTCCAGGAGCTTCTCATCTAGCCTATCTACCAGGATCGCAGGATAAAATCATCTAGTCAGAGTGTTGTCAGTAGGAATCACGAAAAGTGTATTTCATGCCCCCAGGAGTCGGCACTTTGATTTTAGTGAAGTACTACACAGATGTTTGATCTCTTGGCATGTTCTTTAAAGAATGATTGTCATCCTCATAAGAGGAACAAGAACTCATGGAACCCCAGATCAAGGTGGTCCTGGCATTCAGAAAGAGCAGCAGGGATTCCTTCTTGTTAAGAGAGAAGGAGTGTGTGCATAAAGGAGCAGCTGTAGCAGAAGCCAATTCAGTGTCTGTGTATCTTCATTTCGAGATGTAGCTGGTTAAGAGCCAAGATGTTAATTTCTCCTCCTTTTAGATCCTTTGTCAACAGTACCAGGGAAGTTTCAGACAAGAGGCAACTCTGATGGACTTTTCAAAACTGCACAACCTTCCTGTATTGCAACCAACCATCCCATGTGGACACTCACTTCCTTTTAGGAAATGTCAAGAGCAGGAGCCACTTTGGGAAACAAATGTAAAGACTCCTGATTGGAATCCACAGCCTCGGGCATCCCAACAGTGAGTCAGGGACAAAGCAAAGATTTGAGCGCAAGTCCCTCTGGGTCCCTGACGGGAATGTATTCCATTAATATCATGCTCAAGAAACACTAACAAAAGTAAAGCACAGCCAACGTTTTGTTAAATTCAATATATTTCAAGTGACCTTTTCTGCAACGATCAATTGTGTCACTGGTTTGATGTTGGAGTTAGTGGCGGTCATATCCACTTGGGAAACTTTCCAGCCCCTAAGCAAGAAGTTTCCCCATTTTTTGAGCCATGAACCCGCAGGATTTTAGGCGTGGTTGTTCCCAAAATTCTGCTTCACCTAGACTGCGTTGTGGAGCTGCTGATCATCGCCCTTCCCCAGACTTTCTGAAACAGCCCACAAGTCCCCTAAATTCACCACGAAAAATGTACTAAAATTAGTTCACTTCTGTTCTGAAGTGCTGGCAGGGAATTTGTGTGTGGGTGAAATAAATAGAAGTGTGTGATATTAATCTAATATGTCAAGTCCTATGTAATGAGATATGAGGCAAGGAAGGTCACAGTCACGTGTAAGACCTGGAAGGGGCCGATACTATTGAGTTCCCTTTCTGGTGGGTTTGTTTTCTTTACAAATCTATCACAAGTGTGGAGTGTTTCTAAGGCACTGATCACGTCAAAGCCTGCAGGGTGGGTGAAGAGCACCCTAAGTGGAAAATGCCACCCTACTATTAAGTATTTTTAAAGTGTTTTCCATGGGCTACTTGTATCAGCATCACATGCGGAACTTGTTAAATATTTGAATTCAGACGCCTGCCTCCTGTCCCCAGACCTAATGAAGGTCTAATGAAGGAGGCTTTCTGAGGGAGCAGCCTGGGAAGGTGCATGTGTCGCAGATAACCCAGATGATTCTCGAGCTGTGAAAGTTTGGGAATTTGTGGATATTTCCAAAGGTCCCACATCCTGGGTTTCTGTATATTCTGGGAATGATGGAAGAAGTAACAGCAGGTCTGAGACATTCAGCTTCCAGTCTGTGAGACAGAGTCCCAGGGACAATGTGTCACCAAATGCTAAGTGATTTGAACGCTTAAGACATTTAAATGGTGAAACACGCGTATTTACTTCTAGTGATGCCTCATGTTTCAGCTTCACCTCGAGTGACATCAAATGAGTTTTTTAATCTACTTCAGACCCAATTTTGTTTTTCTCATTAAAGAAAGCGCTGACAGAAAGAGTTGAATTTTAATCCTGACCTTCATTTAGTATGAAGGCCACGGACAAGAGGGTCACTTTTAAAGACAAATGTTTTGCTAAAGTGTAGGTAATTTAAACACCTTAAAACACAAATGCCCTGCAACCTCTTCAGAAGAGAAACTCGGGTGCAAACTGAGGTCTCAATGGGAAGATGGATGAAATCTGAAAATAACCACAACAATGAAATGGAGATGTCAGAATGATGGGAACAACTCAAGATTCATCAGCACCTGCCCCTCCTCCCCATGGCTTCCTCCATACCAGCCTCCAATTCTTCTCTGAACCACTGGGATGTTGGAGGATAAACATTCTGGAGGGAGGAGAGCAGGAAATGGAAGGAAGGCAAGTGTGGGGGAAATTAATAAGGAAGAAAAAGAAGCCAGTGTTTGTGCGGAGCTCAACGCTCATTCTTCCAAAACACTGAGTGGGAATTAAGTTACCAGAAGGACCAAAGCCTCACCATCCTTCCGCCATCATCCCCACGTCCCCCAGTACTGACGACATGATATGGCCCAAAGCCTCTTCACTCTGCTTTGCTGCCTGCTGTACCAGCGTTGGGCTCCTCTGCTTTAAGACAGAACTGAATGAGTGGAGCTCTTTGGCACAGGGTGAGAAAAAAACCTGCTTCTGTGGAATCCAAGTTCTTAAACCAGCTTCAATTACTCACCAAGTAACCCATGGAGACGTGGTTCATGAGGAGACTTCTGTGCTTTTGTTTGATAAGTTCTTGCCTTTCTCTTTTATTTATGCAGTCTTTTCCCTAAAGAACACCAAATATCTGAAAATTGACCATACTTGTGGGAAATATGAGGGTTGTGTTAGGGATGTTCCCACAATGGAAGGAGGGACTTTTATATTTGGGGAGCAGAAGTGATCATGAGGGCTAAGGCCATTTGGGAAAATACATGTGATTTGCATGTTGGATTTTTTAAAAAAGCTGGTTATTTAGCAGGAGTTGCAGGAAAATGCACATAATTAGTAGTCACACAAGCTTAAGACACAATTATTTTTAATAATATGTCTGAACAACTAAAGCTCTTTTACTTAACAAATGAATACAAGTAATAATTGCTCTTGCTGGAATATGTCATAATGATTTTGTAAAGTACATTATTAACCTTCATGACAGCATTGTGAAGTGATTATCATTCTAACCATTTTTACAGATGAGGAAATAAGCAGTAGAGGTCAAATGACCTGCTGAGTTGCAAAAGCAAGCTTGTTATACCAATCTTAAGAATTTTTCTATCGTGCCCATCACATTTCTAGAAAGAAAATCATTAAAAACAGTAGAGGGAAGTTATTTATTTTTATCAAGTAATTATGGCTGAAGCGGTTGGCTTGGGAAAACTTTAAAATGCAGTTATGCATGTTTGTTTACCATATACTGTTAACTTTACCTTGATATTCACTACGTGATATTGAGAAACCCCAGTGAAAATCCAGGTCAGAGGAAAGACCTGTATCTTTTTGAATACTAATCCACTGAGATCTCTGCCTAATCGAGGGAAAACATATAATGAAGTGTGCCTGATCTTTTTTTTTCTTTCCATAACGAGTTATCACAATTCCTTAAAATAGAAGAGAAATGTCTCTTAGATTGAACGTGTAGATAATGGTGTGTATAATAGGGTTATCATCACAGATACAGGTCAAGTTGATTTCCGAAGAAGAAAGGCATCATCTTCTAGGTCTAATTCTGTCCATTTCTCATGGCACATTACTAGGCTGGTAAGAGAGGCATTTCCAAGTTAATGGTCTTGCCCCCCAAATTGGGATTCAGTATGGTGGTTGGTTTGTCAATGTTAAGTCTAAGCAGTAAGTCCTGGTGAGTAAGGGCCCAAGAGTGGGGAGGTCACCTGAGGCCAAACACATAGAGTCCAGCTCTGAGTGCTGGCTGCCTTCCTGGGTTTGTGGCTTGGGACTTCTTTGCAGGTGCAACACTTCTTCAGGGGGCTCCTTGCTTTCCTTCCCAAGCCCGGTTCTCCTCCCAGGTTCTATGCTTCAGCTCGTGATGCTGAAACACTTAGGGTCTGGTCGACCATGCATTGTTCATCACTTTGTCCCCAGATACAGCACGGTGCCTGGCACGAAGGTGGCACTCAGGCAGTATGTGCGAATAAGTGACCACCTCTCTGCCTCTCCCTGTTCCCTGGCTCCCAGAGCTCTATGTGTTCGTTCACATACTCCTGATGCTGCCGGTTTAGACATCACGCTGCCCCCCACCCCCATGCTTCTGAGTTCAGGCTTGTGTTAGCTCTCTCTTGAACTCAACGATTCCTTAGCGTTTTCGAGCACCCACTGTTTGCCAGGAAGTTTCTAGACACTAAAGATGTCCAATGAATATGACTCCGATCTCTCCTCATGAAGCTCACAACACAGAGACTTTTCACTTTTTGCTCTTCTAGATTTGAAATGTATCAAAAGTGATGCATGCTCACTGTTTTATTTTTTATATTTAAAGTGTTATTGAAGTATAGTTGATTTACAAATGCTACTTGTTTAGAAAATCTCAAAGTACATAAAGTGTGGAAGACTCCTACATTCTTTGAGGTATTTTTGTAAGTATATACATATGTTCATACCCATACGTACATTATTTTATAACACGTTTAACAGCTTGCTCTTTAAATTTAAATCTTAGATGTCTTTTTATGTCCGTATAATAGATGCATCTATTTTATTCTTTCTTCTACTGTGTAATATTTCAATGTATTGAATAATTGCTGAGAAGTTCACAGGTGCATGGAATAATTCATAAAATGAGTTTATTCATTCATTCAATAAATACTTTTTGAGTGCCTTCCACATGCCAGGCACTGTTCTTGGTGCTGGAGATAAAGGACAAACAAAACAAAGTCCTTGTCGTTATAGAGCTGATGTTCTAGAAGAAAAAACAAATTGTTAAATACATAGCATGTCAGATGGAGAACCTAACATAGGGTGTGGAGGAGAGGAGTGAGTGTCTGGGGTTACTCTATCTCCTATAGTGTGGTCAGGGAGGACCCCCTGGAAAGGATGCATTTGAGCACAGACCTGAAGGAAGCAAAGGGTTGAGACAAAGCAGGACAGGTTGTTCGAGGCACAGCAGTGCTGTGCTGTGAGTAACTAACAATCAGCTCTCCGAAACGAGATTTTACTTGCAACAGTGGCTGATTTCCACTGTATAAACATACCCACCATAGCTGATTTTATGCCACCAACATGATGTCACTGGATGTGGAGTCAGCAAGGGATACTCATAATTGTCCCCTGTGAGCCAGATCCAGGGGGCATGAGCTGGCCTCAGCACACCACAGAGGCAGAAGGTGTCCCTGGTGTGGTCCCAGGGCAGCTAGAAGGACCATGTGGTTGGAATGGACTAAGCAAGGGGGAGAGAAGTAGATACAGAGGGGGGCTGGGGCAGGTCACATAGGGCCAATGTAAGGACTCTGGTTTTGCCCCGTGTAAATAGAAAGACTTTGGAAGGTTTTGACTGGAAGGGTGACTTGATCTGACTTACAGTTTTGAAGGGTTGCTAAGAGATTATAGGAAGGTCAAGGACAGAAGCAAGTGGGGAGGAGGAAGCTATTACAATAATCCAGGAGGACGATGCTGGTGACTTGGACCCAGATGTGAGCGAGTAGTGATTGGGTCATGGGTGACTTTTGAAGGAAGATCTGATGGGATCTGCTGACTCATTGGACAAGGGTTGGTAGAGAAAGAGAAGAGACAGGAATGACTCCAAAGCTTTGGTTCCAGTAGCAGGAGGCACAGTGTTGCCATTTCCTAGGGTTGGGAACATTTCAGGAAGAAAAAGTTTAGGGGAAGAAATCAGGAGTTCCGTTTTGGCTATTTTGAGTTCAAGAGGCACATGACACAAGCAAGTGGAGAGGATGAACAGGCCGTTGGAAATGCAAATCTGGAGTCCCAGGCAGAAGTCTGGACTAGAGTTATAAATGTGGGAGCTAATAGCCTATGATGGATGTTCTCATCCAGGGAGTGAATACCGATGGAGAAGAGGTGCCCGAGGACGGAGTGCTCCAAGGTTTAGAGATCAAGAGGATGCAGAGGGGCCAGCAGTGTTCCTCGGAAGGAGCAGCAGTGAGAAAGGAGGAGGAGAGACAGGATGCAGCAGGTAGGTGGGGAAAGCACGCCTGGAGGAGGAATAATCAATCAAGTAAAAAGCTGCTGATGGTCAAACAGGATAAGGACTGAGACAGAGCACGGGATTGAGTGACCTGGAAGTCACTGGTGACCTTGAGGAGAGCCTGGCAGTGAAAGCTCCATTGGAACGAACGGCACAGAAAATGGGAGGTGGAGAGCTGGACCGTGCTGTTCAGACATCTCTGGCCGTGGGTTTCTTGTAAAGTACAATAGTGGGATGGGGCAGAGGGACAGAGGCAGAGGTGGTAGGATCAAGGCGGAGCTTGATGACTTAACACTTCTTTATCATCATCACACCACATATGTACCAATGTAGAAAGAGGTATCAAGTTCTATGGTGATAGCTCTTCTACAACTCTAAAACCCAACCAAGTGATTCATTAAATAAAAACAAAATTACAATAACATTCAAATCACAAGAGCATTAGGACAATTGACACTGTTTTCTTGAAACTGAATCATTGATGTTAGGTTTCCCAGTAGAAAGGTGCATCTTCATGTTTTTAAAAAATTCATTTGTTGCCTAATTGATCTTTTAAAGTGTTTTCTATTGAGCCCACTGGGCCTCCCCCTACTGCCACCTGCCAAGGTTGGAAATTCTAGTATGTTTGAAAGCTGCTGGGAATGACCTGGTAGACAGAGGAACAACTGATTAGGATTTATTTAACCAGCCCCCCTCTAATCATGCATCCTTGAGCACCCCTGTGAGGCCACACCTGGTCTCCCTGCTTCCAGACTTTTCCTTTCTCACCTGTCCTTCATACTGCTGCCAGATTACCCTTCCTGGAGCCCAGCGCTGGTTACATCACTGCCCTCCTCTGCTGAAATGTGATCAGCAGCCCCGTTTCCCACCAAATCAAGTCCTCAGGTCTTGGTGGGCGTTCACGGTGCTACCCTCCCTGGTCTCGATCTATCTTTCCATGGAAAGGGGCAGCATCTGTGGACGTGGCCAAAACAGTGCCTGGTCATGTGTCAAAACCATGAATTCCCTTCCACGACTCCCTGTCCCACACCAGAAGTTCTTCCTGTTCCCCGGAAGCCTCCAGTGGGTCTTCTAGGATCTCAGTTCTTGGCGTTTCTTCTCTCCACACTGTGCATGCCTGGCTGCTGAGACTTCCAAGTGCCAGTCCACATTCTGAAACTCCTTCTCTGCAGACTCTCGTGGTTTTATCGCATTTTACATGTGTCTGGGCGCGGGTTTGTCCTCCGTCATCTTGGCACCTCCGCTGGGCTTTGCCCAGACCCTGCACACAGCTCAGAGCGTGAATAGCAGCGCACGGCATTCGCTGACGCTTCTTTGTGCCTGGCGGTGTGTTCAGTGCTTCTGTGCATTATATAATTCATCTTTTTTTTCTTGTACTTTGAATATCTGACTTCCTCTTCTTTTTTTTAAGTTGAAGTATAGTTGATTTACAATATTGTGTTAGTAATTAATCTTTAAACAGCATCAGAAGAAGGTGCTTTAAAAAAAAATCGCTGTTTTGCTGTCGGTGGAGGAGAGCCTTGTCCAAGGTCAAATATTTGGTGAGCAGCAGTGCTGTGGTTGAACCTGGGTGGAGAGCTCTTCACCCTCCGTGCCCTACTATCAACTGTCAGCTAATAGCCCTCCTGAATGAATGAATGGATGGATGGATGCATGATTGCATGGATAAATGAATTGTACAAAGGGTACCTGAGTGTTTCATGAAAATCATCGTTCTTCCTAGGAAACAAGAAAAGATGTGTCTTCTAATTGAAGGAGCAGCCAGCTCCCTGGCACATTTTGTTGGCACGATGGAAATGCTGTAGTGGGGTGAAGGGAGTGCTGCAATGGGACGGCAAGGTCACAAGGCTGGGTTCTAAGATGCTAACATCTCACATTACAAATGTGCATCCTTGCCCACTTGCCTAGATCACCCAGCACTCACTCTAACCCAACTATTCTGTGGAATAAGAAGCTATTCAGAAGTTATTTCTTTACCTCTCAGATAGAGTATCTTCACTGAAAGAATCAATAGCTGAAAAATGAATTTTTAAAGAGATTTCTTTTTTAAAAAAATTAATTTATTTATTTATATATTTTTGGCTGCACTGGGTCTCCGTTGCTGCATGCGGGCTTTCTCTAGTTGCAGTGAGCGGGTGCTACTCTTCGTTGCGGTTGCGTTGGGTGGCTTCTCTTGCTGCGGAGCACGGGCTCTATGCGTGTGGAATTCAGTTGTTGTGGCGCACGGGCTTAGTTGCTCTGCGGCATGTGGGATCTTCCCGGACCAGGGCTCGAACCGATGTCCCCTGCATTGGCAAGTGGATTCTTAACCACTGTGCCACCGGAGAATTCCTAAAGAGAATTCTTTAAAAATCAGTGTTATTGCAAGAGGAGAAGGTGTCCTGTATCTTACCTGAAGATAAATAAATACAGTCTACAGCTGTCTCAGTGTTTCATCCTTCCAGACTACAAGTTATCAAACACTTGAATATTTAAAGCCTCAAATTAACTTCAAGATAACACTAAAGTGCACCAGTGTCTTCTACCCTGATAAGAAGAGCAATGGATGGTTTTAAATTAATGCCGAGTGTACATGCTCTGAATATATTAAGGAAGCCGTGCAATTTGTATGCCTGGCAGAGCCGTGCTTGTTCTCTCTGCAATTGAGGAGGTTTGGTGCTCATTAAACAATGCCAGTGACAAACAGCGCCGTGATTTCCAAGAGACAGCAGTGGACCAGCGGGCTGCCGCGCCTGCCTGCCTGGCTCAGACAGCAGTGGACCAGCGGGCTGCCGCTCCTGCCTGCCTGGCTCAGTAGGAGGCCACCAGCTGCCTTTGAAGCACTTGTTGTGTTGTCAACAACATTTGCACATTTCATAGTGTGGACACACACTGGGTCTGATGCGGTCCTCACAGGCGCCCTGGGAGGTAGGCAGAGGACAGATTACTAATTGCCTTTTTACAAGTCAGGAAACTGAGGCATAGGAAGTTTGGCTTATCAGAGCTGGGCGCTACTTTGTTCCTTCAGTGCTTTGGGATTTTTGGAGGTCACGCTGACATTGTCTTTTAGAATTAAAATGTGCACAGCTTTTGACCATGCAGTTGCACTTAGAACATAGCGTAGAAAAACTGACATGGGAAGGTCTCCTAGTCATGTTGTCAAGAGGGAAAAAAAAGGCAAGTTGCAGACAAATAATATAGTATTTATGTAAAGAAGAATCCTGTGCATTTCTATGTGTAGAGATATATGTTTGTAAATGCTTGGTAGAAAGATGCACAGCAATTGTTACCAGTGATCACACCTAGGGGATCACTGCATCATTAGTGTTTCTACTCTTAGTAGATGTAGTGGCAGCGGTTTTAATGGTAGGAACAGCATTGCAGGAATTCTTGTGTTTTTGATAGATATTTCGCAGCATAAGATACAAAGAATTTAGAATCCGTACTTTTTGCTACTCACCCATGATTCAGAAATGGCTTTAAAGGAAGTACATCGGTGGGGCTGGAGATCCCCACAGCAGTCTGAGGGCCACATGATGCCTGTTATTTAACATGAATGTCAGCAAATATCTGAGGTATCCTCTGTTCACAGCTCTGTGGCATCTTGTACTTTTTTTTTTCTAGTACTCATTACAGTTGAAATTAACTGGACTTCCTAGCATGTCATTATTTCCTAAATGCTTGTTTATCCTCAGGGCAGTAAGCTTCTTGGAAGTAAGGATTGTGACTAACTGAATGAATGAACGAATGAATGAAGCAGACCTTGTGTCTGTGTGGATCTCTTCTGATGGCCTCACACAGCACCGTGGGCAAACCAGTATTGTCAAATGCATTTTAATGAAAATATGATTTGCTTAAAGACTCCATGAATTATAAAAAACCTGGAAAAAGTCCAAATTTTGTTTCTTTCTCTGTCTTCTTCTATACTTGATATGGGAGGTAGTAAGAGCCAGCGCTCCTTGAATAGCGATGAACAGAAATCCATGTCAAAGTAACTTAAGCAAGAACAAGGAGTTTATTGGGTCGTGTGAAACTGGCCTGGGGACCGGGACCTCAGTGACATTGGCTGGTCTCTCCTGGTCTTTCCCCGTAGCTTCTCCCTGTGCTGTTTCACATTTCATGCCGCTCATGAGCTTCCTCGATGGGATCATGGTGCCGTCAGGGTGTGGGGACACAGGGGTGACCAGAGACCTATGGCTTTCCTGATTAGAGACCCCAGGGGACAGGGGGAAAGGACAGCTCCTCTGTCACAGCCTCTGTGTATAAAATCCCAGGGAAGGAATGGACTGACCCGTGTGTCCATCCCTAGGCCCAGCCCTGCGGCCATGGCATAAGCTCAGGTGACCAGCCAGCCTGGGAGTGATGCTCTGATAGGAGGGGGAGTGGGAATTGTGGGTCCCCAAAGAAAGGTAGCGACATTCTCAGGATAAAGAGATGAAACCCACTGGGGCTGGCACCCCAGTGTCTGTGCAGTGAGTTGAAGCGAATTTCCATTACTAGTTTTTATCTTTGGGGTGACTGTTTGTGCAATTACAGCTCAAGCAGGGAGCCCTTTTCCATCACCATCTGACCCAGTGTTGTTGCCCCATCCCAAGGCCCGAGGTCCTCTCTCCTCTCAAGTCTGTCTCCACAGACCAGACACCAGCCTGCAACAACAAATATGTGTATGAAATACACACTCCCTGCTCCCCCATGAATACAAACCCCAGCCCAAAATCTACCAAAGGAGCTGTGTTTGTTGGGGCTGCCTAACCAATTGCCACCATCTGGGGGGCTTAAAGCAACAGAAATCTATTCTCTCACAGTTCCAGAAGTCAAAAGTGCAAAATCAGGGGCTCTCAGAAAGCTCTATGTAAGAATCCTTCCTTGCCTCCTCTGGCTTCTGGGGGTTGCTGGCAACCCTTGCGGTTCCTTGGCTTGTAGACTCATCCCTCCAATTTCTGCCTCCCTCTTCACAGGCCTTCTTACCTGTGTGTTTGTCTCTGTGACTCTTCTCTTCTTATAAGCATGCCAATCACATTGGATTAAGGGCCCACCCTCCTCCATTGTGACCTCATCCTAACTAACTACATCTGCAATGACCCTATTTCCGAATAAGGTCACATTCTGAGGTTCCAGGAAAAACATGAATTTTGGGGAGAACGCTATTCAACCCAGTACAGTAGCTATAAAGAAAAAAAGAAAACAAAATTAGATAACTCAGAGGATATTGAGGCCAAATATTTCATCTTTGGAAAAGTAGAGAAAATAGAAAGAAGGGCTATAGAGAAAAGTGGGAAGGAAAGGACACGGGCAGGGAGAGGGCAGGTGACATTGCTCTAATGAGAAGCATCCCGTAAAACAGTTAAAGTCTATGCGGTGCTGAGGGAGCCCTGATTTCTGGCTCAAGCACCTGGGGCCTCACCGTTCTCTCAGCTCTGTTGCCACGTGACACCTTCCTGACGCTGAGACTAAGGGCTAAAGTGTGGCCGGTGACATCACCCTCTCTACCCTGACTGCTGTGGAAGCATATAAAAGACTCTTTATAGAGTAAGTTATTGTCCCAAGAAATTGACTTTCCTTACCCCTTTCTTTCACTCTGGAGAGGGCTTCGACTGCATCCACAGTGAGAGGAGGTTCTCCACTTCACAGGTGTGAAAATGTTTCCCAGGTGTTCGCTGGCTCTGCGGGTACAGAAGCTGCAAAGCCTTTAAAAGCTCACCACGAGTTCACTGCACCGTATTCTCCAGGGTACTTCTTGATATAGGTCCCTCGGAAAAATAACAGGACCCCAGCTGAGGTGGCAGGACCACCGTGGAAATTGTAATCACTTGGCAAAAGGTCAAATGAATGGTGGGTGTGGAATCCTTTCCTTCAGTCAATGAGCCTGGCATGTGCTTGGTGCTGGTGATACAGGATGTGAAGGACAGAGCTCCTCTTTCTAAAAAGCACAGTTTTTTTCAAGGGTTTGTAAGCTGGGACCCATAGGTCTGGTGATCTGGGCTTCAAGGTCTATGAAACTTCTCACAGAAGTTTTTGTGTGTCTATGAGGGTATGTGGCCGTAGTCACTAATACTTACTCAGTGCCCATCACATGCTGAGGATTCCAGTCTGCACGGCATTGATGATAATAAAATCCGATGTCTTTCAACTTTTATGCTCCGTTTAGCATCTTTATAGTTTAGCTGAATCTACTGAAATATTTACATAAAAATTTGACTGTTTGACTTTTATCTCGTCACTCAAACTGCCAATCTCTGAGTTGAATGAGCATCTTTATTTCAATTTCCTCCTGAAACATTCTGTTTGCCTGGCAGTGATTCTGCCTGCTTTTCAGGGTGTGTTTAGAACTCGGCAACTCAAAGGCCGAGTTACAATAATGTCCAAGTGAGTCTCAGCTCTAACTGTTCATTGGAACCACCCAGGAAAGCATTTAAACTATACGATGGATGGCCAGGTCCCATTCCCCAGTGGCTGAGATTCAGGTTCATCCCAGAAATGACCAAGGCATCAGTGTGTTCTAAAAGTTCTCTAGAAGATTCTAACGTAGAGCTGGGAGGGAGAACTCTGAGCTGCGAGGCTGTAGGTGAGACCTCACGCAGGCACACCTGGGTTGCTGGGACATTCTGAGGTGGGAGCAGAGGCAGGACCACCTGCACTGGGGACCAGGAACAGGGAGGGTCTCCAGCAGACCCTGCAGAGGGCTGGAAGCCTGGGGGCAAGAGGAAGAGGCCTGAGCTTTGAATTACGAGGCAAAGAAGTCTGCCCCAATATGAAGAGGGACTGGCAAAGGTTGCAGGTACCAATGGGCGATGCCCTCCAGGGGTGGCCAAAGAGCCTGTCTTCCTGCTCCCTAGGGACCCAAGTGAGAAAGCAACCTTGCCTCAATGGGCAGATGGGTTTGCCAAGCTGCTGGGAGTGGGGTCAGTGGCATGGATAGACCGGGGCTGAGAATGGGGGACACTGGGAAGGGACTGGAGATTCCCAGCTGCTCTGCCAGCCCAAGAACCTATAGTAAGTTCCCAGCTTGGCTGTAATAAAAAGAAATAATAATTATTATAAACAACAATAATAGCACATTAGGTGTTCATACAGCAGCCGCTCTGCTAAGTGCCTTTTGTGCATTATTTTATTTAAATATCAGAAAATGCTGTGGTTCTTCTTCCATTTGCTTAAGTCAAATACGTAATTAAGGCATTCTCTCTTTTTTAATTCAGACATAATCGACATACAACATTATATAAGTTTAAGGTGCACAATGTATTGATTTGACACATTTATATGTTGCAATATGATTCCCACTGTAGGGTTAGCTAACGCCTCTGTCACCTCACATAATTATCATTTCTTTTTAGTGGTGAGAATATTTCAGATCCAGTCTCTTAGCACCTTTGAAGTTTATAATACAGTAGTGTCTGTAATCACCAAGCTGTGCTTTAGATCCTCAGAACTTATTTATCTGCGAGTTGTAAGTCTGTACCCTTAAATAACATTCCCCCATGTCCTCACTGCCAGACCCCTGGTAACCACCGTTCTACTCTCTGTTTCTCTGAGTTTGGCTTTTTAAGATT